>NC_057834.1:68051438-68367096 GCF_910594005.1 Cervus elaphus | reverse complement strand
AAAAGATGTGGGTTCCACCCCTGGGTGGGGAAGATCCCTGGAGTAGGTAATGAAAATCCACTCCAGTATTCTTCTCCCTGCAAAGTTCCATGGACAGAGGAGCCTGGCGGGCTACAGTCTGTGGCATGGCAAAGAGTCAGACATGACTAAGCACCACCTCCACCACCAAGCAGCTTCATAATAACATGCTGAGAAGGAAAAAGTAGCTAACATAGATAAGGGAAAACCAAAACCTGCCCTATAATTTTTTCTTTATGCCTACATTTACTTTGTACTTCAGAGTTCTGTTGTTTTGGCTGAGCTTTCCAATATTTGTACTGGGTGCACAATTAGTAAACTTGGCATTGACATATGTTTCTGAGGTCTAAACCATGCAAGAATATAATACCTTGCTTTGTCTGAAATTGGCTAGGACTTTTTGTGATAATAGCAAATAAATCATCTGCTATATTTTGCACACATGCACACATATACTCACAAAATTTCTCTAGATTTCTATGAGATTAGAATTTTTCTCAATGATAGAAGCAGGTGTATGTGACCTAATATGATAATTTAAATAAGTTCTAAATGTTAGGTCTTTAAATAAATTTTTAGGTTTCTCTATTCTACTGAAATTTTAAAAAGCAACTGTGACCTCAGTGTGGGATTTACACCATAAAGAAATACTAAATAATACTTGGAGTGTGTTTGTATTTTTATTAATTTTGACCTGAAAAAAGAATAAATGCAGTTGAAATCAATTCAAAGTATTTCAACATATTCTATAGACTACTTTTGTTCTATTATGTCATTCACTTTGTGAGGTTATGGGGCATTGTTATAGTTATAATATCCCAAATTAAATTATTTTAGATAACAGAGAACTTAGTAAAATTTAAGTTGTAACTTCCTATCAGTTAACACAGTAGCTTTTAGTATCCTAATCTATCTTCTTTCATTTTCTCTTAAGAAATAGGTGTTCCTCAGATGTTTGCATCTCCCTTTCCACGTCCATATGGATTTGGAAAAGTGGTGAAATTATTCACTATTTGCTGTGTACCAACTTGTACTGTTTAGTTGGAACACCATTTGGAGTGGTACTCTTCCCATTTTCCTCATTTTGATCACTTCCTCAGTCTGGAATACAGTAGCTCAATCATTCAGCAGGTCTTCAAATGCCTGCCGGGTCAACTGTGTAAAGTATACCTCAGTAGTATTGGATGAGCTATTTAAAGTTTATCCAGGGTGTTTACAAGTTAATTATTTGATTATAAACTATAAGTTTTATCTGGAGAAATATCATAGTTTTAGATTTTAGGAATGGAATCTTATGAATTATTTTAAAGAAAGAAACAGAAAAACACATATCTTCGTGAGAAACAGATGGATACTCTTACTGTTGGTTATCCAAAATTGTTTCTATTTTTACCCTTCTATACTGGCTAAGATGACATTTTAGTGGAAACAGCATCCTTACATACAGCCCATCTTTATTCCTTGAAGGACAACTATTAAAATAAGAAAGCATATGAGACTAAGTTTCTGTACAACGATGAGGCAGACCCACAGAACCACAAGGATCAATCAACAGAAATGGAATCAATGACACCATGATGTTGTGATATGAAGCAAGAGTGTAAACATGTGTGGAAATTATGATGTATATTCTCATGTGAATACAGATGTGCCTAAGGGAGATCATGGTTTGTCAACCTCCTTTTCTGTCTCCCTACCAAAACATTAAAAATCTTTGAGGCACTTTGAAATACCAAAAATTTATAGTTTCTTAATTTATTCTTCAACATTTTTCATTTCTCCATAGTTTTGTAAACAGGACTGAGATTAAAAGGTTGTTTTTCCCTCTCTCTAACAAACTCCTGTTTTATGATTAGCTGATTTTTTTTTAAAATAAACCTTAGATTTTTTCCCCCCAAATTTATTTTGTAACAGTTTCTAAAAAAAATTCATTTATTTTTAAATGTTATTTTTGGCTCTGTTATGTCTCACTTATGGCACTTGGGATCTTCACTGCAGCACACAGGATTCTCACTAGTTGTGGTGCTTGGACTCGCTAGTTGTGGTGTGGCATGTGAGATCTTTGGCATTGCCTTTCTTTGGGACTGGAATGAAAATGGACCTTTTTCAATCATGTGGCCACTGCTGACTTATCCAATTTGCTGGTATACTGAGTGCAGCACTTTCACAGCATCATCTTTTAGGATTTGAAATAGCACAATTGGAATTCCATCACCTCCCCCAAACTTTGTTCGTAGTGATGCTTCCTAAGGCCCACCTGACTTCACACTCCAGGATGTCTGGCTCTAGGTGAGTGCTCACACCACCGTGATTATCTGGGTCGTGAAGATCTTTTTTGCACAGTTCTTCTGTGTATTGTTGCCACCTCTTCTTAAATATATTTTGCTTCTGTTAGGTCCATACCATTTCTTTCCTTTATCGTGCCAATCTGCATGAAATGTTCCCTTGGTTTCTTGAAGAGATCTCTAGTCTTTCCCCTTCTATTGTTTCCCTCTATTTCTTTGCATTGATCCCTGAGGAAGGCCTTCTTATCTCTCCTTGCTATTCTTTGGAACTCTGCATTCAAATGGGTATGTCTTTCTTTTTCTTCTTTGCCTCTAGCTACTCACATGCTAGCAAATTAATGCTCAAAATTCTCCAACCCAGGCTTCAACGGTAAGTGAACTGTGAATTTCCAGATGTTTAAGCTGGATTTAGAAAAAGCAGAGGAACCAAAGATCAAATTGCCAACATCCACTGGATCATCGAAAAAGCAAGACAGTTCCGGAAAAACATCTACTTCTGCTTTATCACCTCAGATATGCAGATGACAGAAATCAAAGAAGAACTAAGAGCCTCTTGATGAAAGTGAAAGAAGAGAGTGAAAATGTTGGCTTAAAACTCAACATTCAGAAAACTAAGATCATGGCATCCAGTCCCATCACTTCATGGCAAATAGATGGGGAAACAATGGAAATAGTGAGAGACTTTATTTCTTTGGGCTCTAAAATCACTGCAGATAGTTACTGTAGCCATGAGATTAAAAGATGGTTGCTCCTTGAAAGAAAAGCTATGACCAACCTAGACCGCATATTAAAAAGCAGAGATATTACTTTGCCAACAAATGTTCGTCTATTCAAGGCTATGGTTTTTCCAGTGGTCGTGTATGGATGAGAGAGTTGGACTATAAAAAAAGCTGAGCACCAAAGAACTGATGCTTTTGAACTGTGGTTTTGGAGAAGACTCTTGAGAGTCTCCTGGACTGCAAGGAGATCCAACCAGTACATCCTAAAGGAAATCAGTCCTGAATATTCACTGGAAGGACTGATGCTGAAGCTGAAGCTCCAATACTTTGGCTACCTGATGTGAAGAGCTGACTCATTGGAAAAGACCCTGATGCTGGGAAAGATTGATGGCAGAAGGAGAAGGGGATGACAGAGGATGAGATGGTTGGATGGCATCACTGACTCTATGGGCATGAGTTTGAGCAAGCTCCAGGAGTTGGTGATGGACAGGGAAGCCTGGTCCATGGGGTCGCAAAGAGTTGGACACACCTGAGCAACTGAACTGATGTGGGATCTTAGTTCCCTGACCAGGGATCAAACCCACGTCCCCTTCATTGAAAGGCAGATTCTTAACCACTGGACCACCAGGGAAGTCCTTTAGCTGATTTTAATTTCATCTTGGTTACATTTACCATTCTCTCTTCTCATTGATTCATTTATCCTTTCCTTTTACATTTACTGAATACCTACCAAAGAGTCAGGAAAGATAACAGATGATTGAGAGAAAATCACTTAGGGAGCTCTTAGTGAGGAGGGAAAAAATGGTATGTGAAACAATAATTACAATAAAGAATGATGAGTACCAGAAGGTATTCATAAGGAAATGTGAAACCACAGAAATCCCCTTAATTGTTACTATAGTTGGATTCCAGGTTAACATATCTTCATGCTTTCCTGAATCACTATCTGTGCGTAAGTATTTACTTTATTTTGTCTTTCACACAAGATTTACTGAAGCATGTTCAATGACATCATTTGTTGTATGAATGGAAGTAATTGCAGTGGGCTTAAAATCTTAACAAGCAAACTGCGATTGAAATTGAAACATACTTTCTAATGTACCTGCCTCATGTCGATAATACATGTGTAAAATATTTCTGAATTAATCATTCCCTCTTTCTTTTCCATGTTTAGGTGCCCAGTGTCTACTTACTCTTCTGGTAAAGTTTTATATTATAATGGGACAAGAATTTAACTTTGACTTTCAAGCTTTTGCCTCTAGTTAAGATCGTCATATCATATTTTATGAGCTTTTCTGAGAAATTCTTGGTATCTTTGACTTTTACAAAAGGCTTGCTCTAGAATTTATCTTCTTCAAACCTGGATTCTGTTCTTTCATATCAGAAAAGATGTGCTAGTCCCTATTAAGTTTTAATTTTAAAATTGATTGAATAATAACATTTAACTGATATCTATGTTTTATAATTGACTTAAATGAGAATTATCAGATAATCTGAAGATTGAATGAGGCCTATTTCAACTACTAGGCTACAGATTTACATACCAGCTTTAATTTATTTTAAATCTAATGGCATTATCATTTGATAGAGAAATGTAAACTTAGTGAACTAATTCAATTTTCTGTTTAATTACTGTCACGATGTACTAGTCAATTAAGAACATTTGGACCTACACAAATTTCAGAATGATCACCAAAAAGGCAAGTCCTTATATTTTGTACACAAAACCAGTTTAATTGATTTTTCTCCTACTTTGTATCAAATTGTCTTGGCATTGGGTAGATATGTTATTATCATCATGAATGTGTGTGTAAAATTGATTAAAATTCATTTTCAGAAAAACATCTATATTTATTTTATTGAATGTATTTAATTAATTTTTTGGTGGTGCCATGTATTTCAAAATAAAGTAAAACACTCTCTAGCATCCATGTATGTGTATGATATAATGACAGGATAGTGTAGTAAACCAATCTTTGAGATAGTTCATGTGTTTTTGCTGAAACAACAAGCACACATGAAAATATTTTTAGATGTTTTTGACAAAAACCTTTTGCTTTTTCTGTCTTCCCCAAGTATGGTGTGTATTTGGGACTCAAATATATTCATTGTAAATAAGAAGAAACAAATAAGAACAGTTACTCCTCTAAAGCCAGAAAATCATCAGAATAAGTTTCATGTTTTATAAAAGCACATTAATCTATCTTCTTGTCATTGTTTAGTCGCTAACTTGTATCCGACTCTTCTGTGACCCCATGAGCTGTAGCCCACCAGGCTCCGCTGTCCATGGAATTTTCCAGGCAAGAAAACTGGAGTGTATTGCCATTTCCTACTCCAGGGATCCTCTTAACTCAGGAATCAAACCCGTGTCCCTTGAACTTCCTGGATTGGCGGGTGGATTCTTTTAACATCACATCACCTGGGAAGTCCCAAATCTATCATATAGATAATTTGTTAGCAGAAAATTCAAGCAGAGATCATTGCTTTGGGATATGTTTCTTAAAGCTATAACATCTAATAAGTAATAATATTTCAGGTATTCAGTACTTCATCCACCCACCTAAAGCTGTTTTTTAGGAGTAATTTCTTCATTTTTCTAAATTACTACAACTTTTAAAAAACATCTTCCTTTAGCAAATCTTTCTGCAGAGAGTTGGAATACTTGAGAGAATCATAGTACTTAATGAAACTGAAGGAAAAAGCAGAAAATTTATCCCTAAAATATTTTGATAGGTCTTAGTGTCCTTGCACTTGATCCTGCCTTGGCTTAGAACACTCTTCATCAAGCATTGGTTTCATTCTTGGCTTTCATGATCTCAGAAATTCACCTTATCTCAGTTGACTTCCTCCAGTTCATCTCTGTCTCCTCAAGGTGTTAATTTCCTCAGTGGAAGTTTTCACAATTTGTAATTACTTTCCTCTCTATTGGTTTATGGGCTCAATAAGGACAGAGATGGTATGGACCTAACAGAATTAGAAGATATTAAGAGGTGGCAAGAATACACAGAAGAACTGTACAAAAAGGATCTTCACGACCCAGATAATCACGATGGTGTGATCACTGACCTAGAGCCAGACATCCTGGAATGTGAAGTCAGGTGGGCCTTAGGAAGCATCACTATGAGAAAAGCTAGTGGACGTAATGGAATTCCAGTTGAGCTATTTCAAATCCTGAAAGATGATGCTGTGAAAGTGCTGCACTCAATATGCCAGCAAATTTGGAAAACTCAACAGTGGCCACAGGACTGGAAAAGGTCAGTTTTCATTCCAGTCCCAAAGAAAGGCAATGCCAAAGAATGCTCAAACTACCACACAATTGCACTCATCTCACACACTAGTAAAGTAATGCTCAAAATTCTCCAAGCCATGCTTCAGCAATACATGAACCATGAAATTCCAGATGTTCAAGCTGGTTTTAGAAAAGGCAGAGGAACCAGAGATCAAATTGCCAACATCTGTTGGATCATCAAAAAAGCAAGAGTTCCAGAAAAAACATCTATTTCTGCTTTATTGACTATGCCAAAGCCTTTGACTGTGTGGATCACAATAAACTGTGGAAAATTCTGAAAGAGATGGGAATACCAGACCACCTGACCTGCCTCTTGAGAAACCTGTATGCAGGTCAGGAAGCAACAGTTAGAACTGGACATGGAACAACAGACCGGTTCCCAATAGAAAAAGGAGTACGTCAAGGCTGTGTATTGTCACCCTGCTTATTTAACTTATACACAGAATACATCAGGAGAAACGCTGGGCTGGAAGAAGCACAAGCTAGAATCAAGATTGCTCGGAGAAATATCAGTCACTTCAGATATGCAGATTACACCACCCTTATAGCAGAAAGTGAAGAAGAACTAAAAGGCCTCTTGATGAAAGTGAAAGAGGAGAGTGAAAACGTTGGCTTAAAACTCAACATTCAGAAAACTAAGATCATGGCATCTGGTCCCATCACTTCATGGGAAATAGATAGGGAAACAGTGGAAACAGTGTCAGACTTTATTTTTTTAGGCTCCAAAATCACTGCCAATGGTGATTGCAGACACGGAATTAAAAGACACTTACTCCTTGGAAGGAAAGTTATGACCAACCCAGACAGCATATTAAAAAGCAGAGACATTACTTTGTCAACAAAGGTCCGTCTAGTCAAGGCTATGGCTTTTCCAGTAGTCATGTATGGATTTGAGAGTTGAACTATAAAGAAAGCTGAGCACCAAAGAATTGATGCTTTTGAACTGTGGTGTGGAGAAGACTCTAGAGAGTCCCTTGGACTGAAAGGAGATCCAACCAGTTCATCCTAGAGGAGATCAGTCCAGGGTGTTCATTGGAAAGACTGATGTTGAAGCTTAAACTCCAGTACTTTGCCCATCTGAAATGCGAAGAGCTGACTCATTGGAAAAGGTCCTTATGCTGGGAAAGATTGAGTGCAGGAGAAGAAGGGGATGACAGAGGATGAGATGGTTGGATGGCGTCACTGACTCAATGGACATGAGTTTGGGTGGACTCCAGGAGTTGGTGATGAACAGGGAGGCCTGGCATTGCTGTGGTTCATGGGGTTGCAAAGAGTCGGACACGACTGAGCGACTGAACTATTGGTTTAAATGTTTATTGGTCTCTCTCATTGTACTGGGAGATTTGGGTAAGCAACAACTTTGTATTTTTAGCAAAAAAAAAAAAACAAAAAAACCCTAGCACCAGTGCCTGACACATAGTAGGAGTTCAAATTAATACATGTTAAATTAATAGATGAGTGAAACCAACTTAACTACACTTTTTGTTTGGTGAAAATGTCTACTAACCTAAAATAGCTTAAAGTGACATATTTTTGTGTGTGTGAAAATCATATATTCCAAAAAGTTGTTCTCAGTGCTTACAAACTCTGTGGAACAATTATTTACACAATACCAATATGAGGGCACAGATTAATAACTGCTGAAAGAAATGATAATTCTTTTCACTTTGCCATCATTTACATTTTTATCAACTTCAGAAAAGGATAAAGTGGTGAGAAAAATCTGTAAAGAGTTTACATACAAAAGAATATTTCAACGAAGGAAAATATGTCAGCTAACTATACCATATTTTGTTCTTTCAAAATATTACAAAATTGACATGGGACATAATGATGTTTGATGTTCTCAGAAAAATACAATATGTTTAGGTAATTGTATGTGTGATATGGATGCATCATTGTGAGAAATACTTAAGGAACTGTTAACATTTCAAGAGCACAGATTTTCAAAGTGGTATGTATATGTGTCTGAAATTGCTGATGTGCTATAGTTAATTTTTATTCACTTATCTTTGAAAAACAATTTCTGTAACTTATCATGAATCCCTAGAGGTGCTATGATTAAGTCAATATATGTACTTAAATAGTATGTAAATGTATTTAAGTATAGTGTTCTTGATATAACCTAAGGTGTTTCACATGAATATATCCAACATTTTGCTTTTGGAGGGAGATAAATGTATTTTTATGCTTCATCACACATACTGTAAATATCCTTTATGCTTGTGTTAAATTCCCACCTTGCTTCACATCATCCATTCAGTTTTTTATACATGCTGCATAATAAGTGCATGAAGCTAAATTCAAACTTTGTAAGAGTCTAACCCATGATAAGTCAATTCCATGTCTTTCTCTGTGCTTCACTCATCTGGTCAGAACATGGACTTTTTATATGAAAAGGACTGTTCTGTGATTGAAACCATGAAATCAGATGAGAAACTGGAATTACCAGAGAAATATTGTTCAATGGCACTACTATTGTGAATGATTTTTTTTTTCAATTTTCTTTCTCAAAACAAACAAACAAACAAACAAAAATTTCTCTGAGATTACTTAAAATCACAGAAGGCTAAAGCTAGTTCTATCACTTAATTCTACAGATGAAGGAAATGAGAAGCAAAGTGCTGGTTTAAGGTCACCTTTCAGCTAGTGGCTGAAGCAGGAACAGAGCTCAGTTCTACTAATTTCCAAATTGATGCCCTTCTCAGGCATCATTTATCTTCACTGGTTGTTTTAAGATAACATGGAAATGGTAGTGAAGCATCAATATAAAATAGCCTTAGGCTCTTGAACTTATTAGCTCTGTGGCTTTGGGTATGTGACAATCCCTATGAAACTCAACTTTCCTGTTTATAAAGTGTCAATAATAATACCTGCCACATTTTCAGAAGTAAATGAAATGAGATAATAGATACTTTATGTGATGCCTGCCATGTGGTAGGCATTCAAATAAATTGTACTATTATGATTGCTTGCAATTAGCATTATTTTAAAAGTGAATCATTACTATAAGCATGAGTAATCTTAGAGCATTCAGTATGAGACAATCACTGGGTGGGCAGAGCTCTCCTGATATTGGAAGAATCCAGCATTGCTTTGGCAGACCGTGGTTGCACCCAGTTTAGAAGTAATTAGTCCTACTCAACCAAGGTAATCGGGAAATTGGCTCTCAGACCATATTTGCAATTTTATGTGGAGAGAAATGATTCAATATTCAGTAATGGTTAGGTACTTTCAATGTTCAACCTTGAGGTCCTTGTGTAAATAGGATTGTTGTTGAAATGGAATGGAAGTTTTGACAGCAGGGACAGCCCCTTAATCAGATTTACACAGAAAAGGAGGGGATGTTCCATCATGGGAATGCCAATGAGAAGATGTGCTGAATGTGAAAATCAGCTATTTTTAATGTTAATGTAAATATTAAGAGTAATAACCAAACACTGACTGTCTTTCTAGTCTCTATGTTTCATAAAGAGAAAAGAATCCCATGTTCATTTGTCACGATATGTTTGAAACAGTATTTTCACTTCAAATAAAGGCATAGAAATAGCTTATAAGTTTCCCCAGTTCTGGAGAATTTAGCTAGCTAGTTCTGGAGAATCTAGCTATAAATAGCTAAATAAGTTTCAGAAAAGTACCCAGTGATTGAATAAAGAAAGGAACAATTAGGATAAACTATGTGAGGAAGCAAATTTTTATAACAATAATAGAGATGATCATAGAAATATTGGCAGGTTTGCCTGACTGGGTTTTGGTGTTTTGCGCAATGCTGCGAGGGGAAACCAGAGGCTGACACTGAAACACTTCAATTAACTTTAGCAGGAGAGAAATGGAGGAACATGAAGGATCAATTCAGGAAGACCCAAGACTGTGGAGAACTTGCCTGCTCTCTTTACTTTTTCCAAGGAGAGGCTGCTGTGGTCACAGACTATGGAGCCTTTATCAAAAGCCCAGGCTGTCGGAAGCAAGGTCTAGTCCATCGAACTAGACTTACCCTGTCGCGTGGTTAAGCCATCTGAGATAGTAGATATTGGAGACAAAGTGTGGGTGAAGCTTATTGGCCAAAAGATGAAAAATGATAGGATTAAAGTATCCCTCTCCCTGAAGGTTGTCAACCAAGGGACCGGGAAGGACCTTGATCCCAACAAGGTTATCATCGAGCAAGAAGAGAGGCGGAGGCAGTCCTTCCAGGATTACACTGGAGTCACCCTCGAGTCCGTCCTGAACTACCTGCAAGACGTGTGGCCGTAAAGGCCACTTTGCAAAGGATTGTGTCATGCAACCAGGTGGGACCAAGTACTCTCTGATACCCAATGAGGAAGAGGAGAAGGAAGAGGCGAAATCAGCAGTTTGAAAAGCCTGACCCCTCGAGAAATTCTTCTAGAAAAAGAAAGAAGTAAAAGAAACATAGAGACAGGAAGTCATCTGACTCTGACAGCTCAGACTCTGAGAACGACACAGGCAAGAGGGCAAGGCACATGTCAAACGACAGCAAGGCCCCAGAGAAGAAGAAAAAGAAGAAAACACAGCACAAGGAGTGAGAGCGGAGGAGAAAGAGTGGCTGAGAGAAGGAACCAGGAGCCTGTGCTCTGAAGCCCTGGCTCCTAGAAAGACTCAGGATTAAGAATAAGGCCTCCCACCCTCTTCTCTCCCGTGGGAGATGGCACCCCCCATGCCACAGGCAAGTTTGGAAGTTAGGTATTGAAAGCATGTGCCTGAATTGAGTTGTTTCCTTATCACTCTTGGCTCCTTTGCAAGTGACCCCTGCAGCCCACCCATTCATTCACCCAGCTTCATTCAGCAGAAGGTCCTGTGACCCTCTCCAGCTGCCACGGCCAGATTCCTGCACAGGAGACCAGGCTAGAGCCACAGGAACTGCTGCCGGGGCGAGTCCGGCTGTAACTGAACACAGTGACTGGTTCCTCTCTGATGGCCTACCCTCCCGGGCCTGACTGGTGGATGGTCGCTGCTACATCCAGCGCAGGGGCAGAAGGAGACTCACAGGATGAGGGAGAACGTGGTGCTCACTTCTTCCATTCCCCTAAGGTGATTCTGCTATGTTAGAAGTAACAGCCAGTGGTCACAGCCAGAAAACCATTGTTTGCAGTGTCTTAGCTTGTTTGTGACATTCCGGCAGACCACTGAACCAGACAGCTCAAGCCGAAATCATTGCTTTACTTTGTATTTATTTCACTGTGAGTCAGTTGGTTCCATTTCAGGTTTCTGATTAAATTCCTGATACTAAAAATATATATACATTTATATATATATATATATAGAGAGAGAGAGAGAGAGAGAGGCAGGTTTGACCCCATAGACTGTAGCATGCCAGGCTTCCCTGTCCATGGAATTCTCCAGGCAAAAATCCTGGAGTGGGTAGCCATTTCCCTTCTCCAGGGGATATTCCCAACCCAGAGATCAGACACAGGTCTCCAGCATTGCGGGCAGGCACTTTAACATCTAGGCCACCAGGGGTCAGAGCCCAGGTTAAACCACACACGTGTTGATTAGACTTGACCCATGACTTTGGAGTTGTTACTATCAGCAGGACTTTTCTTGGAGAACACAGTATTAAAACTGGAAGTTGTAATTTCTCCAAAGCTCACTTTCTCATCTTTAAAATGAGTGATTGTACAAAATGACCATTTAAGTCTCTTTCAGCTCTAAATACTGAAAACAAGAATTAATGATAATTAATTCAAAGACAGAGTCTTTCATCCTGTACATGTACCCAGAACCCATCAGGACTGAGGCTGGAGGGGAGGTATTCCACCCTGTGAGGTTCCCGTTATCAATCAGATCAATGCCCAGGATTATTAGAGGATTTAGGACTGAGCCCAGAGATACTGCTTCCATAATTACAACCTAGTTTGTTCCTGACCCTTCAGCACAACATAAACCTAGTTTTCACTTCAGCAGGAAATCCCAATTTCAAGGCCAGAAGCAGAACTGCATAGTTCTCCAGAACTGGGGAGTAAGTTGCAGCGTACTAACCCATTCCCTCAGTGGCTGTGATATAAGCGAAATCACAAAATCAGCTCCCTATTTTATGCTCACATATTTTGACACTTATAGCTTGTTACATCATGTCTGGAACATCTTGTCCATGTTGTTTGGAGCATAGCTGAAAGTATTCAGTGGTCTTCAAGCCTCAGGATTCCAATTCTACAAAATTTTAAAAGAGACTTCCATTCCAAACTTCCTTTGTTTAACGTATTCTAGCAATCGAAGTGCCTTTAAGTATAAATGACAGGATAATAGAACTCTAAGTCTTCTTTGCAATGAATATTATACTTTCATTTTGCACCACAGAGCTCAAAATGCCTCACTTTATGCTGATGGTGGGCCTTCTATTAGAGTTTTTCGTTCTCCTTCAGCTAAAGCATGTGACAAAGTGGTCCCTTACAGAAAGAGATGACGGGGATAAGAAAGCATGAAATTCACAGAAATTAAGACCACATTAAACATGAAGTAGATGTATTTCCATCTACCTCTATTTGTAGTTTAAATTTTAAATTTGCTATATCAAGAAATTCACAATGACAAATCACTTTTCTGATTAAAACTAGATATCTTAGGGGAAAATAAAATAATATAGTACAGCAAATTGGAAACACAGTAATCTTCAAAAATTAATGTAAATTAAATATATAGATATGTATGTATAACATTTAATTATTCATAGTTATTAAAATATACTACTAAAGGAACTTAAAACATTAGAATTTAATTTTTTTCAAAACAATTAATTTCTGTAGCCATATGGATCTACCACAGAAAGGAAATAATGTATATTGCAAAATGAAAATAAAATAAAGGAAATGCCTTTCCTGAATATAAACTTTATTTCTTAAATCAGTGTAATTTTGTAGTATAATAAATGTAAAACACCAAACCCATATAAATATCCAAACTACTAAAAAGCAGAGAGAAATTGCATGAAGCTAATTCTTTTAAAACAAATTTTTGTAAACATATTTTTACCGTTAAGTGCTCTTTCTGCTGATAAACAACATGTAAAGTTAAAGAGAGAAAAATGAAAACAGTAATCACCATTCTCCAAATATCATTTGGGGAAATCATTTCAGAATCTTTTAAGTCAAATTTGATTTTTATCTCTTGATTGAAAATAAGTAGTGTCTTCCTCAACACAATAGCCTAGTTTTTTCAAATAAATGAATATGACTAACAAGTGAGGATTATTAAAATATTATTTTACATTTTTAAATTATCTAAATAAATTTAACTAATGAATATGACATATCTGTGAGATTATAGGATTTTTTTTAAAGACTAAGAAACTAAGATTAATTAGGGTAAAAATGAATAAATCAGAACATAATTTCATATTTGATATAAAGTTTTTTAAGAAAAATAAAGCACAATTTTAAAAGGATATAAATGATAACTTTATATATTACAATTGTTCCTACATTAGACTAAGATACTGAATCATATTAAAGACTGGACATTTTGTAAGTGGTTTTGTTTTTCAAAGAGATGTAAAAGCAAGTTTATCATGTGATGGTCTTTTATAATGGCCTAGCTTTGATTAGAAATAATTCTTATTAATTTAGCCACCAAAATATTTTGGCTTGTATTTATAGATTTTTAAGAAGCATTATATATAGTGATAGAAAAGAATTTAAATTATTTGAATACTTTGCTTTATCATCATCTAGAAGTACTTTGCAATTAGTTTTCCTGCTTTATTAGCATTCTGTGGCAATCTTTGCACTAAAATGTCAGCCTTGTAGTTTCATGAATCATTACAAAAACATCAAGGAGTATGGTTTATAATGCACAACAATTCATTTTGATCCAAGAAAATAGACCATGTTGCAGTAAGTCATTCTTGGACTCTATCTTCAAGGAATTTGAGGGAAAAGCTAAAATTGTGATCTGGTTGGCTTCTTGTGAGTGATCCAGTTATGGCATTAAAATCAATATATATCAAAAAGAAAGAACAGAAAGCATGGGTAATAGAAATAATTTGATTTAATACACATGTTACACCTAATAGTTCTTATTTTAATATGTTACTTTTAATACATGGACTTAATACATGTCCAAAGTGTACTTTCATTTTTATTTCCTTAGTATATTTTCCTGTATGACTAAAAACATCACATTATCTTCTTTAAAAGAAAATCGTTGTTACATAAACATTTGAGTATTTTAGGAGAAAAACATAATTCATGTCAGAAAGACTGTGAACTCTTATGCTAGAAATCAGTGTCTAAAAATTAAAATTATTTTTAAGACAGTCTTAATAATTACTTTATAAGTGTATAGTTACCACATAATTTTAATTGCAATAGTTTCCTCTTATAAATAAAAATCTTAGTAATAGTTCTTAATGGAATTCATCATTCACTTTTGAATAACATATTAAATACTCTGTTTTTCATAAATGTGAAATTTTACTTACTGCAAACTTTAAAACATACGTTATTTAAAAATTAGAGTTCAAAAGCTAAACATTTTCAGGTAGATAATTGTTTAAATTTTTCTGCAGAGACATACTTTTGTAAGCATATTGAAAAACTTTCTAAGCAGCATCAGAGAGCAGTTTGCAATGAAATGGTCAAGAGATGTGACTAAGTCAGTTTTGCAGAAGGATTCAAGCATTTTAGAATAGAGATGTTAAACCACTAGTTTCCAGCTATCAATGTGTTAATTTATACTAAGAATAAATCTACAGTTGTAAGATTACCAGCAGCGTAGGCCCACAATAAATCATATGAGGTGTAGGCTAAAAAATAAATCTGTATACTCATTTGAGAAATATTGTAATGGGCTTTATAATTTTAACAAAATTTTCAAACTTATTTTTCCTTTAAAATATTTAGATTTGCTACCTGAAAAATGAATGAGTGAAACATCAACAATGTAATAATTGAATACCTATTAATACACCCCATAACTTAAGAACTAGAACCAACAATAAACTGAAACATTTAATAAAAATACAAGAGAAAAATAAACTGTTTTTGACATTTCTGTATTGTCAGTATCATTTCTGCCTACCTATAGGCTACTTGGTACTTATGCTGCATCCTTTTTACAGTAAAACTTCTTTGAGGACTGAAGTACTAACCTTTAAATTAGTGTCTATTTAATTTAATAACTAAATCCATCAAACTTCAGACTCACTAAAATGATTTCATTTTCCTTTCTAGTTAGTCTGAAGTGCTTTATCTTAAAACGTTAACTGTCAAAATAATGGATTTTTTTCCTCCATAAGAATAACTTGGATTTTGAACATATCTCGTCAATCATTCTATTTAAACTGGGTGTGCATAAATTGTTCCACCACTCTTAACTACAGTGTGTAAGTCTGGACATGGTTTCTCTTCTCTACTGTGAAAAAGAAATATTATCATATTCTAAAATGAATTTGTAGTCTTTCGCATATAGTCAGAATGTATTTTTAGAGACAGAAAGTTCTATTATTTTACCAAGTAATGGAACAATTGTAAAAATTATTTTGAGAAAACAGGATACTACAGAACACATTATTGCATTAAAATTATAAAGTAAAATACTATGTTATACATATTCTCCACTAGGTGATTTTTTTGATATTTGAACTATCACCTTCTCTCTTTTTATATTAGTAATGGTTGTATTTTTACTAAGAAATATTATCATCAGTTCTTCATCATACATTCTGGTATCCTATAATGTATATGACTAAGTTTATACTTTGTCATAAGCCAGTACAGTGTCTTATTAATAGAATGAAGATGTTAAACTGAGAAAAATTCAAGTTTTATTGCCAATCAGTTAATATTAACCCAAAGGTGGTTTGAAATTAATTTTTTGTGTTAAATGCAAAAGCCGGCTTTTATGTATCAAAGAGCTATTCCATGTCTTACAATCCAGAGTGATACAGTTTAATCGTTGTCCTTTTAATTTGAATTTAAAGTATAAACAGAAAAAATTCCTTGCACTTTAGAGCTGAATTATTTTAGCCTTTAAATTTCTAGTATTTCCATGAAAGCTTGAATAAAAAGCTGTGGTCTGACAAGCTAAAAACATATTGTAGTTTTATGAACGTCTCCAACTGACATAACGAGAACTAATACAATCTAATTGTTTAATCAGTAGCATTCTTTTTACTAATATATAATAATCTATATTCAAGTCAATTTGTAAACAAATGCAGTTATAATAAATATATTTAGGAAATTTATTTTATACTATTTTATTACTTACTGGAACGTTTTGTGAATGCTCGAAGAATTTGATCAGGCAATTCACTTACATGAAAATTTAAAAATTCTTTGTGTCATTGGTGAATGAGAAAATGATAGCAATGATCCACAGGACAGTAACACACACAAACAGCATTTAAAGTTCTTATTCAGTGCTTTATGTCTTTTACAAAATGAAGCTGATTCTCCTTGCTTCTGGCCTGGGACACAATTTAATACCAGAGGAAAATTTAGGCAGCTACTGGAATTACTACAATGCTAATAACTTATATCAAAAGAAAGGTTTAAATTTTGGAGAAACTCAATTCAATATGTATTATCATAATTATAAATCTATTAGCAATAAGAATACTATTAAGAGAATTATATAGTACTAATAAGAGTACTATGTATGCTCCATATAAATAGATCTCCAAATAAAGTGGAATATTTGGGAACCTAAAATATTTCCCAAATGTTACAGAATTTTCCAGTGGGGTGAAGTCTGCATTTTGAATTTGAATATCTGCTATAATCAGTAATTAATAATAAAGCATTACTATAAATCTACAACACAGCTTAAATTATTTGAGTCAGTGTTGCATAGAACCTGACTTTAATTGTGAATTATTTTTAAGGAATAGGAAGCAGTAGTTCTCAAGCTCTAGCAGGCATCAGAATCATGCTTTCTGAAACAGAGACTAGCATGCCCTCACCTCCAGATTTTTGGATTCAGTGGGCCTGTGATGCCATCTGGGAATCTGTGCTTCTAACAAGTTCCCAAGTGATGCTGAGATTACCTACCAAGAGACCACATTTTGAGAACCACTGATCTGAATGCAGCAGAGTACTTTTAGCACCTTCTTTGAGAAAGCCTATCATCACAGTCTCAAAAGACATTTATTGACTGTGAAGCTCAAGATTATTAATGGATTTGGGAATTGCTTGTATTCAATATCACTTTAATAGTTACTAAAATAAATTTTCTGATGACCATAGATATGCTAATAATTTTTCCTAGGACAATATAATTATGTAGTTATAAATGGTGTTATCGTAACTTAGAAATGGTAATAAAGTTAACTATTGCTTTGAGGTTAAAAAATATGTACTTAATTTTTTTCTTATCAGGTGCTTCCTTGGTCTCTTTGGTTCTAAAAAGTAATCTATAAGCTAAGGGAATAAAATCCTTTTAGAAAGGATTATTGTATTAATATCTGTGACGGGTAAGTGTCTTCTGGTGAATAGATACAATGGTAATGACTTGTTGCAACATTCACTTTTGCACAATGTAATATTCATTATATCAACCACAATCTTTCAACTTCTTGAAAGTAAGATTTTAGTTTACTTCCTTTTGAATCCCCACAGAGACCGTAAGACCCTGAACTGTGAGATGTTCCATAAGGAATGATTGATTTAAGGACAATGTAACTTCAACATTTAGGAGAATGCCAGGTAATAGTAGATGCTTAATAAATGCTGATAGACCTAAATACATTCCGCATGAAGAGTACATGCACGATAGATTATTTACCAATTTATTTGGACAGGCATCCTACTCTTTTAACTATACAAGCTGCTTCATCTCACCGTGTTTGTCAGAAGTTGTAAAATGAATCGTGGGATGGTTTAAATATCCTTGCATTAAGGTAGATGACTTAATAAATGTCAAATTAGCTTTCAGTTACTAATTTTGCCCATGTCTATGCTATCAGCATTATAATAAAGCCTGTTTTTACATTTAAAAAGTTCTCATTTTAACACTGTATCTATGACCCTGTACAAGCAAAATAAATATATCCAAAATAAACATATTATCATTGTTACCTGTAGTACCTGTGTGCATGTGCTCAATTGTGTCTGACTCTTTGCAGCCCTCTGGACTACCAGGTTCCTCTGTCCATGTGATTTTCCAGGCAAGAGTACTGGAGCAGGCTGCCATTTCCTACTCCTCGGAAACTTCTTACCCAGGGATCAAACCCTTGCATCTCCTGCATTGGCAAGTGGATTCTTCACCATTGTGCCACCTGGGAAGCCTGCTTGTAGTATAAGCTACAGTTTAATGAGACTAGAATGGTGGAAACCAGATTTTGTGACTGTGAAAAAGTTTTATAACCTAGAACTAGGACTTCTGAGGCTTAAATAGACCTGTATATATCCCCTGAAATGTTAATATAATTTCTGCTTTTAAAGTGTAATTATTGTAACACAGATATTATCTTTTTTTTTTAATCAGTTCTGAGAATTGTACCCCAACATATGCAAGGGGATTTAACTGCATACACCGAACGACAATGACATCATTACGAAGAAAAGATGAGCATGAAAGCCAATGACTGAAGAGTTAGGAAAGAGTTCTGTCCTCCTCTCACTGACTAGTAACCAAAAAGCCCAGGAAAAACAATTATAGCGTATAGGATGGGTGGTAGGGGAGAAATTGCAATAACATCTGATAAACCCAAATGCCTGAATAAGGTTGAGCTAATTTTTTCTAACACATTATGAGAAGCCACTGAAGACAAAACACTTTCATAACAGAGGTCATTTCAAGGCTTTTTTTCTCTTTAAAGGAAGAAAGAAAAAAAGAAATAAAAGGAAAAGTCCTACTGCTCTGCTTCTATTTTTTAAAACTGCCAACACACCAGTCCCCGACACAGTACCGAGGTGGCTGGCTGCGACACTCGCTCTGACTCTCTGAGGAGACCGGGCCCCCACGCACACGCCTGTGCCAGCAGCTGCTTCTGGGAAACACCCTCCACCACCTTCGAAGGTGGGAAAGAACTGTGATGTTGCTTAACACGAAAGACTCTCTGCTTCTTTCTCCCTTTCCTCACAAACTGAACGAACTGCTGCTGTAAGACAACACACTGCTAAGTTAAAGTGACTTAAAAATTCATAGCAGGTTCTCTGCCTGGAGGTATATGATGGGGCCACCTGTAGGCATCTAATTCCACTCAAAATAAAAAATAATTGTGAAAACTTTCTGTGAGTCTAGAGGAAAGTGGCTAAGAACTGCGTTGCTGGTTGACTCCAATATGGATTCTGTCGTGGAGGATTAGAGAATTGTACTCTCTCCAACAAATATGAGTAATCCTTCTCTCCACAAAAGATCTGTTAAATGTAACACCAGACACCTGGGTGCCAGATAGACACAGCCATTTCTTGGGCCCTTTTGATAATCCACCTGCAGAAACTGCCACATGCCAATTGCTTAATATAGCACATTGATCCATTTGAGACTTTTTTTTTTTATAGTATAGAAAGCTATTTTGTTGTTTCTCTAGATCCTGTTTATCTCTCTGAAGCCTCCTCCTATTTTGCCAAGGGTAGAAAGTGACAGTAAAAATATCCCTGATATGATTCCAAGCATTTTGGGGGGGGGGGGGAATTAAAAAGCGTATTTTAGCAACGCTCAGCAACCTTGGCCATTTTCAACTGGAAGGTAAAATTAATACACTGCAGAGCTGCTTTAAAGAAAAAGTAAAAGTGTTTGTTATTATGCTTTTGTTACAGTTAGATAGATAGATAGATTTATTACTTATTCTGTAGCTACTTAGGGTATGTATGTTACTTGTACGGGCTTCCCTGGTGGCTCAGCAGGTAAAGAATCTGCCTCCAATGTGGGAGACCTGGGTTCAATCCCTGGGTTGGGAAGATTCCCTGCAGAAGGGAATGGCTACCCACTCCAGTATTCTGGCCTGGAGAATTCCATGGACTGTATAGTCCATGGTGTCGCAAAGAGTCGGACACAACTGAGTGACTTTCACTTTCACTTTTCAAATCCTATTCTGCTGTATGATTAGTGAAATTTTACACACACACACACATGCACACACACAAACTTTTATCAAGTAGGTTCTAAAAGCTAGTCTAATCTTTGTTCATTTGGGTTATAAATTACCCATACATTTTATTAATGTAGCTTTTAGTCTCAGAGCCCCTGCAAACAGACCCTGTTTGGATATTTAAATCTCTGACAACCTTTCTCCACAACAACCCTGTGGCTATGAACTAAGAAAACTATATTTAAATGATCATTTACGTACTGAAGATTGAGTTCTTGGTGGTATTAAGGTTGACATTTCCTTCTGTTTGTACTACTCGAAGGGTTAATAAGGTTTGCATACCTTCATTCTTTGACTGCTTTACATCAGAGTATTATAGGATTGCTGCCAAAACAGATTTTAACCCTTTTAATCATACTGCTAATAACCACATTGTGCAGAGCACAGCCTATACTGCGCATAAGGCAATGTAGCTCTGAAAACAATTTTGACCTGATATCCAATCAAGGAAATGTTCCTAGAGATACTTGCCATTTTGGTTGCTATGGTGAGTTTCATATTTTGTGGAAACCACTGCTAGATGTCTTAAAATAGACCTTTGCCAAGAAAAACATTGGTCCAGTGGCATATGCTGGCAGAACACTGCAAGGTTGCTCAAATTCACTTCCTTTGTTTTTCCCTCTCCCCCCTGGGGCAACTGCTCCAAGCATCAGCCCACTAGTCTGGCAGGCTGAGAATCCAGAAACTTGCTGCTAATTACAATGTTGACAATTCCCAACCTGTTTACTGGCGCCAGCAATCAAACCGCATCCTCTCGAGTGAACCAAAAAGCACTTGCTGGCTTTAGCTTCCTGAGGTTCCAAGCTGGCTATATTAATTACTGTTAACTTAAAACTGTATGTTGTACAGAGGAAGCTTAATTAGCTGCTTTGAGGATTAAAATCTATCCTTTACAAATTTTAAAGCGTTCTGTTCTTGACCAAATTATGTGAATCCATAAAACATCTTTCCTTGGACAAAATGCTGATTATTTTAGGTGTGGTTTCTCAGAGTCAATTTTGCCACTCTATTTATTACCTTGAATTACATACCAAAATAGATCAGAAGAAAATCTCGCTCTCTTTTTCTGTCTTTCTCCTCCTCCCTCTCCTCCCTCCCTCTCCTCCTTCCTTCCACTCTCCCCCTTTAACTTCCTTTCCTCCATGTTTCAACTCTTTATTTTTCTTAGAGTTATTTCTACATTTTGTTTTTAAAAATTGAGGAAAATAATGAGCACATTTATTTACAGTTACTGTTTATGGTTAACAAAAAAGGAAAACCTTTTGATGAGGACATAATGGTCAACAGATATGTTTCTACCTTGGTAAATTTTAAGACCGTAATAGTTACTTATACCATTTTTCAAGTGAACTCTCAGTGCTGTGTGTGAGGTCTGATTTGGGAGCAGTCATCCTTCAAGTGTAAGAAGTATATTTTCTTGATTGATAAGCTGGGTGACTACACAGTGAGAAATCACCCTCTCGGGGCCTTAAATGGCTAGTATTACATGCAATTTTCATAAAAAGCATAACAGCAGTGGACAAGGGTTTAGTAAACTCGAGACTTATTCTGACTCTATTCTAATCCAAGAGTCATTCTGTCTTTCTTTATTCAAGATAGCTTTGAATACTTAAAAGCTGAAATAAAGTAAATACAATTCTAATTTGCATTAAATATATTAAAGATGTGATTTGATTTCTGTTCTTTGGTGTGTGAAAATCACTCACTCAGTAATATTTACTAATCTTATTTAAAATTTTCCATTGAATGTACTATGTGACAAATATTTGTCATTCCAATCTTTTAGCCAATATTTTCATCTGGGAGCTTATTAAATTGACCTGACTTAATTGAGATTAAATTTTTCCTTGTTTTACTGAAACACTGCAACTTGGGTAAAAGCTCAAGCTATTCCTTTAATTATGATTTATGTTTGTCTCTGCATTAACATTTGGCCTATAAAACCTTCCTAATTTCTTAGAAAAACATATGTATAAGTACACTACAGACCTTTAGAATCAATTTGCACATTCATGTCTATATTTACAATATTTGAGCTTGAAAAAGTTTAAATCAGATGAATCATTGAATTCATCTGATAAGAATAATATAAGCACTGTCAGATACCAGGAAGAGTAAAATTATAAGAAAAATTGAAATACTGAAGTTTTAGTGGATGTATTAGAAAGAAAATATCCTGAGGACTTAGAAAATGGGTTCTAAATATTATCTGGGTGTCTATGGGGAATTTACTTAGATTCTCTGTGTTGTAAGGATTTCATGTATAAAATTGGGAATTATGACCATACAACAAATAACTGGATCTGAAATAGAAGATTATCATGACATCTATATATCGTAAGAATTTACTGTAAGCTTATTCAAGACTCATAAAATTTTGCATTCTGTGTGGATATGGACTGGTAAATAATTACATCAAGAGAAAACCAGTGATCACATGGGAACATCTTTGGACACTAGGAGCCAAGCCAGATAATAACAGGTGTGTCAATCTTCTATAACTTTACCATCATTAATTAACAAACAGTCCTCCTCCCTAATATCTAAACTGCAGTAAAGAGGAAAAGCCAGACTCTTAGATACCAGTGTCTGTATTTTATACTGACAACACTGCTAATACATTCTTAAACAAATCCCCTTAGGTAACTTTATTTCTAAAGCAGGAATTCAAATATAATATGTCTTTTCCAATAGAAAAATGGATTAAAAAGGCATTTTAAAGCCATGTTCCCCTTAGGCTTAATTATCCACAAGTCTGTCTTTTCAGATTGATGCTCTTTCTTTTGACCTCTGAAACATCCAGATTTCATGCCTTTCTCAGTTTTCTACCTATAAGTTAGGACCATTCTACTCAGACACTATTTCTATTTTAATTGATTCTATACCAGTTCCAAACTAGAGCATGATTTTCTATTGAAATAAAAACAAGAACTTTTGAGTACTAGGAAAGAAATCCTGTAATATAGTATACTACATAAAATCAATATTGTCAACTTCTCATATATTGGGAAAAGGACACTATATAAAAAAGATTTCTTGTAAAGTTTCTTAAAAATTGGTATTTGTTCAATGTGTATTGGTACTAGCTATTAGATCTGCCAATAAAACAGCCACAAATAAGTTTATTATTGTTTCTTTAACACATCACCCAGAACGGCACAATCTTCTCCACAGTCCACATTCTTAATATGGTTACTTGCTCTCACTGTCCCTTGTCTCTTGTCAAATTCAATTGCCATCTGCACAAATCACTGGATCTAAATGTTATACTGTCTAAAAAATTTAACATCAACATAGATTCTTAATGTAGCAGCCACAACTAGCAAAAACCTGTTTGTTTGGGGTCAAGAATCCTCATATTTTGACTCTGTTCTAATATACAATATTAAATAATTGCAGAGCTACTTTGGACAACCACATCAAGCAAAAGAGGAATATGAGAAATTTTAATTAAAGTGTAAAATATATGGCTTCTGAACTTCACACTCCTATCACCAGAAATCATTGCTTTTGAAAGCTTTATAGAACTTTTATTGAACCTATTCTCAGAAAGTTTTAAATGGACAT
Organism: Cervus elaphus; assembly: GCF_910594005.1. Classification (NCBI taxonomy): domain Eukaryota; kingdom Metazoa; phylum Chordata; class Mammalia; order Artiodactyla; family Cervidae; genus Cervus; species Cervus elaphus. The sequence continues at coordinate 68,343,171 of NC_057834.1, read as the reverse complement.
GATGTGTCATACCCATCATTAAACTCTGAATGAAACATTATGTAAGTTATCTAGTTAAAACAATAGCTGACAAGTCATATTATTTTAATTTTAAGAGGATGGGTGTATCCTTTTGTGATTTTATATTTATTATACATGGAACATCCAGGAGAGTCACACCTTTCAAATAAAAGTATAAATTAAGTTTGCCTGTGATCTACATTTTCTTTGCTAGTAAATAATGAAAAAAATACATTACACAGATCCTGACCTTAAAAAAAAAAACTATCACAATAATTATTATATTGAATAAAGTGAGTTTCCATATATTATTTGTTTAAATTTTTAAGAATTTTTAGGTATTTATAGATCTAATATTAAATAAAATATATTAGCTAGCATTTTCTGCATCAAAATTCACATGGAACTAAGTGAGTCTAGATTAAATAGTTACTTGCAGTTCTAAAAAGAATACCAAGTTAAATATTCTCATAGATTTTTTAATTATTTAGGAGTTACATCTGAGAGTCAGAGAAAATGAATTTTTATCTTTGCAAAGAATAAAAGAACACTATTAACACAATGTTGTAAGTCAACGATGCTTGAATTTAAACAATTTAAAACAGAATAAATTACTATTAAACAAATTTGAGAATTAGAGTTTACATTAACAGTCAATTAAATTTAAATACATGCAGTTCAACAGCTAGTTTTGAAAATGACATTAACTGTGGAAAAATGTAAAATTCTGCATTAATATGTCCTGAAAGAATATAGTTTCTTTCACTAAATTAATAAATATTTTTAAGCACCTATCACGTGCCAGGCACTGGACTAGGTATTTTAAAAGGCTATACCTTTGTTATGCTATTTTAGGATTAAATATCCTAGACAAGTATTAGTTCTTTTCTTTTTCACAGAATGAAAAATAGTAATTTCCCCATTCCTCTAAAAATTGTAATTAAATTTAATAGCATAAACATTTACACACAGGATAAACATTTTAAAAGGCCTGGTGTTTTATTTCTTACCCATTATTATCATATACACCGACTTTGAAAAGAGTTGTCTGTGATTTGTTCTTAAGTTGAAATATTTCTGAGGTGTGTCCCGGGTTTGAGAGCCTCATGTATATTATACAGACAGAGACATACACATGCCTGCATTCCCACAAAAACACATTAAGATGAATTGGCAAGTCATTTTGGTGGTGCTTTTCTTCCCTAATAAAACTTAAAATAAAAATCAAAGAGTAAAGAAGTGACAAAAATATTTCCATGTGCTCGTTTTAAAAATGTAAAAGCTTAAAGACCAATTCTTGTTTGATATCAAGGTAAAACATATTGGTGAATACCTTTGGAAGATTCCTGTATTTTATAAAAACTGCTTTCTTAGTTGTGGTATCAATTTTCTCACGATCTACACATTAAAATAAAGAGTATAATTCAGGCCAAAACAAAAAGGTTATTTTGGAAATGAAATTCCTAAGAGGTAGGAAGGCCTTGAGAGAATGTAAATCTAGCCCTCCTTGTTCTAAATGAGACGCTGAGTGCCAGCCAAACCCTGTGGCTAGTCACAGTTCACAACAGAACCTGTACTCAAAATAAGATTTTCTAGCCTTTACTGAAAAGTTTTTTCTACCATATGATGGACTCTTTTCCATTAAGTATCATATAATTGAGGAAAGCAGGTGATTCAGAATTTTTCCATATAACTGCCTCAATTCTAATTTGCTTTGTCTTTGTAAACAGTGAAAGCATATTTTAAAAAATGTTTATGGAAACAAACTGTGCATGAAACTGGACCCATAAAATAACCATTCTTAAATTTAATTCCCTAGCATTTTTGCATAAAATTATCTAGAATATTTGTTGTTTTACCCTAACATGTTCCTATTATGAAAGAGATTTCTGCATGTATGCTTCTGATAGAATATTAGGCATGGCACTCACTCATCCATTCATTCTTCTAGAGGTCCAAAAAATGAATGGAATATTTGCCAGATATGTGGAAACAATCTTAAATAACTAACTATAGTTTATCTTGTGCCTTTTTGAAGCAATTCTTAAAATTGGCCACATTTACTCACTGAGATAAAAATAGACTTCAAACAATTTCTACTTGTGTATTGGATATAAATTTCTTTAAGGTGCAATAAGTATCAGTTTTCCAGTTAAATTATATCAATGTTACAAAAAGAGTTTTTTAGAAACAGTGTCTCTTAAGACAACACATTTGAAGTTTAAAAAGCAGACATTAATTTCAAAGTATGCAATTATGCTACTATTGTAATACAACTGTCAGCTGGAAAAAAGTGTGCTGTGTGCTGCGCTAAGGCGCTTCAGTCCTGTCTGACTGTTTGCAACCCCATGGACCACAGCCTGCCAGGCGCCTCTGTCCAAGGAATTCTCCAGGCAAGAATAATAGAGTGGGTAGCCATTCCCTTCTCCAGGGGATCTTCCTGACCCAGGGATCGAACCCATGTCTCCTGCTCTGCAGGCAGATTCGTTACTGTCTGAGTCACTAGGGAAACAAGTGTACTATGATATAAACTGTATTTTAACCAGAAACATAGCATGAGTAAATAGACTACAGCAATATAAATGTTTTTTTAGTTTGAAATTTAATTGAGATTCAGTATTGTTTTGAAGCTAATAAAATCTATAAGAAAACTTATTTAAAATCATTTCAATATTTTAAAATTCATAGTTTATTCTTAGCTTTTTAAACTTTTAGTTCCAGCTATAGGTAGCATGTGTATAAATTTTCAGATACTGTGGATTGTTACTATCTTAAAGTGCATTTCCACAAACACAGCAAATGAAAATGTTGTTTACACTTGTATACATAGTATAACATTTTTCATTGATTTTTAGAGATCCCATTGTCTTATTTAGCTCTTATTATTAACCAGACTATAACAAGAGTCAGAATGCAAAAGATTTAGGTAGTCACAGATTTGTAATCCAGGACAACAATATAAATATTAGGGACACACTGGTTCTACTATCAAGCTGTACTCAGCAAACTCAACCGTACTAAACATATTTCGAGAAACTTAAAATGTCATCACATCTCTTCGGCTTACATTTTTTGGGTGAACTGTAATGTCTTCTCAAATATAAAGCTTATAATAAATACTCACAGGAAATGTTTTGTGTATTTAAATTTAAGCATTCTACACCATGATTTAAAGTACAGGTGCCAGAGGAAAAAAATCCCAAAACATTTGAAAAACAAGTTGTACTACAAAACTCCTTTAAAACATACTGAGCATTTACGTTTATGAATGGATAACTACCAATAACTAAATGTAATAGCTAAATATAATAATAAAAGTCTTTAAGTATTCTGTCATTAATATGTTTTGTTTCTATTGAGAATATTTATCATCAAATAAATTTACTTTCAAATAGTAAGTGTAACATGCAGATTACACTACTGTCTAAGAGCAAGAACGTCATCCTGTCATTTCTGTGATTCAGTGACAGCTGACATTGTACAGTATTGAAAAGTTGGTGAATAATCGTGATCATCTTATATTGTCTTCTGTGTCCTTAGTCCTTCTCTGTCCTACATAAAAGCACAAAATATTCCCAAATATGCCCATCATCTCCATCCTGACAAAAAATTGTCTATTTCTATACTTGAAAATTTACCAGTACTGATGTGGAATCTAATAAACAATGATAATATGACTTATGGAGTTTTCTACCCATCAAAATGCTACTTCATTGCCTGGACATTCATTGACAATTCTAGTTCTAGACTGGCACTGCTATGACACCAAGAACCACGTCATTCTAGGGCTAACAGTGGATGTGGAGAGAGATAATGGCTCCAGGACATGATTATTAATTTTAAAATGTACTCGGTCAGAATCATCTATAGAAGATTTTTTTTTTGTATTTATATAGAGGTTTTCATGATACTCAATGGATGTTTAACCCTGAAAACTGTCATTCCCTACAGTTCTAGTCGGGAAAAATATCAGAACGTGATTCATAAAAAAAAAAAAAAATCAGAAAATTCTTTGTAAAATTCAGTTTCTGTCAATCTCCTTACCTGAGACTCAGTAGTAAACCATCAAGCAAGATGATATTTCTTACACCTATTAATGAATATCACATTATAATATAAATTTGAGTGTTTGTAGACATATAAATTTCAATGAGAAAACAAAAATTCCCTATTAAAAGCCATAAATTGTGTTCATAAAATTTTGATTACTTAGGCAGACTTAACTAAGGTAAAAATAGCAGACAAAGGCAATTTTCACAAGTTTTCTCCTTTCTCTTCCATTGTGCCTCAAGTATTACTGTCAAATACAGCTGTATCCATATGCTTTTCTCAGGAAAAAGAATTCCGTCACCTTTGTAAAGCAAACCAAATTTTAGAAAAAGGATGCATACCCTTCTAATATTTGGACATCAATTGGAAAACAATCCAACTATCATTACCACTTACAATCACTTGTATCTAGCATGAAAAAAACACACGATCACTTCCTACTTCTTTAATCTTGTGTATGGATGATACCAACATGGCAAAAGTGAGAACTTTTGAACTAGGCAAAAGCTAGTTCTGATGTAATTTAAAATTCTGTTTTCTGAGGGGGAAAAAAGCTGCCTTATAACAGTAACAATTAACTACAGTAATTTCAATTTAATAATTTGGGAATTTTCCTCCTTATCTAAAAAGATAGAGTATGATAAAACCCATTTTTTTTGTTTTTTGTTTTCTACATTTAAATAGGAACCAGCTCAGTCAGACTGACACCTAATGGAAACTTTTATAAGAGATAATTCTGCAAAGGAAAGAAAGCAATGAGATAAGTATTTAAGTCATTCGAAACAAGAATGCCAAATACTTTTGCTGGCCATGAGATGAGTAGAGGTTTCCTCTAGATTTCAACACTAGCATTTAAAGTTATTCCACTCTAAAAATTATTATTCACTTATGAAGCGATCATAATGATAAGCTAAAGTACTAGTGGTAAAGAACTAAATGAAATAGCTTATTTTTCAGAAGTTTCTTTCATTCTCTCAACAAATGCCAGAGTATTAAATCCTTCATTTCTTGCAAACACTCACTGGGTTCTCAGTTGCTTTTCTGCCTTTAAAATCTCATACACTTATTTAGCCAAACAGCATGAGCCCAACTTTTCAAAGCTCACCAAATTACTAGATTATGTAGCTTCTCCCTACTTTGCCAATTTCCAGATGAAACCAGGGAACCAGCAGACATGCTGAATTTTGTTAAATACATTAACAAACGCAATCTTTAAAAGCCCTTAATCACCAAATAGTGACTACCTAGAGAAAGGGAAACAATGAAGGAAAGAACAGTGGTTCAAAATTCTTTTGCTAGTGACAGAATTTCGAGTGCAAAGACAGCATCTGTGTTTCCTTTTCTACTTAGACTCATTCTTAAAACGGGCTTGTCAGCCCTGGGAGCTTTTGAGAAGGGCCCCCACTCACTTGCCTTGCAAACCACCTTCCCTGAGCTCAAAAGCCGTGAGTGCTGATACCCTGAAGGTAACTGTGGGATCAGATGCGGCGTGGTAGGAACAGGGCCAGGTATAGGAGTGGCACAGTGTACCCATCACTAGGAATCCAAAGTACTGGAAGAAAAGCGAGATTCTACACGAGAAGTGTGAGGATGTGCCTGCCTCCTTCGGGGCACTTTGTTTTCAACGTCCCTAGGGCTCAAAGCTGCTCTCCTGGGCAAGAAGCCAGCGGGGTACAGGCACCGTCGTCGAGCCCAGGAAAGGCCCATCCTCTAAAGGGAAAAGGTGTCTGGGGCGTCGCTCGGCTTAGAGCCGGTATGGAAGCGCTGCGAGGGAGATGCTTTGTAGGCTTCTTACTGCCCCCCACCCCCACCCACCACCCCCGCAGCTTCGACTTCTCAGGAATTCAGTCTTCGCAGCCCGCGCACAATCAACAGCCACCATGCAGGGCGGAAACTTGGTCTTAGGGTCCCAGGAGGTTCTTGGTGAGCTCGTGGAACCTTCTGGGTGCCTGGTAAGTTCTAGCCCCCAGCATTTGCTCCTTCCACCTTTGAAGCGCCGCCACTGGGCGGGTCCTGGCGCCTCCCTGGAGGGAAAGGAGAGTTGCAGAGCCGCGTGGTCTTAAGCCCACAAGAGCTGAGAGCTGGAGCCTCTTTGGCCCGCGCCTTCTCCGCTGGGTCATCTTTTCCAGCATCATCTTGGGCATCTCAACTCCTGACACATCCGGTTGTCCCCAGGATGCCCGGTGTGCTGGAGGGGGTCGGTGAGTGGTGGAATGCTCTTGGCCAGGATCCCTTCTATCCTAGACAAATCCGTAGGGCTTTATCTTCCATTAATATTTGAAGCAAGCAAACAAACAACAACTGGAAGTAGAAGGAGGGAAGGGCTCGCTCTTCTTTAGTCCCGTCGCTGCAGACCTGAGAGGGGGAACGTGCCTTGGGTTTGTCGATGTTTGATACTCGTCCTAACGGCAGAGGCAGGGAGGCCAGCGCTGAAGAGATGTCCCAAAGAACCTGGACGATGAACAGTCACTGCCTGCCCCATCACTTTCAGGAAGGTTCCAGTTCTGTGCCACACGGCAGCCAATCCAGTTCCCATCCTGATTCTCCACCCCTTCGCGGAGAATCCAAAAGAAAATATAGGGCCCCGAGAGACCCGCCACACTTCCAGTCTGGAAGTTCCGGGGGACCCAGGCCCGGGCCTCCCGCCCGCTCCACACCCGGCAGCTAGGTCTGGCAGCCGAGTGGTACGGCCGGGGGTGGGGCTCCGGCACCGCCCCAGCCCGGGATTCGCGAAGTCACAAGCTTCCGCAGCTTGCTTGCGGGGGCACCTTCGCCCACGGACACGCCCTTTCTGCGCAGGCAGCCCCCAGCGACCCTCTGCTGAGCGCCAGTTCCTCCCTCGCAGCGCCGCCAAACTGCTCAAGGCCTTTCAATCACTGCCAACTTTCGAGATTCGCCCAGTCCGCGTCGTTCCCTGCAGCCGGAGCCCACGGGGGAAAGGAGACGAGAAGACTAGAAGGCCAGGGACCCCGAAACTCCCCGCAGGCTTCTCGGAACAGAACCCCTTCCTTTCCCCGCCCCTCCCCTCCGCCTCGACTGCAGCCCTCCGACACGCACCCATTCTACAGCCCGGGTCACCAGAGGCGCGGCGCGCACTGCCTTTCTGGTGGGATGCGTCTTGCAATCACCTAACACGCGACCCGGAGCGAAAACACCGAGGAAAGGAAAAGATCAAAAAAGTGCTACCTTGGCAACCACAGGCGTTTACAGGCCAGCTGGTGGGCTGGGAGGGGCGGCCGCTGCCCGCCTGCCGCTGGTACTCTCCTCGACTACGCGTATTCTTAAGCAATAACAACGTAATCCGTATTATCCACCCAAGAATACCCGTCACCGAAGAGAGTCAGAGGACCAAGCTGCTGCTGCCGCTGCTACTGCTGCCGCCGCTGCCGCCGCCGCCGCCGCCACCAGAACTCTTGCTGCTGAGCCCGCCCCTGGCTGGGGCTGGGCTGAGCTTGACCGGGACCATAAATCCATAACTCGATTTCCCTAAAGAAGGATCCAAAGCTGTGCACGGCTGCTTCCTGCCCAAATCCAAATGGCTGCTCTATTTCCAATTCTGAAAGACAAATCACAAAACCAAGCACTTAACACAGAAGAGTGCTCTCTTCCCAGTGAGGAAGGACGATGTGGGAAGGCTCTTAGGGCACAGGGTGGGCGTGACAAGTAACCTTTAGTTTACCTGGTGCTCGCCCAGTGCCTTTCTGTCTTGGCTCTTCTTGGTACCCCCTCTGGTATCGGCCAGCCCACTCTAGGTGCTTTGATTGAGTGTCATGGCAGCGAGAGAGCCCTGTAAGAGACATGCATAGTTAAGCACACAAATATTACAAATGTATTTGCCTAGACGGCTCTAAGAAGAAGTGAGGCTCAAATAAAGATAGGGTCATGCATGGGTGAAATTTTCAGCAGTGTGTTTTGGAAATGCATTTTCTCAAGCCCAAGATCACAGAAAATAAACACTCTTTCAATTTACTACTTGAAATCAAATACTTATAGATCTACAAAAATAGGCACCTCTCCTTTGAAGGCCTTAGAGCTATATAACATAATGATTTTTAAAGGAAAAAAAAAAGCTTCAAAGCACAAAATAATTAAACTCATTTTCCATAGTATCAGAACTCACTGAGTTGACAAGCTGGTAGAGTTTCTATGATTTAGGCATCATTTTGTAGTACCACTATGTGTAATTCCATAGCCCACCTTTCAAATATACAGTATAGATGCATTGCTGTGCAGTTGTTGTGAACACTTCTACAGAAATACCTTTGAAGCTCTGTCTTCATAAAAATTATTTTAAGAAAAAAAAAACAATAAAAACTCATTTGCTAAGTGACTGTAATTTTGGCTTCCAGAGAGAGAACCTCTGTGATTCTTTGATGATCAATATGGCTCTTATTGGAAAAGCTTTGTCTTAAGATCCTGCAGTGAATATTCTGATAATAGGGGTTTATTGTTCACTAAGTAAAATGAACAAGTGCAACGTCACTACCCAAGACATTTTGTAGCTCCATTAGAAAGTTCTCAATTTCCTTTCCCTGTTACTCTCAAATACATGGAAGTACATCCATGTGAGTGGAATAGGGAGGGGATATGGAAACATGGCAATAGACATTATGATTCCTCAAATTATGTAAGTGCAAATAGCTCTTCATCAAGCGGTAATTATATAACAGAATCTCTCCCACTACCACAACTCATCTCTAAGTGACCTGGTTGCAATTTAAGGCATTTAGGTCATGCTTTCTCCTATTACTAATATTTTTTTAAAAAAATATATTATTTCTCCAGACACACCAACTCATCATTTTCCTGACATGTTACTTACAAATAGAAAAATCAACATGAATTCTAGGTTTTAGGAACAACTGTTTAATATATAATGTCTGATGCCTAAAATAACTCAAAAGAAAAGCAGCATTGCCCAATTAGTAGCCTATTTTACAGTATTTTCAGATGACTTTTAAGTGCACCTTTCACAAAAAGACAGATGCCAATTAACAAATTAATAAGTGCTATTTTCTGCCATTACCTAACATAGCTATAAAGTGAAGCTTTTCTCTGGGGGTGCTACAACCAAGCATGCAGACACACACACACACACACACACACACACACACACACACACACACACACATATACACAGGAAGCTGACAGGTTCTCTTCAGCTTGAACTCCTAGAAACAAAAGCCCTTAGGGAAAGTAATGCAATAGTCTATGAGCAAAGTGTACATTTGTTCCTGAACTCTTCCATTTAAAAACAGCTAACATTAAAAGGAAAATAAGAAACATGGTATACAGACAGATTTTGATTTAGCAAATAGAACATTCTTTTTGAATTAAAAGGATTTTCAAGGCATATACATATATACACAACACACACAAACACACACATACATATGTACATATACATACATACACACGTACATACACAACAATACATGGCATATCAGAATCACAGCATAAATACCTACACAGCTTTTCAGTGCTTTCCTAGTAATCTTGTTTAGTTTTGCTTCCTCACAATTGAAATAAAACACACACACACACTGACCCACAGACTCACATGCTTTAAGAAACTAGAACAACGCAGTCAATATGCTTTCTTTTTACCCAAGTAGCCAGTGCCAGCCCTTTCCTACCTACCCAAATGTTCTCCCAGTTTCAGCACCTGGACGAGTGGACAGCTCAGCCCGGGCCGATTGCCGGCAGCACTCGCAGCAGAGCTGACTCTGAGCTCTAACCAAAGCTCTCTCGTGCTTCAGCGGGGCAGCCTGACTTACGAGAACACCATTTCCTACGAGACCACTGCCGCTGGGTGCATATTCAATTCAAACCTCCTTAAGCTGTCGGATTTCCCCCACCCATCCACCCTCCCCCCCTTCTCCACCCTCTACACAAAAACGGAAAAGGGGAGAGAGGAAAAAAAAAAAAAAAAGCCCAATACCACCAGGGCGTTTGTTGATCAACTTACACTTTGCTTTTGAATATTTAGATACTGCTAGCGGAGCAATATCAACGGAGGCTTAGGTCTGCATTAAGTACCTTTGTTCATCGACTCCTGCAAGCCATATTTATTAGAATCTACATTTCCCTAGCTCCCCAATAACTAGAGGTGTGTTTTGAGGGCAAGGGCTTTCAGCACCTTTTGATCTCTCAAGGCCACCGCGACTGACTGCCAGTCCCCACTACTTTCCCACCCTGTCCCCCACACTCCAACACCCATCCCAGTCAAACGCTTGGTAATTTGCAACCAAATATACATGAAGAAACGCGACAAAGCAATCGGTTTGAGGAAATAAGCCAATTAAGCTAAAGCAGAAATGCTTCTCTCTCCCCTCCTCCCCCTAGCTTCCCTCCCTCTCCCTCTCTCTTTCCTTCTGAAGTAGAAAGGGGGAAACACGGAGGAGAGAGAAAAAATCGGGAGGAGTGTGATCATCGACTCTTAGAATCAATGGAAAAACACTATACACATCTTTACTGAATAATACTCTCGTTTTCAGACAAAAAGAAACACATTTATCGGTGTAAACATAGTCTCCCTGTTCCACACACCCTACATCGTTTACCGTTTGCTGAGATTTGTCTTGCGGTAGAGCAAAGTAACTGTCACAAATCCATCTCGATTGAAGTGCTTACCCTCTAAATCCAGGTTTCAAGCGGAACTCCAACTGTGTGTAGAAGCCAGAGTCATCTGATGAGCAGTGAGGTAGCTCTGGGCAGTGGGAGCTGCTTCCCTCGGACTGCCGGGTTAGTGTTAACAAGCCCTGGGAAGGGACCCCGGTGCTTTGCGCTGGCTGTGCCCCAGTGCCTTCGCGTGGTGGCGGCTTGCTCACGCTTCCGAGGAGTCCCAGGCGGTAGCCTTCAGCTGATGCGAGCTTCCAGAAAGGAGTGGGGAAGGGGGGAAAAAAAATCATCTAATGCAATCAAATCGATCTGATCTACACCATCTGTCGCCTGCCACTATACACAAACGTTAAAATAGGAAAACGGAAAACACTGACAACCCGAGAGGGTTGGTCTGCAAAGAGTTCATTTTTAGCAGAGCATAATTGGGTATGGTCGGCGTACAGTTACAAAAGCTGCTGTTAGCCATCCAGTAGTGGATCCCAAACATGCTAATGGTGGATTAATTGAGGAAGATCTGACGTGCAAGCTTCATAGTCTCTTATTCATGACTTCCCAATGGGAAAGGACCAATGCCTTGTGGGACTATGGTAACATACAGTCAAAAAGCTGCTAAGAAAATGGCTGTGTGTTCACAGCACCTCTCTCTGATAACAAACATATGTCGACTAAAACGGTTTAGTAGGATGGGGGGGTGGGTGTTGGAGAATAAAATTTTCTTTCTCAGTATAAGTAATCTGATCTTCTTTCCTTAAAGAAATGCAAAAATAGATACCATATCTTTACCCACAGTGGAAGAAAAAGGATGTTTTAAAAGATTTTTATCAAGATTAAATTCTGCCTTATAAAAGAAACGGAACACTCCTGTGCAGCAATTCTAAAAAAAAAAAATCTATTATCATATTTTTTTCCTTACTGCGATCAGAGTAGATCCATAGCATGTGCAGTATATAGAAACTCAGCCCAGTTAATCCAACCAGGATTGACTGGATGTTGTTTAATGCCACGTACCCTTTTGACTTCCTGAAAGCAGGATGCCTCTTGGGCAAGACATTTTGCATCATTGAAAATTGACATAATGAACGTTAAGTGTGATTGCAGTGAGGAGATAGGGAGAGTTTTCTTTTTTAATTTTACAATTATTCCCTCTGGCTGAAACTCCTTTTGGTCGGTTTCCAGTCTTTCCTGATCAGCTGATGGGGGAGGTATAGGGAAGGGGAGGGAGTGGAGATATGGGATCGGGGTGTGTAAAGGGAGGAGGAAGACTGTGGATTATCAATAGTCAGTAAATTCATTTTTATCTGTAATAAAAAACTATGGCAATAAAAGAGGTCACTTACTTATTGCTTATCATGATATTTAAATATAAACCAGTTTTCAAAATTAACATCTTATATGTGGAGAGAAAGTAGTGCTAACAATAGTGATTGTCCCTTATCCATTTATATTTTAAAATTAAAAAAGAATCTAGAGTTTATTATCTATGTATGTGACATTCTTTTATTATCTATATCCAAATAATCTATGTTTCCTCTAATTTTGTCATCCATTTGAATATTGAAAGCTGTGTTTATTTTGATTTGGTTGCCTTAGAAAACATAAATTACATATATTCTTTGTAAACAATTAGTGTTTAGGATAATTCTTGAGATAGCTGAATGTCTTCTGAAACTTTGATAATCTCTTTAAGAAAAAAAAAAAAACAAACCCTAACAGTTATGAATTAGATTAGTCTAAAAATATAGCTTGAAGACAATTCAAACAATTTACCTGATCTTTTGTTTCAATATACATTAATTAAGCACTCTTTCCAACCTACACAACATTCCAGGGTCACAGTCAGAAATCCAAGTCTAACAGCTTAGCAGCCTTTGTTCTTATTCGTGTCAAGCTATTGCCCCCTGCAGGTTAGGCTGAAAGTGCAGGCAGAATATGGCCAAGTCTTTGGTAAATTTATGGTAGTCACCTTACTCATTCTCTCCCATTACTTAAGTAGAGTCCACTCATTAACTTTAGGTTTGTTGGCATCATAGTTTAAACTGTTTAGAAATAGCAGTAAACTGAGAAAAGTTGAAATGATATTTGTAGACAGATGATTTGGGTTTTCTTTCTGAGAAGTGCTAGGTGGAGAGGATTATCTATTTTGTACCCTGATGCACTCAATACAGTTTCTTCGTCTTTCCTTATCCCTTTTCCACAGCCTCCAGCAAAACTTAAAAACAAATGTAACAATTGGAATTATGATTTCTCAACAATAAAGAAATGATCCTGGGTAGTTTACTACTTGATATCTGTGTGCTCTTGGTACACTCAATGAAGTGCCTTTGAATCAAACCCTTTCAGAGTCTTCCTACTACTGATGTGATGGGGGCAATTACACTGTTTTCCTTGGCTATAAAATGGAATGTTATTTCAATGTTCATGCTCCTGCCACCTTATCCTCCTTTCCTACAATCAACTTTTTCCAAACAAGGCACCTCTCCAAGATGAAATAAACTTAATGTCGGCAGAATAGAAATTAAATTAAATCAACTTTTCCATGGTGTTAGAAAGTGGAGCGGGTTTATGAGAGTGATTTCAGAAGGTTTATGGGAGGATTCTTTTATGTTTTCAAAGTCATGATATAGCTACTTACACTGAGTTGTAAAGAACCCTGCAATGGTATTTCCCTATAATTTAAATACATGTCTTATTGAACAATGACATATCATTATGCAAAATATCATTAATTTTAATGCAAAATTAGCAATCATTAGAATTATACCTAGTCAAGTGTTAGAAGTATTATTTCCACATTGTGTCAAAGTAGTTAGAAATATGAAATGCATTCTGCTATTTTAGAGATATTCTGAAATGCACACAAAAGATTTAGATGAGGATAGTGGCAAGACTCAGGGCTTTTTTGGAGAATTTTTTACCCTACTCACTGGTACTTTTTTCAGACTCTATGGAATAAAAACATGGGATAGGAACTGGTGATGACTATGTTATATCTTAAACAAACCTAAAAGCAAAACCAACCAATCAAGCAAGCAAGCAACCAATCAACCAAAAAAAAAAAAAAAAACCACCTGAAAATGTATCCATGTTTTACTACATTTTTAAAGCTTGTTAAATTTCAAAAGGACACTACATCTTTAATTAAAGTCTTTCTCTCTATAGTTTATTAATACTCTTGAAGCAAAGAGAGGATTTGGGCTAGACTGTTTGACTATCATTGCATAACTTGTAGTCGAAATAGTGACTTGTTGCCAGCAGCTGACATATCTAGCTGTCTTTGAGTGGATATTTGTAAAGAAAATTCACCTTTCTTTAAAAAGTATATTTCATATATTTGATATGATTACACATGATTTTATATGTAGAAGCACATTGCTATTGAGCCGAACAATTTTTAACTACTTTGAGTCAAATGTCTATCAAACGTCTATGGACAGAGTTGCTTTTAATTATCCTCCAGAGAAGAGAGATGGTGTCATTTGACCTGTGGGTCTGAATCAAGGGCAATAATTTTTAGTTCTCTCCATACAAGATGCAGCAGATGGCCTGCAAGTGCCCTGAAAAACACAATTCTTTTCCTCTTACTTTCACCACTATTATTCTAATTGTTTCTAAAGGATCGGAACAGGGTTCTAGAAACCTTGTTATGTTCTGTTATTGCCGGAATCTTGAGTTATTGGCCATTCTTATCCTCAGAAGCGAAAGGCCAGGCAACCTTACGTATTTGCATCCTATGACTCAACTCAGTTTTCACTTGGCGGGCCGGAGTGTGTGTGTGTGTGTGTCCGGAGTGTGTGTGTGTGTGTGTGTGTGTGTCCGGAGTGTGTGTGTGTGTGTGTGTGTGTAGGTTCATCCTGAAAGGGCTTGTTTCCAGAGGTTTTCAAATGCAAATGGAGTGGGAGTGGTGGGAGCGGTGGTGGAGCGCGGTGTGTGGGTTGAGGGGATTTGGGGAGATGGTGTCTCAGGCAGTAACTTTATACAAATTCAAGGCCATCACTTCTGCTGCAGATCAAAACAAGGTAGATCTGAGAGATCCCTTAGAAAGATACAGTATCTTCCTCCTCTAGACCGAGGCCAGCTAAAGGCAGGTCCCAGTGCTCGCGCTGTTTGTAGAGAGGGTCCCGAAGACCTCTGGAGGCCAGTTCCCGGGGGCGGCCGGGGGCTCAACTCTCGTGTGGCGAAGGGCAGACGTGTGGTCGGCAGGCTTGGTGCTCCATCGCCGAGGGAGGCCACCCACCCGGGGCCGGGCTCGGCTCTCTTTCCCCGGACGCCCCGGAGCGGGACGAGGGCATCGTTTTAGCAGCCTCCACTCTAGTTTCAGCAGCTGCGGCCCTGCGTCGTTGGCTCGGACCCGGGCCTCCTGGGGGGCAGTAAGGGAACGAAAACTCCACCTCCACTCTGGCTCTCAGATTGAGGAGAGGAAGCCAAACCAAGGTGTGGTTGCACTGGACAACGATACACAGACCGTTGCCTCTTGGGTTGACTCGGCCTGCATTTTGTAGCCCCAGGAGCGCCAGGTGCGATCCGCGCGGGGAAGAGGGTGTAGGGAATCGCCGCCCTCGTCGCCTCCCCACCGCTCTCCGGGGCCTCCCGCGCCCGGGCCGGCGACGTCGGCTCGCCCCCTCACACCCTCGCCGGGAAGGCTGCCCCGGGCCGAAGGCGACCTGGGCAGGAGGCCGGCGCGAGACGGCGCCGCGGCGCTCGGGAGCCGGAGTAAGGCTGAGGCGCGGACCTCGTTCCTGAAAACGCTCGACTTCTCCAGAATTTGTCAAGTGTCAAGCAGCTCCAGGAAGGCGAGCTTTCGGGGAAAGCCACTCTGTGGCTCACCCCGTTTGGTCTCTGTCAAGCCCTCGCCTTCCTCCTGTTTCCCGGTGCTCTGCGCTCCCGGGGTCCCCGGCCGAGCGGGCTGAGACCCGGCGAAGGTAGAGCGGCTTTAGGCAGAGCGAAGGGGCCCCCTGCTGGCCGGACGCGGCAGCGCGGCGACCCGCTCCGGGTTCCCGCCGCCCCGCCGCGCCCCGCCCCGCTGCGACCCTCTGCGCCCCCGGCGCTGGGGCGCGTTAAAAGAAACAGAAAACAAAACAAAACAAACACGGCGCCAAAAGCCACTCTCACCTCGTCTACTGCTTAAAGGTAAGTGTGAGTCCAGCCTCTCCCACGCCCTTCTCTGACCCTCCCTCTGGTCCTCTGGGCTGAGATCTGGGGGAGACAAAGGGGCGGCTCTCCCCCCTCCACGCATACCGCCCCCCAAAAGATCATGGCTGCTTTTGAAAGCACGTTTTGCAAGCATCAATATTAAACAAGATACAGCACAGGCACACACATACAGACACACCCACATACACACACACACACACATACACACCCTCGACCAAACCCACACTTACCAGTCCGGAAGAGGGCTACTGAGGTGCATGTTTCTGGAAACATTTCATTAGCTGTTGAAGGAAACGTTTACTGATCCTTTAGGTTGTAGGCAACACCAGTAATTCTGTAGATTGGAAAGAGGCGGGAAGAGGAAGAAAGATTCCCCTTAGTTTAATCCTACCTGGACGTGAGTCCTATTCTCAGTCCCAAGTCCTCTCCTGGGCAGAAAAGTTTTCATCCTTCTACTGAGGAGAAAGAGAGAGATTCAGCCATTTCTAGGGGGGTGGTTTCCTGTGTCCTGCCCCCATTCCTCACCAGAGAACGGGGTGGGGAATGTTTGTTTTGTGTATCTAGACAATTTATGACTTAGTTCTGTATGGTGTTTTGAAATTAGTTTAACCTTGAAATAGGCTCTATGCTTTGAGTGGCAGATTTTTCTGTGCTTAGGTACAGGTTATTAGAAATCACAATGTTTCTTTCTATTCAGGCAACCTTGACTTAGAGATGGGCATAATGTCTTATTCTATGACTTTCAGTAATGTCTGTTGCCTCCGGATGTCTAGTGTCTTTGGAGAAGGAGCAGAGTTTAAAAAACTTGTTATATAAGTTTAGGCAAATAATAGTTATAAATCCGGTAAAAGATCAGTTTGTTTCTTTCTTCACACAGTCTTTGGAGGAGAGAATTAAGGATTTTGACTGTCTCTGGAGACTAGTTTATAGTAGGCAAGATCTAGGAGAGTATCTTTTGAAATGATATCTGTTTTTTAGTTTTCGTATTTTCAGATGGATGACAGAATATTTGATTTGCTAATAGGAAAGGGAATAAGGCTGATTTGAAGTGGGATCTGGTACCTCTTTTATAGCCAACAATACAGAAGATCTGAGCAGGTCATAGGGGACTAGAATTCTGGACGATAACAATGACAATTAAAATAATAACTAACATGTTAAGTGTTTACTTATTACCAGGTGCTAAGTTGCAGCCTTTACCTTCATTATCTCATTTCATTCTCACTACAGCCTTATGGATAAGGTACTGTTACAGTCTCTCATTTTATAGACCAGGAAAGTAAAGCTTAGCAAGTTTTATTTATTTGACTAAGGAGACAACAAGTGGTCATCAGAAGACAGGGATCTGAAAAATAGGCAGTAGGAGAGATATCTTGAGAAATGATGCTTGTTGTATTGAATTCAAGCTGGTAACATACTAATATTTTAAATCTAAATTTTAGTCTTTTGTAAAAAAAAAAAAAAGATAATCTTTTCTGGAAAGAAAACATTAGATAAAATGGGAGTACTTGTTGAAAAAAAAATGCTGGTTATCAGTTCCCTATCCCTATCTCAGATGAGAAAACTGAGAGAATGAATCAACTTAGTTACCCTGGCAAGGTGCACAGCCAGGCCTGGAAACCAGATTTTCTGATTCCAGCCCCTCAATTTCTTCTACTTAACCACACTGTCCAAACACTGAAAGAGCCTTGGTTTTTTTCAAAATGCTAAGCAGTAAATCATAGACAGCTCAGAGTCCATATATCTTAGTGAGTAAGCTTTCTTTTACTTTAATTGTGAATACCTTTTTAGACTTGAAAGGACGCAAGTGTGGAAATTGTGCTATTCTCAGTGGTGAATTAAATGAGATAAAAACTACATCAGCTTTACTTGAAAAGCAGTTAAAATGATATCTGAAAGACCTAGTACAATTTTAGTCTTCTCCACCCCCCAAGACATATCTTACTACCCCAGTTAAGTCATTCCACGTTTACATTTCTGCTAGCTTCTGTTCATGAAGGAGTTTAACACACACGAGGTTTTGGTGCTTTTCATCTCCATTCATATATTTTTTTCTTTGTTCTGTGAATGGTTACAGTAAAAATGTCAAAACAAATCTCTAGGGTGGCCACTTTAATGACAAACATATATAAAATTAATTCGCAAGAGATTTTAGATTGGCATTCACATTTTAAAGCACACTTACAATGCACTGAAGTATATTGTGTAGAACTGATTTACTCTGTGTTGTAAAGTTAACTCAGGTACCGAATGTGCTTCATAAAATGGTCTTAGGGTTCCTTCATTTTCAGTAGGGCTCAAAGTATCAGAAGAAGCCAGATGAACTGCCTTAAGTCACTGATTGGACGGCAGCCCATATGCCTCAGCTTTCTCAGTCATTTGTGTGCAAATTATTTGGCTGCGTGGCCTCCTGTCAAATCGGGGATCTGTGATTTTTTTCTAAAGGTTTAATTTAGTTGAATATGATTGTTAATGTCAAGTTGGGAATTTTTTCTCTCCTACCTCTCATTAAAACCATTACTATCAATATCAGTTTGGAACTATTATGTTATATAATAAAACTTGCTTGTCTGTGTGAATTTGTACCATAAACACTTTCACAGATTTTTAGACTTGAAAGGCTTTTTGAAATGATCTAGTCTAATCATTTTATTTTACTGATGGATAAATTGATGTCCTGAGAGGTAATTCAGAATTCGCTAGGTCAACTCTCTAGTTAAGGGAAGAATGAGAAATGGAACCCAGGTTTTCTGCATTCAGCCTCTAAGGTGAGTGCATTCCCACAGCATCATGTTCCTTCTTTATTTGATTGTCAGAGATTCAGTCACTCATTCAACAACTAGTTATTGCCATGAACTTGGCAGCTTTCCTAGGTATTAGAAATTCAACAAAAGAAAAAATAAAACAATCCAGAAAAAGGCTTAAATTTGTTGAAATTTATATTTTAATGGTGGGTAGAATCAAATGGCAATCTTAATAATGGTTATAAAGATATTTTTCTTAGATTTACCTTTAATGTGTTATAATGTGTATGGCAGCAAAAGTATGCTGATATTCTTACATGGTTCCTGTGTAAGAAATTTGGGGGCACCCTTCGTGCCAAATAACTAATTGACTAGAAATTGCTGAGTGGCCAAAGCACACGGTAACCAAGTAGGTGCTGCCTATTCAGGTGATCCATTCACGGGTAAAGTGTAATACTTTTCCAGAGTCGTCTCGTGATTTGGGATTACTTGCCTGTGAGATAGCATGGACTTGTGCAGGAGCTGGGATAAAGAAATAATAAAGAAATTAAAGAGGAAACTATTCAACAAGATGTTTTTAAAAATGACACATTTTCAGATGTATATTAGCTGCCCTAGCAAATAAACTAAAGGGCCAGGAAGGTGCTAGCTTGAGAGTTTAAGGCAGAAGCCTCGGGTTGGTTTTTGTGATAAACTCAACTTTCCTCTGTAGAATATGATATATAGTAGCCCCTTCAATCCTACCATGGAATAATTGGGGAGGGAAAGGTATAAAAAGTTCAACCCTGTAAAATTCTGGATCTCATTGTGAGATTCATCAAAAATATTTTTCAGAAAATAGAACAGACCATTACAAACAAAACATAGACCGGATGTTGAAATGAAAATTTACCGACTGATGAGGATACAGCAGCTTCCTAAAATCCCTCCCTTGCTGCTTCCCCTGCAAGAATTTTGCTTGTCAGAGTTTAAATATTGATGACCGATGGCCAATTGTCTCATGTCCACATTCATTTACCACTAGTTAGAGGAAGATTTTTTTCCCCACAGGGTTTTACTGTATTTTGCTTAGTAATGAAATGAAGGTTTTTTTTTTTTTAACAGATATACAGAGTTGAGCTTTCAGTAATTGGGGGGAGTGAAGATGGGGTAAGGAGAAGAGTTTTTTGTCTGATAAAACAAGGGGAAAAAGTACATTTAGCCACTAAAATTATTTTGTGCCCTTCCCTGCCACTTTAATTTGTATTTGTTCTCAGTTCCAATAAAGCAATAATACTTGTAATGTAGTTAATAGTATAGTGTAATATATTAGTAAGAGGGTAATTTGGCTATTTAACATTTCAGCAATCTATGTGTTAGTCATGTGATAGGCAGGACTGGTTAAAATGAACTATTGGATGACTATTTCATAGTTAGGGTCGTGCATGCATGCTAAATTGCTTCAGTTGTGTCTGACTCTTTGTGACCCTATGGGCGGTAGCCTGCCCAGCTCCTCTGTCCATGGGATTTTCCAGGCAAGAATACTGGAGTGGGTTGCCATGCCCTCCTCAGGAGATCTCCCCAATTCAGGGATTGGACTTGCATCTCTCACGTCTCCGGCATTGGCAGGCCGTTCTTTACCACCAGCGCCACCTGGGAAGCCCTATAATTAGGGTCACCCAAATCCAATTCAGTGTATTGTGAACTGTCGAGGAACTCTTGGAGGATTTCCCTTTCTTGTTGCCTGGATGCCACGTGTTGGTATCAACCAAGGAAATGATTACATTATATCCTCCAGAGAGCCACTGATCTATTTCCTGCCTCCAAGTGTAACCAAGATTACACTACAACTACATGAAGTGTTGTGTTGGAGATAAATGGTTGAATTTTTATCGCTACTACCTCTATCACTGAGACTGGGAGTTAGAACTAAAGAGCTCTGAATCTCTGACTTTTTCTGCCCACAGCCCTCTGAAGAAGCAATAGCAATCTCCTCTTCTAGGATCACTGAAAAAGTAGCAAATCTTAAATAAAGGAAAACATGAGACCTCAGACCTTTTTTATCTACTTTGAGATCTGAGTAAGCTTATGGAGCAGTTTTGTTGGCACTCCCAAGTGATGTGACTGAGGTTATCTTTCTGGAGGGGTGAAAAGGTCTTTGTGAAACACTCAATTTTTGGAGCCTCCCCTCTGTAGAAAGAAAGACAGGAAGGAAGGAAGGTTGGGGGAGGAGAGAAGATAAGAAGGAAGGAAGTGATGGAGGGATGAAGGGGAACGGGAAGGTAAGGGAAGGAAAAAGAAAAAGGGAGGAAGGGGAAAAATCCTTTGACTTGGGGTTGAGTGACAAGAGAAACTTTCAGACTTCAGGTTTATTTTCTCTGCACTAGGTATATAATAATATAGTTTTTATATCTTTTAATCCATACTGAGCTAGGCATTAAACACTAGGAATAATCTGTTTATAGAAAATAAAGTCATTTCTATTTGAAAACAAATGGAAAAAATAATTATTTTTCCCCAAATGTGTACCCTTTTAATTGATCAGATGCATCCAGGAAATTCTGCCGGCAGTTTGAACACTCTGTAGGTGTTGTTGCTGCTCTAGATTTGTCTGCAAGAGGAATTGTAAATGGTATTTACCTTTTAATTAAACAAAGCATCTTGCAAATTAAACACATGTTCTTGCACATCAAAATTTAGTTAACATCCTTTTCATTGTTCATCCTGCTGACACTCTGACAGCATCATGAGTCCACACACAATATAGAATCGCTCTGCTCCCGCCTCCCCTGCACTTTGCATTCCTCGGAGTAGATGATATCACATGCTAGAGTACACTCTGTAACTGACTTCTAATAACTGAGCAGCTTTCCTATTTAATGTACTTAATATTTTGTAAAATATGGGACTGCATTGGTGTGTCCAGAACCTGGAAAGCTTTGGACATTGATCTGACGTATGTCTTATAATCTTACACTGGAAATATGACAGTGAATGACAGAACACCTTAGAGGAATATAAGAAGCTGATAAAGGCAGAAGCACTGCACATGAATGCAGAGTATGGTTTCTAATAGCTACATACTTTTTTACATGCATACTAGTAATTTGACATTTATAATTCACTGTGGAGCTGAATTTCTGTCATTTTCTTACTGTCAAGTCTTCCACATTTTGAAATAAATGTCCCTTCTAATTATTATATGAATTTGAACTCCAACATTCAATTTTTTCCCCTGTCCCTTATAATGGAGTGCTACATTTAGCTGAAGTCTGATGTGTAAGCGCATTTAGGAAATGGGATCATTTCACATGTATTCCCACAGAACTGTACATGGGAACCCCTTTCTTGATTGTACTCTGCCTTACTTGTGAGAGTATGATTTGAAACTCCTCCATCAGTACTATTTCTAAGAAAATAAAGTTATTAATGGCAGAATGAAACTGAGATAATTAGCATATAGTCTTAACAGGGCAAAAGTCAGAGTTTTTTCAGTAAAGCAAAACTGTAGTTAACGACTCAGTTGTACTGGTGCTCACCAGTCTCTTTTATCTCTGTTTATTTATGGTTTGTATAACTGAAATAAAGTCATTTCCTTAGAATATTGCCAAAGGAGAAGTGCTTTCTGCTGTGAAAAACATCATCTCAGAATAAAGTTAAATAAAATCCAGGGTGAGTGAGGTCTTCCCTTATCGTTATGACACTGTGAAGATTTTTTTTTTTTTAACATTGAGAGATTATTTTTACTATCAGTGTTTAGTTTTAAGATTTAGGTAAAGAGTGTGTTGAAGAGATGCTACTCATGTAAGAAATCGCTTTGAGGCACAGAAATGATTGGTATGGATAGGGTGGAGGAAAGGGTGAGCAGCCCTTGGTATCATCATAAAAAGCTTCAGCTTAAAGGAATCAGCTACACACAATCTTGTTCTGCCATAACCAAGCTTTAAAAAACAGAAGTAAATAAAAGTACAATGTGCAAATACATAATTTTATGTTTTAAATTGATACTTATAAAAATATTGGTAGCATGTTGCATGTTTGTTGATTAAAATGTCTTCACACATGAGGATAAAATGTCCTTACTTGATTTCTAGGAAATGAATAGAATGTGAATGCTGAATGCATGCAGATAGTACTTAGAATAACCAAATTCATTTCCCTAAATTCAGATAAGAACAAAGATGATGAACTTTGGCTAATGACAGAGTTTTAAAATGTTATTATTTGCTTTTATACCAGCGCAACTTCTGTCCTGTTGTTTAAACATTTCACAATTTTCCAACTATAAAGAAAATCTATGCTAGCCAACAAGTTTCAGGAATATTGATTGGAACTTTCACTGATGTGTAAAATGTGCCTGAACTATAGTCATAGATTTTCCGTCTGAAAAAAAATTTTTTTTAAGTTTCATATTGATCCTTGTGCCCTTTGGTTTTCACTAGGCTTATGAAAGATAAAGCCTTGATTTAACTCTTCATAGAGCCATCCAATGTGTAATAATTTTTAAAGTGGTGTATAAATAATTTTTAAAGTGGTGTATAAGGCTTCCTTCTTTTAGAATAATTTTATAGCATATTTAATAATGTGCTATCATTTTATATATCAATTTACAAAAAGATAAATGAGAATTAAAAAAAGCAGTGTCTTTATGAATCCTGACAAGATGGCCACTGCTTTGGTTTTTGCTAAATACCAAATGTTGGAAACATGACATATCCCATTGCATCTTACAGCAGCCCCATGTGGAGGTACTCTGAGGGGACTGAGACTTTGGAGACTGAATGCCTTGTTCAAGCCCACCCATCTGTAAAAAGTGAGAATTGGTTTCAAACCAAGTTCTGACATGGGAGGCAAGGCTCCCAAGCAATATACATTGCTGTGTGTATACTCACAGTCTCATTTACCACACGCCAGACACTGTCCTTAGTAATTTACACGGTGTGAAATGTATCTTCTTTAGCACCAAACCTAAATCATAGATCGAAGACAAGAATTTTGACTCAGAAGGTACTTCTGCATGTAGGCTGAGTAGGAAAGTATGTAGGTAGGGTCCCCTAAAGCAAATATGCTCTTAATAAGTGGGCCAAGTGTGTTTGCAGTGTCTTTTCATTCCTACTTTCATCCCTCCCCCAAGTATGTTTCCCATTTCCATAGAACAAATTATCAGGAGAAGTTACTTCTGCCAAAAATGTGAATTTAAGTAGAGAAGTCTAGAAAATGGAATGGAAGTCAAACTCTAAGGAAGTAGATTCCTTAGAGTTGTGCATTCATTCACCCATTCATTCATTTGTTTTAAAGTATGAAAGGGATGCGAGGACCAGAGAATGTCCTAGAGATCATATAGTTCAAGGATAGGAAACAAGAGTCCCTCCAAATAGAGCCCACAGTGTGTTTTTTCCCCATTACATTTTATTTTGAAAAATGGAATTTGAATACCTTTAGGTGGGGCATAGATTGCCTAGTACACCATTGACCCTCACCACCAATTCCACCGTACTCTCATCCCTAGTACACCATTGACCCTTGCCACCAATTCCACCATACTCTCATCCTTTTTCCACACATTCCCTTCTTAGCTCCTCAAATCATTTTAAGATTATCACTTCAGATAGTCACACACACAAAATTTTTAACTGACTCTGAATAAGTTAGGTCCTTTCCCCAAAGTCAGTACCATACCATCTTATTCTATTCAACACCTAGGACAGTGTTTTGTACATAGGAAGCTCAATAAATATTTATTGAATGAATGAGTGAATGAATTAACATGACAGACTTAAGATTGCAACCCAAGTGTCCCTGATCCAATCCAGTGTTGTACCTCATCACTTAATCCCTAGGAAGACGGGGCAACAGCTCTACTTCTGTGCACAGGACATTTGGCTCTATGTTTCTGTTCATGATTTTTCTTTTACTGCCTAAATCAAATGAGGCCTAAATTAAAAGCAGTTCAGCTCGAGAAGATTCATTCAAAGGCTGGTTTCAAATGGAAATCATGTAAGCACAGCCACTAAATATATAGTACTTTTCAGAAGACCTGGAAATCACGTTTACTTCCAATCAAGTCATGATTATTGACGTGGTACACTATCTTCATCCCTGAGAATGAAAGGGACAAAGAAATATGAGACAAAGTGAATATCTTTGCCAGGCTTATCCAGAATGTTTTAGCAGCCTGGAGAAACCTTTGGCCTGAGCACATTTTATAGCCAAACTTACAGAAAGAAAAAGAATAACCGAGCCATTTATCTATCACTGTGATTCATCTACTCTATACTAACAGATGGCTATTTAGAAGACAGTTGATTCCTTTATCAGCATTCATTTGTATATTTTAATAGCTTTTATCTGATTGGAATGTCCTTTAGGGATAATTGTATAAAGTAGGAAAAGTTATGACTTTGACTGAAAATGAGTTTTTAAGGCAGTAACCATGTTGCCACAGGTGTGAGGGATACTCTAGTTGGCCATATCAAGTATACAAAGTCAAGGCAGGGTTTGACATCTTATGTTGAACTGAGACCAGGTCCTCATCTGCCACGTAACCTCTGCATGACCATCACATTACCATTACAAGTTGTTTCAAAGCCTTCAATAGTCCTGATTTTTTAAGGACAAGTTTCAAAGCCCTGAGCATGTCAATCAGTGCTCACCATGTGGGATTCTCAATAAATATTTTTTCAATAACTTTATGGATATTTGCTGCCACATATTTGTCTTGCATCCACCCACTAATTCTCAATGACCTCTGACCCCCCCCCCTTTTTTTTTTGACTCTTTCTGTAATTCCCTGGGAAAGCCCTTCTCTCACTTCAGGCTTGTCTCCAGCCTTACCTCGTTTATGAAACTATTTCTGTCACTGTTCTTGAGCCCTCTGAGAAGTTTAAAGCAATTACTCTCTCCCCTTTATTATATTGCACAGTGCTTTCTTGGTTGCTATTATGCATATATCACACTTTACCTGTTTTATAACTGTTATATACATGCCTGTATTACCTGTATTATAGATGTTAGGTACATGCCTATGTTACCTGTATTACATTATATATATTATATATATATATATATATATACTTGTCTCCTAAAAAAATGTAAGCTGAGAGGAAGTAGTGATATCGTTTGAGATATATCCATAATTCTATCATTTTTTTGCTTCTTTGTGACTATAAAGTGATGTTTTCTCTTTCCTAACTTTTTTGTTCTTTTCTTACTTAAACATTTAAAAAACCATGAAATTTGCACAGCAAATATAATTTTATCTCTCAAGATGATCATATTTATCTTGTTCATGCTGACATCATTAAAACACTTTTCAGGATCATCTCCTCTGGAATTGTTTTAAAAGTCAGTCTCATTACTTTTTGTTAGTCTTTACTTTTTGGTCTCTTTTCAGTTTGTTAAAAAATTTTAACTGATGTTCAAAATGTGAAGATTTGCAGCAATTGAAAAAAATCCTAAATGCCAAACAAGGATTATTGGTTTATAAGAAGCAGTATAATAATCCTTATAAAATATTGTATAGCCATTAAAATAATGATACTATATAGGAAATTAGGAAATTATTTGTACAAAAACTGTTCATTGTCTTTTTTCTTTTTTGTTACTAGTGATGGTTTCTCTTTCTCTTTTTTTAAATTAAACCTAAAGAGAATTTGAAAGAATAATTCAGTGGACACTCATATATTTTTGTTCTTGGTTCATTGATTATTAACATTTTGTAAACATTTTCTTGTTTTTTAATATTTTAATATTACAATTAAATATTATTTTAATATTAATATTTTAATATTATTAAATATTTATTTTCATATTATTAATTTTCCTGTTTTTAATAAAAATATTAAATTTTAAATATTTATTTATTTGGCTGTGTCAAATCTTAGTTGCAGCATGTGGGATCTAGTTCCCTGACCAGGGATTGAACTCAAGCCCCCTGCTTTGGGAGCACAGAGTCTTAGCCAATGGACCACCAGGGAAGTTCCATGTAAATGTTTTGTTTATTTACTTTTCTGTTTCTATTTAGGTTGATGGAGAGATGTGTGTGTATGTGGGGGTGCTGGGTGGGTGAGTGGGTGTTATATGTGTGTGTTTCTTAGGCCCAGAGGAGTTTTCTTCATCTTTAGAATCTAAAGTCTAAAAAATACTAGGCTTATTAGAGTTTGTCTGGGCCAGTTTTCCCAGTTACAGGGGGTCCTTTTAATATAGGAGTCAGGCCTTTTTTTATTACCAGAATTTCCTCCTTTGATTGTCACTTTATATATTATATTTCATTATTTTTTTAAATACTCTGGGGATCAGATTATTTCTGTGTTAAATATTCTATATTTTTTATATCACTACATTTTCTCCATTTTTTTCTGATTTCTTTTGTTTTCATTGATGTGGCTTTATGTTTGCATTTCTTTAATATCATTTATGATTATTATTATTGTTTTGTCCATTCTCCCTTATGAACCTTGTAATTTATTTTTTATTTATAAGATGATTTTTATAATTTTGAAAGTATCGTTTCTTTGAGTTTGTCAGTTTTTACTTCATACTTCATACTTTTTTTTTGTCTGTTTTAAAGTTTATAAACTATAATTTAAATTTTTAAAAATTTTGTAAATGTGTTTAAATTTATTTAATTCAGTTTCTTTCTGCTTTATTGTAGTTCCATTAAGGAGAGTATAAATTGAATTACTTCGATTTGAACTTTCCATTTTCCTTGTACAGTACAGTAGTTTTGTGTGAATGTTGTTGGACATCTTTAAATGTGTTTGATTTTCTTAGACCAGAGGTAAGTTTTATGCAGACAGAGGAGATAGGTAACCTATTAGTTCAAGAGTACTTCCTTCTTCTGATATGATAACATTAATTTCTTTCATTGGTTTCATTTTTTTTTCTCTTGAAGAGGTGGATGATTGTGTTTTCTGATTTTGTGACTTTGTTCAGGCTCTTTAACTTCCATCTCTTGCTTGCTTCTTTTGCAACACCCTCAAGCTCCAAGGGGACCTGTTTACTTCCGGAAGTGGTGCTTTCCCAAGACTACTGCTACTGTTCTTATGCACTTTATCTCTTTTCTTTTGATTTTGTGTGTCTGGATGAAGCAGGTCTTGTTTGAACAATAAAGGGTGTACATCACAACCATTTGCAATAATCAGTGACCTTCATCTTTTCCTAAGCATTTTCGATCAAAGAAAAGGAAATGTTTATGGAAGAAAGAAAATAAAATTCGTTGAAGGTAGATAGCTTTATATTGCAAAATATTTGTGCAACAATGACTACAAACGTGTTTAGAATGTTTGGATAATTACTCCAAATGTGTCACAAGAATTATGACATTGTTCTCCCTCAAAAGAGCATGATGAAAGTAAATTGAAAGTAAATAAGAAAGGGGATATCCTCCAGGTACTATCAGTCTTGATTTGCTGGTGTTTTAAGAGTTCTGAGCTTTTTCAGAGTTCAAGAGAATTAAAGTGAAACAAAATTAGCAAATTCAAAATTAAATTAAACTGTTGACCATTAGAAAATTTGATAATGTAAGACTGTAAATTTATATTATTGAGAATTTTTGTTCATTTCATTTTGGAGCTACGTATTTCTCCTTAAATGGAAAAGCCTAGTGTTTTATTCTTAAGTATGAACTTTCTGATAACATGATCAAAATCAATCTTTTCCCACCCTTTTTCTCTTTGTTATTCAGACTTACCAATGCTCTGTACCAAGCATCTCGTATTCTGCTTGGGCACATGGAATAGTTGAGACCATGATATCTATGTTGGTCAAGGAAACGTGAGCAAAAGTGCTATGTGTCCTTCTCCATGGAAATATTAAGAGCCAGAGTGCCTGAGAAACTTCTCTCTTCACCTAGGTCCTGGAGTGAGGGGGATGAAGAGCAAGCCCCTCAGCTCCCTCCATTTCCATCCCTCACACATCCACATGACAGAGTGAGAAGTTAACTCTGAGATTTTATTTTTAACTACAGTAACCTATCCTGTAAGCCTATAAGCAAGGAAAGTTACATTCTTCATGCAAGTTTAGCATTTTGGAGTCAGTGGAAATTTTGCACCAAAGGTTAAACATTTCATACTATATGAGGTATATTATATATACATATATAAGCCATATAGGGGCTTTCCTGGTGGCCCAGTCTTAAACAATCCACCTGCTAGTGCAGGAGACACAGGAGACACAAGTTCGATCCCTTGATCGGAAAGATTCCCAAGAGTAGAAAATGGCCACCCACTCCAGTATTCTTGCCTGAGAAATTCCATGGATGGCAGAGCCTGGAGGGCTGCAGTTGTGGGGTCACAGAAGAGGTGAACATGACCGAGCACAGCAATGACAATAACCAGACCTGTTTTATAATTTAATAACACAACATTTTATTTCTTCAAACCCTTCAAGCTAACTCATTCTTGAGAATCCTTAAGGTCAATTCCCTTTGGAGGATTTCCTCCCGTATTTGTACTGTTGGCTCCTACCCATCCTTCAGGTCTTTGTTAGGCTAATGTCTCATCTCCCCAGAGGCTCTTTCCTGATCACCCTGTCTAAGTAGATTCTGACCTGTTACCTTTTATCACAGCATCATGTCTGCATTTTCTGAGCTTGCAAGTAGATACTTATTCACCTGTTACGTGTTTATCATCTCACCATCTAGCCTGTCAGCTCCATGAATCTGTATCTGTCTTCTTCACCACTGTATAACCTGTATAGGGCAAAATAACAGGCTCAAAATAGACAATCAATGCATATTCAGTGATTAAACAAATGACAGTTATTCTAATAGGTGTACATAGAATAGTTGTAACTCTAGTTATACAGTATTTTATATAATCATGAATTATAATATTTCCCCCCCAAAACATCAGTTCTTTTAAGCTGGTGATAGAATTATGGGAATAGAAATAGTTCGGAGGTTTTGTTTCTTATTCAAAAGAAATTGGTAATCATCATTATTATTGTTATTATTATTTATTCTTTGGGGCACCTGTCAATTTTTAACAGGAAAATACCAATTGAGTACATTATTAGCATGATGTAAGTGTTAATTAAGAAGTCTGCCTATAATTGTGCTAGGATAGCCAGTACATTTTCAATTTAGATTGACAGTATAAATCACCTAGGCACTACAAATGTCTGTTTAGTAAGAATAAATTTTATTATAAAACCATGCACATATAATATCTAAGCACATGATTGGAAAAGTTTCTGGATAATTTTTATTAAAATTCCCATTTTAATAAAAAATAAAATTATTTAGAGTGTTCAATTTATTTGACTTCACTGGACCAATGCCAGACCCAGTCTTTGGAGTTGACAGTTAGTGTTAATGCTTTTTGTTAAGGACTTTCAAAGTGTAAAGCATATAGTTACATGTTTTTGGAGTGTAGTTAATGTTGTGAATATAAATATTTTATGTTACAACATTTTCTGTGAAGTTAGATTTCAGTAATTCCATGTTATCAGAATAATGGTATAAGACTACAATATGGTTAAAGAATAATTTCGGAAACAATGAAGACATTAAATTAGTAGTTAACATGCTTAGAATGAGTCTTTTGTATGTAATCAAGATAATGATAAATGCCAAGAGTTTGTGGATTAGGCTAAAAAATTGTTTTAAGAAATCATTAATCCAAGAATTCATAAATAACTATACACACACACACACACACACACACACACACACTCTCTCTCTCTCTCTCTCTCTCATGCCATTTTAGCTAGTTTAAGCAGGAAATACTTTACTAGAGAACATAGGAAGATCTTCCTGGTGGAGAATCTGCCTGCAGCGCATAAGACATGGGTTCAAACCCTGGATCTGGAAGATGCCCTGGAGGAGGAAATGACAACCCACTCCATCATTCTTGCCTGGAGAATCCGGTGGACAGAGGAGCCTGAGAGGCTACAGTCCATGGGGTGACAAAGAGTCAGACACACTTTCACATTTTGTATAGGGAGATCACACAATCTTGGGAAGGCTAAAAAGAAGCCTCTAGTCTGAGCTTTCAGCAGTGGCTTGAAACCATAGGAAAACTAAGAGAACTGCTGTGTGCGCCATGTTCAGGAAGCTGCGCCCTGAGGAAGCTTTCCCCTTGACGCTGGCTCTGCCGTCTCCCTGCTGCTACCCGGATGCACGCCCGCGACCAGCCTGTGCGCCTCACACCCGCCTCTCCCTCTGACCTCATAACCCCCTTTCAGATGAAAGAGAAACCAAGCTACAGGAAGACACAGAATAGGTCGTTTTTAGGTTTTGAACCTCTATCACTGAAGGGAGTGGGCACTGAGAAAGCCTATATAACCCTTATTAATATCAAACAAAATTAGAATTATACTATATAGACAACTTTGTGTCTTGTATTTTTTTGAGTTTAAATTTTTTCACACTCATTTCTCACATCTTAAATATGTTATAAAATCACATTTTTGGATGACATAATTCAATTTATTGAAATATTTTTGTCATCTTGATTAATAAATATAATTTTGCAAATTATTAGAAAAATATAGTACAGAGCACATATAAGTACTCAGTATATATTTGTTGAATGAATGAATATCATTTGAGGATCCAGGCTGTTAACAACGATACCATCTTAAATGCATGATATCTGAGGTCATTGTCATTCCTACCCATAGGATGGAGGGAAGAACTTAAGAGGGCTGGTTTAGGGAACTTCAAGGATGAAGCTTGGAAGTAGCATATCTTATTCGCAGCAATAACTTTTACTGACGTTCTATGGAGGAGAAAAAGACACAGTCACATCTAAAGGCAAGGGAGAGGAAGGAGAAAATGGAGTTACTAGGGAGGAAATTTTTAAGGGCAGCCTTCAACACCGCATGAGAAGGAATTAAAACTAATTTTTCTACCTTATCTATAAGGCCCTTCATTCATACTCTGATTTTTCATTTGTTAACTTTATATTTGAAACCATTGATTGTTTATAATTTATATTATTGCTATCTAATTTAACCTGAACCAACACAATTTTTTTTCCTAGAAGGAGGGAATAAACATTAAGTGGAGACATGATGCATTTGAAATTTTCTTTTTATCAAAACAGTTGACTATACAGTATAACCAAACATAATTCTTTTCAACCATCATGATAAATGGTTTGTAGCCAATGCCTAACTCTGTTGAGACTGAACTGAGTTGTCTGAATTGAAATAGTTCTGTAAGCATCCAGACCTTTCCCTTTCCCTTTGCTGTATCTATATCTATATCTATATCTATATATATAGAGAGAGAGAACAACTTTATTTTCTACATTTCCTATAAGGAGTCTACTAAAATGTAACCAACTGGTTTATGGTCCTGTTATTTTACTGACCTTACAATCTGATCTCGACTGTATCACCAACTGCTCGGAGTTCACCCTGCCGCAGGATCACTTTTCCAGTTCTTCATGAGATAGAGACAATCCTCCTTCCCCTTTTATTCATAGCCTGCATCTTCTGTCATTAGGAAGATCATAAGTCCTGTTTAGTACATCACTAACTACATTATTGCTCAGCAAATTACTTCTATTTCTATGCCTCTGAAATACACGCAGAAAATAAGACAAGGTAGGTCAACTTGACAAATGTTGACTTTGACTGGAGAGAATTTATGTCTACTGCATTGGCTGAGATAAATTAGACTTAATCACACTTACCATCATCATTAATTTTCTCCCTAAATTTCTAAATGATAACAAATCAGTTAAAATGTATACCTACTCTAGAGTAAGCAACTCAGCCTTGAAGTTATTATACAACAAAAGGGATAAACTTCAAATTATTTATTTTTTATGAGTAAAGAACACATCATAAAGAGATAAAATGTGTATGGTATCCAAAAAAATAGGCAAATATGACATTCATCTTAGCAAATTATCATCCAATTTGGATAATTGGGTATAATTTTTTGATTTAACGAATTGATCAGATAATCTAATGGATTAATTTGTGGTCAATATACTATGGACTAGAGTCTTTTAAAAGATTATGCTATTATTTATGTTAAAAATCTTTTGTTAGTAATTTATCTAACCAAAATTAGTTTCTTTGTCATAAAAAGGATAGGGTAGATCTTCATTATTTCCAATATCTTTAGCTTTAGGAGACTATTTTTAGGCATTTTGAGAAAAAAACAAATAAAAAAAGAATAAGTATAGTTGTGGGTTTCCCAGGTGGTGCTAGTGGTAAAGAACCTGCCTGCCAGTGTAGGAGACACAAGGGACATGGGTTCAATCCCTGGGTTGGGAAGATCCCCTGGAGAAGGGCATGGCAACCCACTCCAGTATTCTTGCCTGGGGAATCCCATGAACAGAGGAGCCTGGTGGTCTACAGTCCATGGTGTCACAAAGAATCGGACAGGACTGAAGCGACTTAGCACGCACACAGTATAGTAGTAATGACAAGTCTTTATTCTGTGCTGACAGGGTGCCAAACATCATGCTAAACAGTCATTCAGCAAACACTTTCTGAGGGTCTGACAGGTAGTGAGCACACAGTAGTGAAGAAAGAGCTGCAAGTCTCTGGAGTTTACATCTCAGAGGGTGGAAATGGACACTGAGTATGATTTTAGAGCATGTTTCAATTTGGTAAGTCCTATGAAGAAAACAGGAAAGTAAGGGAAGCAGGATTGTTAGATAGGGGCTGAAATTTTTAAATTGAATGGTCATGAGGGTGTTGAACATAGAGATGAGGTAAGATGAGGGCAATTACAGATGTACAGACTCTTTATCTGTGCCGGGTTCTCCTTTCCCTGCTAGCCAGAGTTCGAAATCACTGACCTGTGTTTACAGGTTGCTCTTACCTCTTACCTTCTAATTTGACTCTGAGCCCCTTCCCCTGTCTCAAGGGTGAGCAGGACCTTTCCATCTGGGCAACAGTGTTACTTTTTCAGCTCAAATTGTAGACACTCTTCTCAAAGCCAACTAAGTCCTAGCTCCACCAGGGTCTGTCCAGAGAAATTCCCTTCCAGTGTTTTATAGAAAGGCTAAACTCTTAGTTTCTCTTTAACACTTTAAATTTTCTCAAGTCTATACAATTTTAAAAAGAAATGTGGATTAAGAAAACAACTTTCATTGACATGTCATAAATTATGATGGCTGCTTTATGTTATATTTATGCATGTAAAAATACAAGGAAATAGATATTACTCTTCCATATATAGTTGAGGGAAGTGAGGCTTGGTAAGTTT
The DNA here is from genome assembly GCF_910594005.1 of Cervus elaphus. Lineage (NCBI taxonomy): Eukaryota > Metazoa > Chordata > Mammalia > Artiodactyla > Cervidae > Cervus > Cervus elaphus. Next base: position 68,309,448 of record NC_057834.1, on the reverse strand, counting down.
GACTTGGGGCTCAAACCCATGCCAGAAATTTTTTGAAAAGGCAAGAGTTGCTTTTACACAATCCCTACACCCAATCCCACCATCCCAACTCTTCAGACATCAGTTAATACGTTTGCCACTTTTTGAGAAAATGCAGAAATCCAATGTTTGTAGGGTTTGTATTATTTGAAACTGTTCATTTTCAGGATTAGATTTGATTTTTGTAACAAAATATACCTGAATATGAAATTGTAATTTCAAAAGAACAGCAGAGAATGTCCATCATACCGGCATTTTCAGATTTTACCTTCGCAAGAATCCAATAATGTTTGTATTATTATTGTTTCCATTTTATAGCGAAGCAAAATGAGGTTTGAAATGGTCACATAAGAGGCCCAAGGTGACATTTCTAGAAGTGTTAGTACTTAGATGATAAAAACAAATAATAGTTCAATTACTTTAAACAAAAATGTTAACTAAAACACCTCCCTAAATTGGCTAGAGAGAAAAATGTTACTGCTTGCGTTTTGATAAAGGTAATTATTAAGATTGAATAAAAGTGTTAGTTGCTCAGTTGTGTCCAGCTCCATGGCTGCATGGGCCATGCTCCTCTGTCCATGGAATTCTCCAGACCAGAATACTGGAGTGGGTTGCTGTTCCCTTCTCCAGGGGATCTTTCCAACTCAGAGATTGAACCCAGGACTCCTGCATTGTGGGCAGATTCTTTACCATCTGAGCCACCAGGGAAGCCCAAGAATACTAGAGTGGATAGCCTATCCCTTCTCTAGCAGATCTTCCTGACCCAGGATTCGAATCAGGGTCTCCTGCATTGAGGGCTGATTGTTTACCAGCTCAGCTACCAGGGAAGCCTGAAGGGTGGTATGGTCGCATCAAAGGTTGGTAGGTGGCAGGGGCAGAGGAAGAAGAAAGGCCTGACCAAGAATCAAACCCAGACTGCAGTGATGAGAGCGCTGAATCCTAAACACTAGACCAGGTACTGGTGAAGATTTAAATAAAAATCAAATAGGAAATCCACATATGATGTTCAAAAATTTGGAACACTGTTATGCGTTTACTGTTTCAAATGAGGTGGAATTTTTAAAAGTTAATGATCTTATAATAACCCTTGTTAATATGCCCCTGATATTCCATGTTTTTCACTTCACACTTAAATGGTATTATTGGTGCTCACATAAACACACACACATACAACAAAAAAGAAACAGCTTTTAATTTAAAATAAAATCAAAATGTGTTGTTATATAATGAGAAATGAAGTGATATTTTAAAAGCTGTTCTTTTAAAATTTTAAAATGTAGAGCTTGAGTATGAATGTTGCTTTAAGTAAGGTACTCATATTATTACAAAAATAGAACTTTGCTTGTGATGTTGCAGTTGCCATGGTTACTACAAATTTGTTACTTAATAGCAGAGCAAATAGATTCATAAACATGCTAATTATATCTGATACATTTTTCAGACTGTTTTGTATGAATATGCATATAGCTTTCATAAAAATGAATGCCCCATCCAATAATTTTGCAAGTTTGGGAGGATTTTACTGTATTCTCTGTGATGTAGTGTGTGACCATCTCAACATAGGAAAAAAGAGAAAAGAAAATTTTCAAGCAAATGATTTTATAATTCACAGAGTAGACAACTGCTGTATTAAATAATATAAAAATACTAAATTCTAAAGAATATAGTAAACTATACAGTTGCTTCTTGGAAAGGCTAAAGTTTGTTATTTATAATAAATCTCTTATTCTGACATTTCAGTTAAAGAAATATTAAGAAGCTGGTATGACTAATGAATAAATGCAGTATTGAGTTTTGACATGAATCAGCATGCTACAAAATTTACAGATGAAGATGAGCAAAGATTTTACAAATGCGGTGTTTTCCTTTTGTACCTTAAGTATTTGATAAACTGAATGCACACTGAGTGTTGAAAAACTCAAGGGCCCTGCGCTATCTTTTCCTAAAAACGCAAAGCCACCAACATAATGAGAAGGGAGGAATAGTCTTCTGCAGTTAGGAGCCACAAGAAAGGGGAAAAGTTGGCCCATTACCCACTGCGTGAGCACATGATATAACTCAAAATAGATGCAGGAAAGAGGCTGTGACCCTTCCTGAGAAAGAGGATTTACTTGGGAGATTTGTGACTTCAGCCAGGGCCTTGTATAGCTCTCTGATGAAAGAGTGGGAATATATGTGTCTCCAGAGAGTTACACCAGGAGGAGTCTTTGCCCTAATCTTGTGATTGAAGATGTTACCACTCTTACGTCTCCATTTAAAACAATGCCCCACTTTCTCTTATTGACCCTGACTTTTCTCTCCTTTGATGAAATTCTAGGTAAAAATACCAGTTAAGTGCTCAGAAACCAAGCGGTATTGAGCAACATGTATGATATTTACAATCAGGCACTTGTTTGTTTATGCCCCGTTTTCCGCTTTCACAACCAAAGCACATGGAAGTTGGTTGCTGTATTTTAGATGTTTGAGCATGTCAGAGATATTGACTGAAAACTCTGCTCTGCAGCTCACTGTCACCTAGTGATTGATATCAGCTGTAACAAGATAAAATGTTATGGCATCATAATTCTGTTTGATGCAAGGTAATCTTTGATCTTTTACTATCAACAGAAGATTATAATATATACTTAGTGTGATAAATAATACCCTTTCACTGATGTCAGAGAAAGAGCAAGTTAAATTGATATGGTTCCAACAGCTAGTTTTATTTGCAATTTTTTGAAAGATTAAACACCTTATAAACAGAAAGACTAGATTCCTAAAATGTATTATTATTTAATTATGACTTCTGTTTGTTAATAATTAATCATCACTTATGCTCTTTTTTGCATTGAACTAAAGGATGCATTTTAAAAACTACTAAATGCATCTTAGCCTTGAGGTAGCTTTTTATTGGAGGGCTTTATGGTACTGAGGTGCCAATTAGAGGCATTAATTTGCCAAAATATTATGTAAATAAAAAATCAGGAACTGAATATTTGATGTGTGAAACACTCTAAACAGTATGAACAGTTATCTTCCCTTTCCTTTAAAATATAGAGTCCAAACTCCTTCCTTAGTATGTAACAAATGCTTGATAGATGTTAACTCTCCAAATTACTTTTTTATCATAATTAATTTCAGCTCTTATCATATGTTATGATGTTATGATTTACCTCAGATGTCCCTTGTCTGCCTAGAAAAATTCTCATCTTTCAAGATACGACTCAAATGCCACTTCCCTTGAGAGTATCCTTTCTATCCTTTCTGTCCAGTGTCCTTTCTCTACACCTCAGAAAGGATACCTGTTCTTCCTCTGTGCTCTCTTAGTGTTTAGGCCATATATTTATTATTACAGTTTTTACTGCCTTGAGATGAGTTGTTTGCATGACATTCCATTTGAATGTCAGCTTCTTGAAACTAGGGGTCGAATCTTGACCATCTTTGCCTTCCATGTTCCCTAGGAGCTCAGTAAATGTTTGTTGGTTGAGATACTGAATGCTAGTGAAAAGGCCTCATGGTATGAAAGCAAAAGGGCAAAAAAATGAAAATGGGAAAAAAAAATCAATTGACAAAAGAAAATGATCGTAAAAAAGAAAACACAGAGTCTCCTTCTGGTGTTAATCATTTCTATCCAAAACCTCACAGCTCCGTGTACACACAGCAGACCTCAGGCATTGCACTGAACTGAGAATTGCCCAGGCCTCTCACTTTTCCCTTCCTCTGGGTATTAGCCACGGAGCATTTTGAAAAACCTTCTCATTGAAGCTTCTGATTTGGTTCTCACAATATCTTTATGAAACGGTCAATTTGGGTGTATCATCATTGCTTTTGTATAGATCAAGAAACTACAGCTCAGAGAGGTTAGTGGTTTGTCCAGGGTTACACAACTGAAACAGATTGTAGACTGAACTGTGACTCTCTGGCTCCAGATTAAGGGCACACTTTTACTGATACTGTAGCATTTCCTGAGGCTAATTTCAAGTATTTTGTCTATTTGAGGAATGTTTACACTTAAAACACTAGATTCATGTTTAGCTGGCTATGAATAAGTAGATTCAATGATGTCTAGAGTTCAATTGAATTTTGTAGTACAAAATTTTCATTTTTGATTCTTGCTACATAAGTGATATGAGAACGTTAAGAAATGAGAACTCAGAAAATTTGGTGCAGCATTTTCAGTCAAATATTTCTGTATTTCTGAAGATTCCTCTAGCTAAGATTTATTGCTGTGGCTAAGGATTTTTAGAAAAAACTTTGCTTTGAAATAGGGAAAATTTACAAAGTTCTGTAAGTTCACCTTTCCTGTTTAGGTTTGCAGGTGAGTACTATTCACCTGACCATACTACATTTATTCAACTCGTAAAAGAAAACTATCTCCAAAAATAGAAGATTCCCTTAGATTTTTGGCAGAATCATTGCTTTCAAAGAGATAACAGATGTCATCTTCCTTTGGCAGGTGAGAATCTGGGCTCTCTAGTCAGTTATGAGCAGTATTCTGAAACCAAAGCTTCCGTTAATTTATAATTGCTGAATTGTAGAATTGCTGTCAGCTATGGTAATTTAGAAGCATAAACTTTATAGCTGAGGTGACTTAAAAGATAAATCTAATGAAATCTGTTTGCACAGGAAGACCCTGTGGTCTGGAGAGGTTAAGAGGCTCATCCAGTTTTATATGGTTAATCCATGGTGCAACCAGGACTTGAAGCCAGAGTACTATCTTTCTGTTTAATATTCTTTCTCTGAAATCTGGTGACTCCGTCTTGGTGGGTTAATATCAGTTGTCTCTTGCTATATAACACACCACCCAATATGATGATGGCTTGGGGAAGCTGTGCCCATTGTCGTAGGCTGTGTTAGTGATTTTGTCACAATGATAAGTTTGCATTCCAGTGGAAAAAAACTGTTTCAATTTGTGTAAAGACTTCTTTTCTAATTGTCTGCCTGGTCTCTAAGTCACTAGACGACACATGAATTTTAACAAACTCTGGGAGATAGTGAGGGACAGGAGAGCCTGGTATGCTGCGTTCATGGGGTCGCAAAGAGTCAGACACGACTTAGGGGCTGAACAACAACAAATAAGTAAAATGTATGATTGGTAAGTTTCAATTTCTGTTTCACCAAGGAAATGATTCAACATTAATTAGCTGGAACTACATATCAATTATGTTTATTCAAACATAAAATACCCTGAACCCTACCAATTTGAAGTTATTAAAACCAGTTTCAGAGAGAAGGACCTTATGTTTTCCCACACCAGCGGTGACATTTTATTCCTGTCTGGTATAGCAGATGTTTAGCATTAAAGGAATCAGAAATATTTTCTTTAGCTCATATTTGATTGCTTTCACAAGTGAAAGTAAAGATGTAGACTGGAATTGAAAGAAACCAGATATTTAGGCAACAGTTTGGGGCTTCTTTTGTCTTTTGTGAAGAAGACTCTTTTGAAGTAGGATCAGAAAAAAACAGAACAAAATAAGACATGAAATTATGACCACAATAAGGAATTGTTAGAAACTAGAGTATGGCCAACTCTGTAAGAAGAGGGAGAAGTACCTCTAGAAAATTTGAAGAAGGCATTGTATACCAGAAATGCCAAAATTCTTTGCTCATTACCCTTGTCCAATCATTACTCTGAAAAATAGAATTCAAAACATGCCCCAGCAGAAGTTAGAAGATGTACTGCTAATTATGGATGGTGAATCAGAAGATGCTAACTCATTTTCATACAGCCTGGCTTTCCTTGTGTCTAAAAGTTATAATTGCTCATAATGTATATTAAACTTGTATTATTAATCTTTGGGAGAATTTTTTTGAGAATCATTAAAATATGCCACTTTTTCCCAGAAAAACTTAAAGCAAAACCTTAGTAGCCTAAAATAATCATTTTGTTTGCTCCTCATTGTCTTGTTCAGAAATTTTAGCTGGGATCAGCTGGGTGGCTTTTCTGTGGGTCTCACTTGAGGTCATTGTTGTGAATGAAGTAATGTGGAGGCTTAATAGAAGAAATGACCTAAGATGGTCTTACAGCTGGCTGCTGATAGGACTCCCTCCACTCCTCTCTTCAAAGCCTGTAAATGTCAAGAAGTCTAGCTCAGGCTTCTTTTGATGGTAGTTGGTTTCCAAGGAGGTGACAGTGGAAGCTATAAGCATTCCTGAGGCATAGACTTGGAACTCCCCATAACATAAAGCTCATCACATTTTTCTGATCAATGAGTCACAAGGCCCATAAGCAGGGAGAGAAATTGACCCTATCTTTTGCTGGAAGGAGCAGCAAAGTGATACTGCAAAGAGGCATGTGCATAGAAACAAGAAGCATTTATGCACTGTTCCTTTTTTTTTTTTTTTTTGCAACTTGTGTTATTGGGCTCCTCTGGTGGTTCAGATGGTAAAGAATCTGCCTGCAATGATGGAGACCTGGGTTTGATCCCTGGGTTGGGAAGATCTCCTCGGGAAGGAAATGGCTACCTGCTCCGGTATTCTTGCCTGGAGAATTCTTGGGGCTACAGTCCATGGGTTACTGTATATGCCAAAAGTTCTTAGCATTATCTTTCACTTATATTTTGCATAAAATAATACTTTACTGTGCAGAGAATCTAATTTCTATTTTATTTTTGTTTTACTGAGAACTTGTATGGCTACATAGGGTAAAGACAACCTTTTTCTGACTCAAGATAATGACAATATTGGTATTTTAAAGTTATTTTTTCCCTTAGTACAAGTCAGTGGGGTAGATTGACATTTTTATAAATATATATATATTTCTTATTTTTCCCAGGAAGAGGTTGAGGGCAAAATTGATTCTCTAGTGAGTGTCTGTGTTTTGGTTTCTGTTAAATGATGATCTATAATTGATTTGTGTGCCAACTAGAACTGCCTCAGACTGTTTTCAGCTATTTTGTTCTCAATTCAATATGTAGCTTATTCACAAAGAGCATTACCAGTCCTTTCCCAGATAATCAATCATAAACTAAAGAGAATAAGGCTATTTTTAATGGAATATTGAAAAAAGAGGAAGTGACTAAATTGTGTGGGGCTAGGGAGGAAGAAGAAGGGGAGAGTAATCTTAGTAATTGTAAAGCTGTTTTGTAATGGGTCCAACTTTCTAAGCATTCCTTTGTTATTTAACCTTATGCTGTTAGAGATGCCAGAGCAGAAAGCAATGTAGATAGATAAGGACAAATATTCAAGCCTAATGTGTTTAGATGTTTAATAAATAAAAACGTTATTTAATCCTCACAACAATTCTATTAAACAGTCCTAGTATACCCATTTTGCAAATTAGAAAACTGAGAGTTTGAGGTTAGTAATTTATCCAGATTCGTACAGACACACCATAACACAAGGTAAGAATACAGAGGAGCTTGATTTCAAATCCTTATTTTGTTCTTACATACAGCATTTCGATTTGTGGAATATTAACATCATTATCCCTAATTTTCCTGCAGTGTCGTAAGGGTCATAATAACCAGGCGTAACAAGCTACAATTATTTAATAAAAACAAAGAATGCAGTGCACATTGTAACTGGTAATTTTTCTACTAAAAATATTTATTAATAAGTATTGTCTAAAGAAGCCATGAAAATATCTTTTCAGAGAATACAATTTGGTCAATTTATATCACTGTTTCAGAATAACTTCTGAGAGGAATGTGGATTGGTAATGAACCTTAATGGGCTATAATTTTGTTATACTAAATTTTTACTCTGGCCTTAAAAATATTAATTTAGAAGTCTTAGGTTCCATCGTGAGAAGGAACAAACTAACTCAAGAATGAAATCCAAGGTGTGTATTTTTTTCACATGACATCTCTGAAATCAGAAGTTGTCTTACAACCAGTAAGAAAGCATTTTATCATGTTTTAACTGTTTAATGGTCCTTGACTCAAAATGATAAAGATGAAAACAAGCTCAAGCAGGTGGCTCAGTATCTTTCTCTTTTATGGGTGATGTAACTGAAACACAGAAGTTTAGCTAGCTTTTCCAGTGCCACCAAGGTAGACCCAGAATTTCAACCAAGGAAGCGTGAGCAGCAAGATTGTCTGGCATTAGCAAATCAAGCCTGACTTTTGGAGTGTAGAATGTAGTAAGTGTAGAAATTTGGAGAATGGACAACTCATTATGCTTGATATGTTATTGAAGATAAATTTCCATACCTTATTCTTTATTCTAACCTTTATCTTTACAGCTAATTCACTCAGTGATATCACTGGCCGTCTCCTTTCCTGATTTCTACTAATCCTTCTGATTTTCACTGTACACCCTCCTCCATTCAGCTTTCTTTCCCTAGTGAAAAAACTTCAGCCAGTCTCTAATCAAATCCTATACTCCATTTCCATGTTCCTTTTTTTTTGACTAGCAAAGACAGCAATGGAAACCTTATCTATACACTTTCTCAAATACAGTGAAAACCACACAACTAGGCAGATTCATGGTCACCAACTTGAAATGGACCCTCAACGTTTTTGAGAAATACACTCTTTTGCTTTTGAACACCCTCTCCCTTTGTTCACTTCAGTGCTTTCAAATACCCTCTACTTCCTTTATGTATTTATTCTCATTTTTTCTGTACATATATTTACTCTGAAATTTCTAATTTTGTCTTGTTATAATCACACAAAATGTTGTAACTCTACTGTAATAACAATGTTAAAAGATATATATTTATTTTAATAGTATCAAGAATAAAAGTTGGAGGCAATATAGCAAATCGCAGAGGGGCCAGGCTTACAGCAAAACTCTCCTTGTTGCCAAAAATGATTTCCATTTCCTTATTATTTCAAATACACATACACAGACATATGCACAAACACATACAAGCACATATATATTTGACATTTTGTTATTTTATGTGAATAGATGATACATTGACATCGTTTCAAATAAAAATCAAAACTCCTTCCTCATCTGCCCCGTTCCCTCCTACTCACTCTAGGTAGACATTCTTCCAGGGTTTCTTTATGCAGTAATATGTGAATAAAAGCAAATATTTTGTCTCCTTTTCTTATACAAAGAGTTAACATTATATATATCTGTATGTATCTATGTTTGTATATATATGTACATGCATATATATGTTTGCATATACCTATATGTAATATTTTTGGAGAGAAAGAGGATTCTCCTGGAAGATACATATGCATATACATATGCATATGTTTGTTCTGCATGTTGAGTTTTTACTTAAAATATGTTTCAGCTTTCTCTTCATGTCTCTCTACAGAAATCGTCATCCTTTTTGTTTGCTTATTTGCTTTTTTAGTAGTTGCTTAGCATGCTGTTCAAGGTATGTAGCATAGTTTATGTTAACAGTTCTTTATTGAAGGACTTTTGTCTGTATCCAACTTTATGTTACTACAAGCAATGCTGCAATGATATCTTAGTGTGTTGCCCGTTTTGTTCATGTGAAAGGGTATCTGAGTCAGTTCCATAAGTGGGTTAAAGAGTAAAGCATTAGTAATTTTGATGGGTATTGTTAAATTACCCTCCAGAGACATGTACCACTTTATATTCCTATCAGCAGTTTATGAGTGCCTGCTTTTTTGTAGCTTTGACAACAGAGTATATCATCATACTTAAGCATTTTTGTTACCATAGTAGGTAGGAAATGATAGGTAAGAAAATTTAATATGCTTAACAGCTGTTTCTGTTCCTGTTACTGAGGTCTGTCTTTTCACACCATTTGCCTAATCTTTGTGGTGTTATTGGTGTTTTTCTTCTCTGAGTCTTGAAGCCATTTACTTATTAAGGGATTAGTTCTTTGTTTCTGATGTCAGTTGACATTTTTGTTCCCATTTTATCCTTTTTTTGTGTGTGTTTATTTATGGTGCCTTTTAAAAAATGAAATATAGCATATTAATTTTTTCTTGGTTACTGGATTTTTTGAGTCAGAATTGGAGAGAATTTACTCCTCCAGGCTTATAAAGAAATTTGTTCATATTTTCTTCTATTAATTTTATGATCTTACTTTTACATTTACATCTTTAATCAATTTAGAGATTATCTGGTAGGGGTCTAAGTTGTCTCTTGATACCTATTCATTTGTTGTAGTATCACTTATTAGAAATTTCATTCTACCTCACTGATTTGAGATAACTGCTAATAGTATGGCAATGTGACATTTCTTCTTTGGGTCTATATTTGTCTTTTTGCTGTTGCTTTTATTTCATCTGTCTGTTTATTCATGTGCCAGTACTTTAATGTTTTACTTTCCTTGGAGCTGTGCTATCCAATAGGATAGCCACCAACCACATGTGGCTATGGAGCAGTCAAAATTGGGTTAGTATAAAATGAGTTGCGCTTTAATTGAAGAATGGTGAGGGAAAGGGAGGCCTGGCATGCTACAGTCCATGGGGTTGCAAAGAGTAGGACGTGGCTGGGCAACTGAACAACAACAAAATAATTGAGGAATACACACTGGATTTTAAAAAATTAGTTTAAACAAGGAATTCAAAATATCTCTTTAATAATTTTTATATTGATTATACCTTGAAATAATATTTGAATATATTGGTTTAAGTAAAATATACTTTCAAGTTAATTTTACATGATTCTTTTTGCTTTTTAAATTGTGAATACTAAATGTTTTTAAAATTTTATATGTGATTTTCATTATGCTTCTGTTAGACAGCACTGCTTTTGAGTATGTTTAGGCTTGTTGAGTTTAATGTGGTGAAAAGACAGCTAAGTGGAATCTTAGGGAAAATTGGAAAGGTTTAAATTTGTGTAAGGAAGTCTGCTTTGATTATGGAGAATTAAGAATTTTCTTATCTATGTGTTGCTTCTGCTTTCTGAAATGCCCTTACATTATTTATTATATATTAGATATATCATATATTTGTGTGTATGTATGTATGTGTACGTTTAAACATTTGACTATTTCTTACTGACTTATGACTCAGGTATCCTGTTATCTCCTCTGCTAGACTCACTGTCCTACCTATGCCTGTTTTTTTGTTTTTGTCTTTTCCCCAACTCAGTTCTAAGCTCCTCAAGGACAAGAACATTGCCTTAGACATACTTGTGAACCCACTGCCTAGAACAGCACATGAATAGATTAAACACTCTAGTGTTCATAGAATGAATTGGTAGTGAGAATCTTTGAGACTGGATGAGTTCTCCACAAGAGAAAATGCTTAGGGGAAAAGAGTGATAAATTTTAGGAGGCATCTGCCCGTAGATAAAGCTGGAAAAAGAGGAGTAATGAAAGTAATCTTGAACTAGAACTCCAAAAAAAAAAAAGAAAAAGGGAAGATAGCCAGGAGAGCATTCTTTTTATAAAAGAAAGTGAAGTGTATTTAAAGAGATGTGTGTGTATGTGGGCCTTCTAAAGAGTCATGTCTGACTCTTTGCAGCTCCATAGACTATAGCCTGCCACGCTCCTCTGTCCGTGGGATTCTCCAGGCAAGAATACTAGATTGGTTTGCGTGCTCTCCTCCAGGGGATCTTCCTGACCCAGGGAAGGAACCCACATCTCTTATGTTTCCTGCATTGGCAGGTGAATTCTTTACCAGTAGCACCACCTGGGAAGCCCATTGAAGAGATGAGGCATGAACAGTTTTTAGTTAGAATGGAGACAGCAATAAGAGGCCTTGAGAACTGCTGCATTGTTTAAAGCCAGTAAGGAAGGGGAGGTGTTGTAGGCTACTGCACTCCTTTAATGAATATAAAAATTGCAATATCTTGCCCAGTGTTAAATATATTAATTAAAAGACACAATGTTGCTTAACCTCACCAGTGTTTTTCATTCAGAATAAAGTGTAAATGATTCATGTGAAAATTTGTGGAAGGGTTTTTTAATAGTTTAAAAGAGTTAAAAAGGTTAAGTGAAATAATTTTTGTTTTCTGAATGAGGAAGATTCATGCACATTTGGAAACACGGAGGAGGAGCCCATAGAGAACGAAAGATCCAAGATGCAAGATAAAGAGGGGATGAACATTCTTCAAGATCTCTCAGGAGGTGAGGGGAGAGTATTGTGAGTCTAGATAATAGGGTGGCTTTTAAGATGTAGAAAAACGTCAGTTTCTTTAGGACTTCATTTATACTGGGTGTTTCATGAAGCAATGATGCTCAGGTAGTCTTTACCTTAGTTATTAAGCTCTTTCTATGTTCTATTACCATCCTCTTTTCCATTATTATTTAAGACACAAAATAAGGAAGAGAAGTTTGGCAAAATTTGGCCAGAGTCAGTTTTTGTTTTAAGTTTTTGTGTTTGTTGCCTTTATGTGTCATTCAAAAGCCAAGTTCTGGAAAAGTAGCACTCTCCTCAGTTTTATTGGATTTATTTTGGAACATCTAAGCATACTGATTTCAAACTTGTTTAAATATTTGAATTTTTTGATTCTCTACTGGAGATTAATAACTCTAAAAACATTTGCTGATTGGATTAAAATCTCTGTAGTTTATTCCTCTATTTCATAGAATACAGAGCGAGATAGCACATTTGTCTGACAAATATATATTTATGTCAGATAATATCAGTTTTGTTATCACCATCTGCACTCTGCTATATTTTAACAACAATATGAACAGAGATATACATATAAAATTGTGGATTTACAACAGATATCATCACTAATTTCCAAATAACTTGATGCTTTTTGCTAGTTTAGAAAACTTTAGAGTTTTAAGTTAAATAACAACTGAAATTCTATTTTATGTTCTTGGAAATATAACACTTTATAGAGAATTCTATTAAAGGATGAAGAAAATGATGCCAAATTAAAGCTAGTTTAAATGAAACCATGAAGGCAAAAAATCTGTTTTTGATAGCAAAGGAAATTATTACATAACATTGTGATTATTCATTAAAAATTTTATAGGATGTGACCTACAGTTTAAGGTTGTTAGTTGTCAAGTAACTCTAAGCCAATATCTGCTAAACATTTACTGTAACAATATATGCAATGACATGATGAGGTTTTGTTTATATTTTGATTTCAACCTTTATTCTTTCCTTCAAAATTAAAGATTTTTACAAGACTATGATTATTTATAAGACTATCTTATCTTAATAGGAATATATCTATATCAGACTTAAAGATTTTGCTATTTTCTTAATATATGTCTAGAAGCATCACTTTATAATGACTGAAATCAAATACAAAGGAGAAATTCACTGCTAATCCTTCTCACCAAAAAAATACTATTTTAATTACATAATCACTCATAATGATAATATAGATACAAAATTTAACAATATATCAGAATTGTCCATGTTGCCATATAGACTTATGATGCTCATTTCAATGAATCCATTAGTCAATCAAGTTCATATTTGCTTATTTAAACATTTCCTCATGTTAGATTTTTTAACAGTTTTGCTCACCATAAATATTATTGAAATACCTTTCTTTGTAACTATCACTTTTTCCGCTTTTCTTTTTTTTTTAGCTTTGGATTCATCAGGCAGGCCTAGGTTCAAACTCAGACACTCTCATTTACAGTGGTTTTTGGCCAGTTATTTAACTTTACTAAGTTTTAGTGTCTTCATCTATAGAATGGTGTCACTATTCATTACTTTGCAAGGTTTCTTGGGGGTTGAATTCTAAAAATACTGTACTCTTTCCACACATGTTTAATGGACACATATTTTATGGTAGGAACTGTTCTAGATTTTATGTACACTATATTGGAGTAAATAAAATCCCCTGCTATTCTATTCTATTGCTTACATAGGGAAAACATACAATATTATATGTATAGTAATGATAGATACTAAGGATAAAAATGAAGTAATATTAAGGGTAGAATGTGCTGAGGGTGGGAGTAACTGTTTCTATTTAGTGGTGTCTCAGAATGTCAGATAAGATAATATTTGGACAGAGAATTATGGAAAGTAATGGAACAAGTGATCTGACCATTTGAGTGGGTAGAGTTGGAAGTGACGGAGAATATTGAAAACAGAGAAAACAGCAAGTTAAAAAGTCCTGAGATTGCATTTGTGAAAATATGATTCTGATATTGCAGGAAAAAAAAAAAAAGGCCACTGGAGCAGAATCAACTAAGTGAGAAGGAGTAGGAGATATGATCAGAGAGGAATAAGGAAGGGGGTGGGGATTCCCATGGTTTAGCGCCTCACAGGCCATGGGAAGGATTTGGCTGCTCAGAATGTGCTGGGAATTATTGCATGGATTTGGGCAGAGAGGAGACACATTGGATTTAAGGTTTAATAGATTCATTTTGGCTGCTACACTGAAAATGTATTCCAGGTTGGCAATGGTGGAAAGAGAAAGACCATTCAAGAGGCTACTATAAAAATCAGGCTAGAAATGGTAGCAACTTAAGGTAAGGTCATGCACAGAAGTGAAGAGAAGTACTTGCATTCTGGATTTATTTTAAAAATATGTCCAAAAGGATTTGATGACAGTTTGTAGGATATTTGAGAGACAGAGAATTTGAGGGTGATCTCAATAGTTTTCCCCTAAGCAATTGGCAGGATGTCATTTTCATTTCATCATATGTGGAAAGTTTGGATGTGGAAGGAAAATCAAAAGTTGATTTGGGGCACATTATATTTGAATTATATATTATACTGTTCTGAGGTATTCAGTAGACAGTTGGATGCAGGAGTCTAGAATTCAAGAGAAAGGTCCTAGCTAGATTATTTAAACTTGAAAGTGGTCAATATATAGATAGTTTTCTAATCTATAAACCTGAATGCTCAGCTAGAGATGAGTAAGGTTAGGAAGAAAAATGATTTGGAAGGCTGAGACAGTAGACAATGCCAACATTTAGAGGATGGGCCTTAGTAGAAAGAGAAATCATTAGCCAATGACTGAGGAAGAGAACCAGGAGACAACTGTCCTCCAAAAGCCTAGTGAAGAATGTTTTTCAATAAGAGTGGAGTGACTCAAAAAAAAAAAAAAAAAGAATGGAGTGACTTATAATAAGAGCAATGCAAAATAAGACTACTGTTTCTCATCCACTGTATTGGATGGCAACTCTAAAACTGTAAAAATTATAGATGCATTTATCTTTTAGCACGGTACTCCCATTTTCAGGAACTTAAACTTTGTATATGTATAGCACAATTATGTATGAATAACTATGTATGAATACTGAGTATTCAATGAAACATTTTATGTTATAGCAAAAGATCCATCTAAAGTAGGCTGCCTTTGTAACTTATAGTACATCTGCATGATGGAATATTATGCAATTCTGGAAAATAATGAGGAAATTCTCTATGTATAAACTAGTCAGAAAAGATTGCATGTTATATTATTAAGTAAAAATATATATATAGTACACTGTTTTATCTAAAATAGGTCAAATTTGGGCAAACTCTGCGAGATAGTGAGGGACACGGGAGCTTGGTGTGCCGCAGTCCATGGGGTCTCAAAGAATCAGACATAACTTAGCAACTGAACAACAACAACTTATCTTTATTAAAGGGAAGAAACAAGAAAACCTACAGTTGTACATAAATCATAAGCATTGGAAATATATACAAGAAAATAGTAAAAGTGTTTTTGGTGGGCAGATATGGAAGCAGATGGCTAGGAATGGGGATAGGAGTGAGTGTTTTAAATATATACTAAATAAAAATCTCTTTGATATTTGAATCTAATTTTTTTAAAGAGAAGAGGGAAAGAGGGATCAGCTTTTTCAAATACTAATGGATTCATGAGATAAGCTCTGAAATAAATTGATCATCATATTTGGTAAAGGAGACATTTCAATAAAGAAAATACCTTCTAAAAGTTGTGTTGAAAAGGGGAGGAGAGGTATGGAATGACAGCTAGGAGGGGATATGAGGAAAGAATGTTATTAGGTTTATCTAGTGATTAGAGTAATAGATCAGAAAGGAAAATATTGATGATGTCAAGAGAGAGAGAGAGAAATTACTGACATGGGTCAAAGACCTACTAGTGATGGCATTCCTTTTGAATTTTCATCTTCATGCTTCAGACCAATATCAAGCTATTCTCTCAACAGAAATGTTTAACACCTTCCTTCATTTCCTTGCGTCTCTGCTCCTTTAAACTGTTTCCTTATTTGCCATTGCAGAACAACAAATAGATTAGATCAGAATTTTTAGAGATCTAAAGTACTCACCTTATGTGGATATCTGCTTTAATCCTCAGAATTATTTTGTGAGCTTCATGGTATTATTCCCATTTTACAGATAAGGAAATTGGTACTCAGGTTAACTTGTCCATGCTTTACAGTAGATAGTATGGCATTCTAGATTCAAATGTCAGCTCTTATGAATCTGGAGAGGTTTTGTTTTGTTTTCTTGATTGTTTTTTCATGTTGTAATGACTTCTATGGATATTCTGAAAAGGCTTCAAAGAACTAGCGTGTTACTTCAGGCAATAATACAATTTTCTTCTATTTGTTCACTCAAAAAATAGTTATTGAGCACATATCTTGCATTAAACACTGATTGAGGTATGGAAATAAAGAGATGAATGAGATAGATATGAATTCTGACCTTGTGATGTGTATAGTTTTTTTAAGAAAAGAGATCATTCTGATTATATGAGGTGTTATAATAGGTAAGATGTCTGTGTGTAGAAACAAAGTTCTATATTGAGGGAATGAGCTATGGGCTATAAATAAAGTAATAGTATAAACTTTTATTTTTATTCATTCATATAAGTTTTTGGTCATTGTATTTATGAATAATGTTCAGTTCAGTTCAGTCACTCAGTCGTGTCCGACTCTTTGCAGCCCCATGAATCGCAGCACACCAGGCCTCCCTGTCCATCACCAACTCCCGGAGTCTACTTGAACTCACGTCCATCGAGTTGGTGATGCCATCCAGCCATCTCATCCTCTGTCGTCCCCTTCTCCTCCTGCCCCCAATCCCTCCCAGCATCAGGGTCTTTTCCAATGAGTCAACTCTTCCTATGAGGTGCCCAAAGTATTAGGAGTTTCAGTTTCAGCGTCAGTCCTTCCAATGAACACCCAGGACTGATCTCCTTTAGGATGGACTGGTTGGATCTCCTTGCAGTCCAAGGGACTCTCATGTTAGTAAGCTGTTATTGAAAAGAATTTGTCAAGAATCAGAGAATAAAATATCCTTTAAGGATTATATATCAGGACTTAAAAGTCAACACTTTATGATACTAAATATGTAGTAAAAGTAGCTTACCTTTTTCTTAATTTAATTCATTCTTAAATAAACTCATTCACAGTTTTAGAAAACTTAAAAATAAATCTCAAACAGCTGTAAGTTTTTCTTTGGTGATCTCTTAAAAGTTTCATGAAGGAATTATAAATATTATCTTTCATTTTTAAAACTGTATTCTTTGGCCCTCTAGAGGAAATAGTATGAGAATAAATAATACATTTGTAAACCCAGGATGGAATATAATCTTGACTTTATTGGTAAGAATTGACATACACAAAACAGCTAATAAAGTACAAATCACACTGTCAACGTGCAGGAGGTATGATGAGAGATGTACAAAAGAAACACAGTGAAAAAGAGAAGTATATGACATAAGTCCCTCAATATTTTAAGACAGATTGTCATCACATGCAGAAAGTTTTCAGCATTTTTATGTTTCTGATTCTGTACTTTGTTTCAAAGTCATAAGAACTATAAAGAGTAACACAGTGTTTACCTTTTATAAATTTATCCTTCTAAAGATATGGTGCACAGTAACCAAATTTTCTTCTTCTACATTTTTGTAAAAAACCGGAAGAATTTTTTTTGAGTCATCTTTGAGATAGATGCCATTGCATAGTTTCACTAAAATACCCAGACACTTTGATATGTGCACATCTGTGAGTTCAGGAAGAGCAAGAGAAAGCCTTGGGTATTGTCCAGGTATCCAAAGTGGTTGTAATTTTCCTCATTCACTTTCCTTTCTCCTTCCAATCTGGCATCTGGTAGCTTGAACATTCTTCAGTGGTTTCCTTTCATTTATTGGGTAGAGGATCCACCCATGAAAATGTACAATAGAGGTCATTTCATCTTCTTCCTGCCATCTCCCAAACTTACTTATCTCCTGTCCTCCTTATTTTCTAAACTCTCTCTCATTCCCAGAAAACCCATGCTGTTTCTCAGGGTTTTCCTCTCATGCAGTACTTAGCCACCCTGCCTACTCTGCCTGAACACTTACTTGCTGAGACTCAGGTCAAATGTCACATCTTCTGGGATGGCTTCCCTCACCTCTCCAAGTGGAGTTAATCATCTCTGCTTCTCTGCTCCCATCATGTATTTCTTTGGTCTTTGTTAGTGATTTGCTTGTTTAAATATATAGCTCCATTCCCAAATTGATAGTTCTGGGAATGCAGGTTCTAGTCATCTTAGTATCACTGCCCAGAGCCTGGTCTATACTTGTTTAAAATGTATATATGTTCAGTAAGTCTTTTGAGGGTACAGTGGGTAGAGGTAGGCTCCTGGGGTAGCTAGCTTTGAATCTGTCTCATGGGGATTTGTGACTATTGGTGACAGGTAGAAAGAGTCAGATCATGCAGATAAACTGGCGGAAAAAGTGGCAACCACAGTTGGAGGAATTTTGAAAGAATTGCAGTTTGTATATTTCCAGCATTTATTTCTAAAGGGCACTGCTTCAAGAGTGTTTCATTGGAGTATGGTTTTAATAAAGTCTAGAGCCATTTGCTTGTTCTCAAGATGTTCCTTGTAACTCTAAGGCTATATCTAAATTAAAGCTAATGGCCAAGCAGAGATTTTTTTTCCCTCTGTTAATGTCTAGCAGGAAAGAACCATTAGCAAATTTGTGAATTAGAGTCTGTTTATAAGTTATTGAGAAGAATCATCATGTATTCCCTTAAGCAATTCCCTCTGCCTTAAAAGTAAGTATAACTGATATATTCAATGAGCAACACTCACGGGATGTAATCAAAAGCAACTTTATTTTGTCTCCCACTATTCTAATAAAATTTATTCAGCAGGGAGAAGTTCCTCCTCTGACCCCAGATAAAGAATCTTGCAGTCCAAAGATGTTCTGTACACTCATAGGTAATAAAAAGCCTTGCAGCCACTTGAAGTCACGAACACAGTCTCCTTGAATAATTAGAAATGCCTGGGGTCCCCTGTAATAATCAGAGCTTCACACTTTATTCACGGTTAGAGGGGTACCTTGTCCTCGCAAGCGCTGGCTGCAGATAGCACTTCGAGTTCTTACCTCCTTCTCCCTCACTAGTGGTTATATTGAGGCTGTTAGTTTGAAGTTCTGGAAGGAAGGGTCAGAAAGAAGTCAAGAAGGTCTCTTTTTGGCTGACACTGCTGTTAGGTGTCATTGAGGGTTTCAGGATGGTTCTTCGTCTCATGGGCTCTTTGTTAGGTTCTTCAGAGAAACCTGCTGGGAGCCTCTTACCACGCCTTCTAAGGTGTGGATAATTTGGGACTTGGTACATTCTTTTGTGCCCTCATCAGCCCTTCATCAGTCTGCCCCAGTTGGCATTATCTTGCCGCTCCAGACTGTCCTCTCTAGTCATGTTTTCACAGGCTCCATCTGTCAGAGCCAGTGCATCCTTGCTGTCTTAAACAGTGGGATGGAGCCACAGTGGTGTGGCCCACATTGGTCATTCACCACTTGCCACCTCAGTTTGACAGCAGAGCCTCTTTGCTTTAGATTCCTTAGGCGTATGTCAGGTAACTCTCCACTGTGCCTCCTGAGCTCCTGGGGATACATTCCAGAGCACATATTTTAGCCCTTCTCTTCAAGCTTAAGCTGAGGGGAATGGATCTCTCCCATCCTCACCCCCAGAACACTGATGGCTGTCTCTGAAGAATGATCTTCCTCATAAATCCTAATTCAGTTTGTCTTCAAAAAACATCACCATTTTACATCCTTGGTGAGAGTGAGGGTTTTCAAGCATGCTGTAACTACTTTTCAACCATTTCTTTCTCAGTTTTGCACATGGCCTGGCAGTTTCTTTGTAATATATCTATTATGGTATCTTGGTATCTAAGGTGAAACTTCCAAAATAAAGTCCTGTTACTCAAATAAATATTCACAAAGCAGAATAAATAGACACTTGAATGTATTACCCTTCACTGATAGGCATTATTGACTTCCACATATGAATTAAGGGTGAGTGATCAGTAGAGAGGCCTCTAAGTAACAAGTGAACTAATTGTTTTTTATGCCCTTGAATGTAGATCTTATCTTTAAAATTAAAAAAGAAATTGTTTATTTATTAATTTTTGGCTGCACTGGGACCTTGTTGTTGCATGCGGGCTTTCTCTGGTTGGGGTGCCTGGGGAGTATGTATTTGTGGTGTGTGGACTTACTGCAGTGGCCTCTCATTGCGGAGTGTTGGCTCTAGAGTCTGCAGGCTTCAATCATTGGGGTGCATGGGTTTAGTTGCCTCACCACATGTGAAATCTTCCCTGACCACGCCTCGAACCCGTGTCCCCTGCTTTGGCAGGCAGATTCTTAACCACTGGACGACCAGGGAAGTTTGATCTTATCGTGATACCCTCACAGGCCTACTGAGTGAAAAGTGAACAGGTAAATATTATCAATTGTTTAATTAATTAAACAGTATTTAATTAATTGTTCTTAATTAAACAATGATCAGGTATCTAGGCTAGCCCTAGAGGAACTCAATTATGTCTCTACAAGCACTAGCTTGTAATCTGAATACTAAGAAGAGAGTGACATATGGCATTGATAGAAGAGTTTTGTTTTGTTTTGTTTTTCTCTTTCCTAGACTGAGTGGGAATCTGCCTGCAATGCAGGAGACCGGGGTTTGATTCCTGGGTTGGAAAGATCCCCTGGAGAAGGAAATGGCAACCCACTCCAGTATTCTTGCCTGGAGAATCCCATGGACAGAGGAGCCTGTCAGGCTACAGTCCATGGGGTCGCAAGAGTGGGACATGACTTCGTGACTAAAGAGAGAAAGACTGAGTTCGATAGAGTGTTTAAGTAGCAGTTTGTCTTTGGTATACTTCAGCCTCCTCCTTTTTCTTTTTTGTTACATTGCTCTTGTCTCCCTGTGCTCAGGCACGTATTTACCTAGTATATACCCAGTATACGCAGTGTACTATTAGTTTTTCAAGTCCCAAGCCAAGCCTTCTTTTCAGAGTTTTCTGCATTCCTGATTCACCTCCCCTTTTCATAACCGCAGTTCACATCTGCACCACTCACTAATCTAAGTTGGAGATAGCAGAAAGTGTTCTGATTGAATTAATTCACACCAGCATTTAGACAGCTGGAAATTGTTTAAATTGTTTATCCCTGCTTTAAATCTAATACTTGCATCTTTAAAAAAGAGGTTTATTAATCCAAATTAATTTGATCTGTGAAGGAATAAAAGTACTTCACATATGTGAAGCTTTCATATACTTTCATATACTTCACATATACTTGGCATATGCTAAGCTTCCAGTATTATTTGTTGAATGAATGAATGAATGTTGGACTTTCAGACAGCATAAAAAATGAAGTCAACATTTTGTGCAATTTAGGAAAGATATTTTTAGGCAGGGGTAGCATCTTTTTGAACTTATTAGCTCTACCTTCAGGGTCTGCTCCTTAGACTCTTTTTCTTTTGAGTGTTCTAAAGATGAAACACAGCGAATATTTAAAAATCTAAACATTTCACAACTCACACATGGAAATAGGAAAAAAAGGCAGTGGGAGATTGGGGAGTTGGGATTGAATCTGTAGGTGTAATGGTTAAAGTACTTATTAGTCCAAATGTATAAGACTGAGGGGCCCAGAACTGAAATAAAATATGGGTAGAGTGTAAAAATTGGATTTTACTTCACATTTATTTAGCTTTTTGGTCTAAATAACCTGGTTCCTTTTATCAAGGTTGGTCTCTTTCAGAGCTATTTTGCTTCTCTAAATAAACTGAACTGTGACAAAGACTAGGCCCAATGAGGGAAAGAGCAAAAAAAGGGAACTTTGCCTTTTGTCAGCCAGCAGTCAGTCAATGTATGAAGAGGAGGTTGATGAACTTGTTTGAGCTACACCCTAGGTTGTGAGTCAGAACTGGTCCCTTTGAACTGCTTTATTCTGCCCAGACACTAGATAATCTGGATTGAAAAAATAATGAGAAAGACAATACTGAATAACACATTCTACTAAAGTACTGAAATGACTATATATTCAATGCCAGGTAAAATAATCCTTCACTACCATAAAGAGCAGGTAAAGGCTAACCTGGAGCCTTTTCCAAATATTCACATAAAACATTAGAGGAAAATGGCCTGAAAGCTCAGTATATGTTTCACATTAGTAGAATAATGCTATGAGGTTAAAAGAGAGAGAGAGATGGGAGAAGGAATTCCCAATATGCAAATGATTATTTTTTTTCCACATGAGCATTTTTTCTGTATTTTTTTAATTTATTTATTTTAATTTGAGGATAATTACTTTACAATATTGTGGTGGTTTTTGCCATACATCGACATGAATCAGCCACAGGTACACATGTGCAAACAATTATTAGTAGAAACTTATTGGACTTCCCAAAGGAGTAGAGCTGAGAACCCCCTGGGTTAAAGAGCAATGAATTCTGAGCTCTTAACACTGCATGTTGAGAAAGATCCTCCATGCACTTAAAGAGGTCACAATGTCTTTTAATGCAACAGTAGGAACACTGCTGAAAACACTGCACTGATAGTAACCATTAAGCCTTGGATGAGCCAGAGTCAGCTTTGCAATGCTGCCTGCAGAAAGAAAGATCTCATTTGTGAAAATAACCGCTCCATTTTCATATTGCCAGACATCTGCTCTTGGCTAAGCACAACATGAAAGGGAATTTGTTTTCTGGTAAGGTTCTGTCCTTCTGCAAAGGAAGACCTTCTTTTTTTTTTTTTTTTTTGCATTTTTATTTTATTTTATTTTATTTTTTTTCCAGTGGGTTTTGTCATACATTGATATGAATCAGCCATGGATTTACATGTATTCCCAATCCCGATCCCCCCTCCCACCTCCCTCTCCACCCGATTCCTCTGGGTCTTCCCAGTGCACCAGGCCGGAGCACTTGTCTCATGCATCCCACCTGGGCTGGTGATCTGTTTCACCATAGATAGTATACATGCTGTTCTTTTGAAATATCCCACCCTCACATTCTCCCACAAAGTTCAAAAGTCTGTTCTGTATTTCTGTGTCTCTTTTTCTGTTTTGCATATAGGGTTATGACCATCTCGAGAATGGCCTATATTCAGATCTGCAGATTAATCTAATTAGGGTCTCTCCCTTGGGTTAAAATTGCCACTTAACTCTTGTGGATGCCTAATGGCATTCTTGTCTTTACACTTTATGCCAGGATCAGCAACTACAAACATAGGGTGAAAAATATTTGGGAATACAGAAATACAATGTCATAGCTAAAAGTAGGAAATACACATTCGGTGGGGACCTGTGTTTGCATTTATCAGGCATGCTACTCTCGCATATATATCTTTGCAACAACTTTTTAAAGTGGGAGCCTGAACACAGAGAGTTTAAATAACTTGCCCAATATTCCTTACCCTGTATAGTGGAAAATGTAGAATTTAAACCTAGAGCTATCAAATCCTAAAACCTAGGATCTTCCTTTTGGGTTATACTGGCTTCCTTAAGGGAATTACAAGTTGCAAGAAGGCAGTACTTATTAACAGGAGGTACTGTGGGCTCCCCAGCTGGTACTAGCAGTAAAGAACCTGCCTGCCAATGCGGGAGACTGTAAGAGATGCGAGTTCGATTCCTGGGTCAGAAAGATTCCCTGGAGGAGGAAATGGCAGCCCTCTCCAGTATTCCTGCCTGGAGCGTCTCATGGATAGAGGAGTCCGGCAGGCCCCAGTTCATAGGGTCACAAAGAGTCAGACAACAGAGCAACTTAGCACTGTGAAATACTAAACCTTTTGTTGGGTCAGAGGACAGGGGGACCAGGGACAAAGCAGCTTTCTAGACATTTCATCAAATGGATCCTCCCTTGAGCACATCTGAGTCCACTCTGGGTTTCAACATTTTCTTCTCAGTGACACTACAATTTCTGTCAGGCCAGGACTTTTAACTCTAATCTTGTTTCCCCATGTAGTGCCTCGCTAAAGTGTTGGTAACACAGGGAAGGGTTGTGGTAACATGGGGAAGCATTATGTTAACATGTCGTTGCTCTATTTGAATGGAACAAAGCGGTCCAAATAGAACTCTGCTTTCTCAGAAAGATGACTTATTTACTATGTTTCACAGACATTGCTTTTATGGTATTTTAAAATTCACAAGCCTATTATATTGTCTTTTTGATTATAAATTATAGAGACTTTGACAAACCAGATATTTCTTTAGGAAGCCCCCTCCTAAATTTAAGTAACAAAGAGCCATGAGAGAAAACCTGTTTTTATCTGGAATTATTTTATATGGTTTGGTCAATGTCAAAATGCTGTAGTTGCCTAATAAATGGCAGATCATACCAACAGTGCCCCACGGGTCCATTGTGATTGCACAGCAGACCCCACACATCAACAACTTGAGTGATTTTGACACTCTGGCTCTGAAAAAGGTAAATACAATTAAGACTGGGCTGTGAAATAAGTCTAAGTATTCATTTGGGGATGCTAATCAGATTCAGAGACTAACCCCAAAGTATTCACAGTATTGTGTTTTTCTTTTAAAAATCTATAAAATTTTATTAAAAGTGAGAAATATTGAAACTACCAAATAAACATGAGGAAGATATTAAGTGGCCTGTCTACTGATATTAACTGTAGAATTTACTGCATAAAAAAGAGCTAGTGCAAAATCAGCATTCTGTCTGGTATCCTTACTCTTTGAAGAACACCAAATGTTTGACATTATTAGAACTGGCTTGGAACCAAGTCAAAATTTAAACAGAGCTACTAATCTTATTTGTATGAACTTGACTTGGAGGGGCTAAGAAGGAGCACTGGACTTCAGGTTGGGAAATGGGCCCATCCTGGCTCAGTCACAGTCTTTCCGATCTGGAGGAAGTCTCGTCGTCTTTTGTTTCAATAACCTCATCTGGAAAATGGGGGAAATATACCTCTCTCTGGCTATGTGGGGATGTTGTGAATATCAAACAATGTAATCCACATACTGGCAGTAAGAAACATGTCTTAGCACTATAAGACATGCGTTATTATTTTAAAAATTTATCTACTTGGCTGCACCAGGGCATAGTTGCGGTGTCCAGGACTTTTAGTAGCGGCATGTGGGATCTAGTTCCTTGATCAGGGATTGAACCTGGGCCCCCTGCTTTGGGAGCATGGAGTCTTAGCCACTGGACCATCAGGGAAGTCATTATTACTATTGTTATAATCATCCAGAGATAAAGCAGTTAAAATGAAGATCTAACTCGATCTAAAAGAAGTATACAATAAATACCTTGTCAGTCATATCAAGGCAATGTCTTTTATTGATGACAGTAAAATATACAAGCATAAATTGGCTTTCTTACCAACTGTTCCCTACTGTTTCCCAAGGAACATTCCCTTTCACCCCCCATAAAAATTAAGCTGTAGAAATCTGTTATTGTGACATTTAAGCACCAGACACTGACTTTACCATTTCACTACTTTCCTTTGTATTGTCCCTGGTGGTAAATTCACTGGAGATGGAAGTGCTGGTAGCATGCAGGTTGCACTTTTGGATTTCCAGCAGTAATAATTGCCTAACTGCTTGAGTGTCAGTGGTTGGTGTACAAAAGGACTCCACTAACTGAGATTTACTGGTTTCCCCCTTTGATATTCCATTAAGGATAGTGTAGAGAGAAAGTGTGCTTTGAAAAATTGTTAGAAAAAATTGAGCTAGGTTTCTAGAGCTCTACCACATATGACTCTAGGTTCAACAAGGCTGCTGGGTGCTGGGAAATGAGTGGGAGCTCTCATTATAACCAGTGTTCAAATCTTAGCTCCTCCACTTACTCACTGAAATGACTTTGGTTTTAAGCAATCTTTAAATTATTTTGCTCAGTTTGCTTGTCTATATAAAAAGCAGGGCAGTGCATTCATCTATTTAACTCCTGTGTACTGAGCACGTGTTATGTGACACATACATGTAGGGTTTTGAGGGGCCAGTGATGATCAAAATATGCCCATGTGCAGTTTACATATCATGGGGAAATGGAAATGAAGGGTTAAACAAAGTAATAAGCTCTTCTTCACAAAATTTAGTGAGGAATCAAAGTGGAAGAGTGATAGAATCTGAGAAGTATTATATAATTATGAGATTAAGGTAATAAATGATGGAGATAAGCAGAAAAGAGATTTGGAAGGTTGTGTTTAGAGGACTATATCTGATAACAATAGTAGCTACCAGTGAATTCAATAATAATAATAATAGTTATCATTATTGAATATTACTATGCACTACATACCATGAAAGTTATTTGCATGTATTATATACATTTTATCCACGTTACACATGAAGGAAGTAATTATTGCCTTTCTGTTCTCCAGGGGATTTTTCCCAACCCAGGAACTGAACTGGGTTCTCCTACATTGCAGGTGGATTCTTTACCTACTGAGCTATCGGAGAAGCCCAATAATAGCTATCATTATTGAATATTATTATGCACCATATACCATGAAAGTGTTATATACATTTTATTCACTTTACACACCAATGAGGTAATTATTATTGTTTCTTCTAATGGAAACTCCAGAGGGTTAAGTGACTCTCTCAAGTCTCGCATGTAGTGAGTAATAGAGTTGGAAATCTGATCCCAGGTTTTTGTTTTTTTAAAGGTTGGATATTCACACTTGTGGACTTCTCTGGTGGTTCAGTGGTAAAGAATCTGCCTGCCAATGCAAGAGACACAGGTTGATCTCTAGGTCACGAAGATGCCTTGGAGAAGGAAATGGCTGCCCATTCCAATAATCTTGCCTGGGTAATCCCATGAGTAGAGGAGTCTGGTGGGCTACAGTCCATGGAGTCACGAAAGAGTCAGACACAACTCAGCAACTGAACGACAGACAGCAACAACATTCATGCTTGTAACTACTGCGCTACACCACCATAACAAAAACAGCAAAGAAACCTAAATTCTGTGGAAATGTTACCTCAATACCTTCCTGTTCACTCCTATTACATGTATAAAAAACTTCTACAATTCAAGAATTGTGACCCACGAAGACATTCAGATAACAATGTCTGATCCTTTTTTTGAGCTTGGGGGTTTCTAACTTCCAGAGCAGAAAGTTCCTAACTAACATATTTCCTTGACAAATAAAATAAAGCAAGTGTGTTGTTCTACCTGGGAATCTTTAAATTATCTCTTTAGACTTTCAGCACACAATTTACAAGTGACAGGCAACATATTTCATTATCTTTATGTTTGAAATAACTTTCAAAGAGAGTGGAGAGGGGCGTTTGACATTATTGTAATCAATTCTGTCAGAAATATTATTGGATTTACTTGATTTTGTGAACACAATCATTTTTCATTGTTATTCTGAATTTTCTCAGATGTTTTACAGGAGGCCAACATAAGTAGTAAAATACGCTTCAGTAAGACATCTGTTGAAAAAATAATGAGACGGTGTTCTGAGCAGAGGCACTGTGTAAGCTGTGATGGCCTCTTCTTATAGCAAAAAAGGGCAAATTCCCAAATGTCCTCTGGCTAACACAAACTCCACTTTCCTTGACCAGAAGGATGACATGGCTTCCTATAACCTGAATGGCAGCTGGACTTTGTTGCATTCAGGAGAAAAGCATAACTAGAAAGATTTAACTTACACATCTTGTGAGGAGGTCCAAGCCTTGAAAAGACCATGAATCTGTCTCTGTTGGCCCTGATCCAAACAGCATTGCTAATTTAGGTGCTTTATTGGGCTGAAAACCTTTGTGTGAAGGTTCACTTCTTTGCCCGGTTACCATTTGTATATTGGGTCTTTATCTTTAGAGAGTAAAGATTGAAGAAGGCATAGGACAGGTGTCTTTGGGGCTGGCAACTCTGGATGGGATGACTTCTGTCCAATAATACTTTAGCATATTATGAGGAGAACTCTACCTGTGTCTCATTATATGTAGATGAGGGGAAACTGCTCTTATTCTTGGGCACAATTTAAGACTGGAGCAGAAATATACATTTAAGTGAAGCACCTAGAATTTAAAAATTATCATTTGTGTCCTTAGTTGACTCTTAAATTGCTTATAACTCTTGTCATCTTATTTCATTTTCTAAGTAAGATATTTGTTGGTCTTACATGTAGAACTTGAAAGAATATCTGACAGAGGTCTTGGACATAAATCAGAGAAGGCATTACTGTCCTCATTTTATGTATGAAGGATCCACATGTCTGCGAACTTAAATTATCTAATAACTCTTAGCTACTAAGTGGCAAAAGAAAGAGTACTTAGAGTCTAGATGGCTTTCATGCAAAACCAGGAGCTTGCATTTGGAAGTATTTTTGTCATATATCTATAGCTAAGACAAGAACTTTGATTTTATTTGTTCTAAGTACCTATCCCATGGGGTAATTTGGTTTGTAGTACTACGTGTAGTATGTGTATGTTTGATGTGATTGTGTATTTGCATGAAAAGGGAAATAGTCTCAAAGTCTTCAGGGGAGATCTTAAATGAAATTTTTCTTCCACAGTGTGAAAAAAAATGACGAGTTATTTATTTCTATCCCTAAACTAATTTTGTTTTTTATTATTAAAATAATACTTTGACATTGTCAAGCATATTTTTTAGGGTGTGAGAGTAGGGCAGCAAAAAACGGGACAATATCTTTCCTATTTTTGTATTTCAAGGGCCTAGCAAAGCAACAGTAAAAGATAACTGAATGTTTAAAAGTTTGAGTCATAGAATTATTCTGAAGGAAAGCAATCTGATTTCTTTCAAATATACCTAGCTACCTAAATTTAGCTAACATAAGCTAAAATTACTGGAGAAAGTTTCTAAAAAGATCTATTTTGATGAATAGCTAAGCATACTTTAGAGTTAGCATATCAGATATCAGGATGTAAATGAGTACTTCCAAACCACTTGAAAAGCATTTGTTCTAAACTTGTACTCTAGCTACAAAGTCATAAGTACAAAATTTTATACAGCTCTGTGCTAGAAATGTAAGAGTGAGACAGTCAGATTCTGCCCTCAAGGATTTGGTAGACTGACTGACTGGGGAAGGGAAGTAAGATTTAAGATACTTGATCTACTTTACAGAGAATGCTGGTAATGAGGAATAATATCCATGCCAAATAAGGCTCCAGTCAATAAAGGTTTAAAACGGAAGTAAATAGAAGGCAGGAAAAGAATAATGTGAAGGTGGAGTAAGGAAGACTTCTAGAGGAGGCAGAATTTGAGCTAGATCTTTAAAAATTGTTGTTGTTTGGTCACTAGGTTGTATCTGCCTCTTTGTGACCCCATGGAGCCCACCAGGCTCCTCTGTCCATGGGAATTTCCAGGCAAGAATACTGGAGTGGGTTGTCATTTCTTTCTCCAGGGGATCTTCCTGACTCAGGGATTGAACTTGTGTCTCCTGCATCGGCAAGTATTGGCAAGCAGATTCTTTACCACTGAGCCACCAGGGAAGCCTCAGATCTTTAAAGATGTGGATTAGCAAAGACAAGAGAGGTTAGACCTATACTGCATAGAAAGCTGGAAGAAAAGGACCGAATATGCACAAGCATGAGCCTTCCAAGAGATAACAAGGACTAGCCAGGGGAATAAGTATGACTGAAAAATGATTTGCCCATCAAAGGTAATTCAGCCTTGGTTTTGCTGCCTGATCTTCCACAAATTTGCATTCAAATTGATGAAGTTATAGTGTATGTGGTCTCTAGCCTGTTGTAAATTTCCAACTCTGTGTTTTTCAGGCATCTCTTTCTCATGAGCTCCCTTAGAAATCAAGAGAAATAATGCACCGTGCTGAGGAAAGAGAATCTGGTCCTTTGTGCATCCCTGCTGTGGTGCAGCACGGTCTGCTGACCAAGGGCACGGGATCCTATTTCTAGGATTAGTCAGAAAGGATTGAGCACATGTCTGCAGAGTTTTGCCTCAATATTATATTTTAGATGGTTCAGTCAGAGCTGTTACATTTGGCAGCATTCCTTGTTAGCATTTGATAAACAATTATTGCCAAATGTTAGCAAGGAAACCTGCCAAATGTTACAGCTCAGATTTAACTGCTGAAAAAAAGATGCAGTTCGAAAAAGCCTTTTGCTACAGAGCCATCGCCTGGTGTGCCAGTTCTGAAGCTGCAGGGGACACCGGTTGGGACAAATTGTGAGTCTAAAGGTATAGGGCCATTTGCCAGCAGTTCTGGGTTCCCCTCTGAAGTTATGAATTAGTTGACACCTGTTGGTTTTCAAAGCGGTAAGTTTGTGGCAAATCATTTTGGGGAACATTTTGTTCCAGGGCATCTGGTCACACTTAATATTTGACACATCCTCTTTCATGGCACTTTATGCCAACGGATAGGATAGAGTGATAGATTATTTGATGATGTAGTCTCTTTTTGCTCATCTGTTGGTGGGTTGTCCGGTTTCTTCCAGAGTTCAATGTTCTTTATCAAGGTACAGTGGAATTATTTCTAATTTCCATTTCCCCCAGGAAACATTTCCCCATCTTTTCATTATCATTTTCCATCCTTAGTTACCAAAATGAAAAAGTACCATGCTAAAACTACCAACACCCTCCCCAATTTTGGATAGTTTTACCATCTTGGTAACTCAAGAGAATATTGTCAACTTGGTGCACCTGGGTTTTAGTTGTTGGGCACCATCTATGTCAGAGGACTCCTAGATACTTGTTTAAGAATAAGAGAGAATATTAAAATAGATGACTGGATAATAGTATAGTTAGTTATTTTTACAGCTCATTGAAGAGCTCTCGGGGGTGTGGGGGGTTGATTAAGATCAACTGCAAACTCGAAAGTCTTTATCTTTATTTGACAGAGCTTTGTTCTTGTCTTTGCCCTGTATAATTTTACAGAGGCCTGTGTTGGGGGTGAGCAATTTCATTTAATATGTAGGTGGTTTAAAGCTTGAAAGAATAGCTAAAATGTTGGGACACATTCAAGGTCCATAAAAATAAAAAGGTTAAAATTGGGGTTAAAAGACTGAAAAATTTGCTAAATAGGAATTGATAGAAAAATTTGTCTTTATGTTAAAAAATCCATGGCACAAGTCACACTTGTATTTCCTCTCTAGGAGTTAATCTCTCTTCCAAAGTTGAGGTAGTTTTCCTGCAACCATAAACTCAAATACTTGCTGGCCTTCCTGGGGCAGTGTTCCCAAGCAGCTTGTCTTGGCCAGTCAAAAGTGCTAGTCCAGAGCTTTGAATGTGAAGTTAGTGACTCAGGAAGGAAAGATAGTGGAGAATTCATCCTGCAGGCGATGGTGATATCTGTAACAGAGGGCATCAGTGGTTCCCATAGGTCGATTCAGTGCTGGTGGCAGTGACAGAATATTCTTGTAATGTGTAATAATATTAATTACAGTATCGTGTTTATTGCTTAATTATTTATTGAACCTTTCTAGCCTCCCCATCACTGTAACCATTTTCTAGTTCATATCTGTATAATCTCCTCCCTGAACTAGTATAAAGGTCTCTTAATTGTCACCTTATATCCTCAGATGTATTCTGTATACAACCTATATAGTCTATTGAGTGACTGATATAAAATGAAAAAAAAAAACAGCAGAATTTCTTGTTCAGAGGAAAGATAAGATATGATAAGAAGGTATTAATTAGTGTTATAAGATCAATAATAACATGGGGGAATTAAGAGCATAATTTAAAGTAAAAAGCCTTGGTGAAAAAGCAAAATAGTAAGGATGAAGATGCATGAACATAATTTTGAAGATTAAGGAAAGAAAATGAAGACTACCTACCCTCACATTTGCCTGTGGAGTACAAGGCAAGATCATCTGCTATGATGTTGCATTGGGTTTTGTGGGAAATACTAATTGGCCAAAGAAAATTAAATAATTACCTTTATGAGAACTCAGCTAAGGCTGACAGACACAAAAAGTGTTGTGGCCTCAGTTGGTATTGTTATGAAAAGAAAACTCTCTCTTTTTTTTTTTATAGTCAGGATATAGGAGTATAGAAAGTAAGATATAGGGTTAATTTAGGTTTGGGTATTTATCAGATGGGCCCTGTTGAAGGGTAATTTCACCCAAAAATTGAAGATGGGGATAAGTAAAAATTCCAGTTCTGAAAATGAGGAATAGATTGGATAAGAAAGGAAACAAGTCAGAGTATACAGGAGAAAAATTGAAGAAGGGGATAAAGGAACTTACTTTGAGATGGAAGAACCAATTATGGTCATACATTAATCTTACTCTTTCAAAGGTGGAGTAATGATGGAAGATGCCAAAATTGAAAATAGTTGAGATTAAAGTGGAATGAAGGTAAAGGTCACTAAGAGCACAATTTCATCTGAAACTCTGAGTGGAAGTCCATGTTCTGTTCTGAGGACTAAAGATT
Organism: Cervus elaphus; assembly: GCF_910594005.1. Taxonomy (NCBI): domain Eukaryota; kingdom Metazoa; phylum Chordata; class Mammalia; order Artiodactyla; family Cervidae; genus Cervus; species Cervus elaphus. Next base: position 68,277,134 of record NC_057834.1, on the reverse strand, counting down.
GTTTCCTTAAAGGAGAGAAGAGTGGTAGGTTTCACTGGCTACTGTTATTGTCTTAGCACCTTAAGAGAAATAGATAAGTGCACAGTGGTTTTTCTCTGGAAAACTCTGGCCAAGAACACAAATAAGTTGGCAGCAAAACTAGTGCAGAAAATAGTAGAAACTTCATAATTAGTAGTGACTTCAAAGCTTATATAAACTAATTTCCTACCCAATTAATTTGATTGATAATTTTCCTGATCAGCTTGAATACCACAAGTAGCAGAGACCTCTCTTGCCTCTCAAGGCAGTTCATTCTCTTGTGGAGCTGATTCACTGAGAGTAATTTCTTCCCTGAACTGTGTAAACATATAGGCAGAAAGTTTGCATATTTGTATTGTCAAAATGCAGCTCTTCAATTGTGTGGAGACATTCTGTGTCTGCTCTCCTTCTTTTCAGGATAAAACAAACCCATTTCCTTCATTTGGCCCCCATAAAGCATGGTTTCACGGCCTTGTGATATCCAGATTGTGAAGGTTTAGGGACTGAGTTATAGACTGGCCTTTCCTGATCAGACACCACCCTTCATCTATGTTCTCATTTGGGGGAACCTTTGCTCCTTTACCCTATACTCCAGACCCATCTCTCATCTGTTTCCTCTGACTGCCTTTCACTTTTCCTGGAATGGTCACGTTTTCATTCTTAGTGAAATCTTGTTCATCATTCAATACGCACCTCAAATGTTAACCAATCTTGTTCCTCAAGGCATCTTTGATCACACCTGTTTTGTACTACCAGCACTTGTTTTACACTTATGTTATAGCACTTATATTTATTTTTTTTCTGCTAAAAAATGATCTTATTCATCCTTGTGTTCCCATTGCAAAGTATGATTCTTCATGTAAAACCCAATAAATATTTTTAAATGTATAAATTTTTTTTTCAAGTATGATACCCCAAGTTGGACACAGTACTCCAGCTGCAGAGTAAGTTGGAAGGATCATTTTAGTTAATCTGAACACTGTGTCTACAGAGATGCTTATTTATTTGTTTTGTCATTTGCTTGTTTGGACTGTGGCTCCAGGTTACTCATATGGAACTCATACACAACTGCATTCCCTGTTCTTTTTTGCCAGACTGTTGTTATGCCAGATCTTCTCCATGCTCAGTTCCTAGCAACAGAAACTGACTGGCTAATTTAGTTAGAAAATAAAAGTACTGGTTGAAAAGTGGTGTGTAACTCACAGATGCAACTGGAAGTCTGGAATTTAGAAAATGGGCAGTAGCAGGAATAGGCCAGGCATCTAGAAGCACAGCCAAAACCCCGGGGAACATGGACACTTAAATGGCAGATGGAAGAAGAGAGCCCAGGAAGGGAAACTGAGAGCGCACAATCAGAGGGGCATGAGGGGAACCACAGCAGTTTTAAAGCCATGGACTCGAGATCCACCAAGAGAAGGCTAACAGTGGCGTCACAGCCGAGATTTAATAAGACAGTGATTGTAAAATGTCCATGGCCTTTGGCGCGCTTGGTAAGACTATTTTCAGTCAAGTGGTGAAAACAGACGGTAACTTCCAGGGAGGGGGTGAGTCAGCAGGTAGGCTAAACTTTTGAGTATTGATATTTTGGGTGAAAATAGGTGAAGAAAGGAATATGTGACTACAAGGGAGAGCTAGTAGATGAGAATCTTGAGCAATTTTATAAGCTGTGGGAAAATGCTGGGAAAGAGGTTGGAGCAGAGAAGAGAGAAGGCATAACTGGTTACATTGTGTTTCTGAGGAGACAGAAGGGCTGGAAGCAGAAGTCAGAACAGTAGTTGTGAAGGTGGGAGGATCACCTCATCCTTTGAGGTGAAAGGAGAGCGGAAAAGGTGTGTAAACCTAACAGTAAGTTTGTTTGTATGGGGAAGAGAAGCAGATGGACGTCATCTCTGATGGTTTCCATCAAAGTGAAGTAGAGGAGAAAGTGATTTATTGGACATGGACTAGGACTCTTGAGGAGTTTCCTTTTTCAGTGTATTTTGTTGTTGTTTTGTTGATGGATTTTCTTCCATTACCCACTCATGATCTGTGGTATTTGCCAAGTCCACACTCTCCCTAAATAACCTAACCTAGAGCTACTTGCAGTTGCCTTCATGATAGCATCCATCATTTCTCACTGTGATTATTATAGAGGCATTCACCTCTACCAGTAGGTACTCAAAGAAGATACTCATGTTTTATTTCCATTCTTGGCTTATAGATGGTCCTTAATCAGCATTTACTGAGTGACCAAAAGGTTTTTAAAATTTAATCTCTTTACTCTGGTTTATATTAAGGGCTTTTATAATCGACTTATTTAGAATAACACGGCAACGTAGAGGGGGAAAAAGCAAGTGCACTGTATAATACCCCACACTCTGGAATTTAAACATGAGCCCAATATCATGTCCCTTTAGCTGTCAGTGTTTCCTCAGCAGGCTTCCACGCTCTGGTGTGGGCATCTCATATTGTGCATGCTGTTGTGTCCATGCAGTTGTGTTGTGCTCACTCAGTTGTGTCTGACTCTTCTGTGACTCTTTGGACTGTAGCCTGCCAGGCTCCTCTCTCCATGGGATTCTCCAGGCAAGAATACTGCAGCGGACTGCCACTTCCTTCTTCAGGATCTTCCTGCAGCAGGGATGGAACCCGTGTCTCCTGCATTGGCAGGCAATTTCTTTTGCACAGAGCCGCCATCCAGTACTGTAGGTAATTGAAAGCTGTATAAAAATTTACTGTGAAAAAGACTTAGAGCTTAATTCTTCCCAGCATCTGGGCCCATGAGACTCTGCCTGTAGAAGTGAGGCAAGAGGCCTGACAACCCTCACAGCCCTCAGCTTGGAGGAGGACCCAGTTCTCTAAAGGGCTATGTTACTGCTGTGACTCATGGAGGCAGCAAAGTGCAGGACACTGCTGTTGCTTTTGTTCAGGCAAGGGTGATGACCCCTGGTTCCCTGCTTTACCATTTCTATTCTGATTTATCAGACGACTGTGCGGTCTGCAGGCCTGTGTGGGCTGTTCACTGTGACTCAGCAGTTCTGGGATAGAACTGGATGTAATTTATGGGCCCAAAGACCTGGAGAAGAGAGATGATGGCTTGGCTGTGGCCTGTGTCAGGCAATTAGCACACCCTGTTGGAGTGGAAAGGGGTGATAGGACAAAATTGTTTCTGTATCTTCTGTGTACTTATTTTAGGTCCTCCCAAAAAGGGATTTCTTATCTGCTTCGAAAGGAGTGGAAGAATACTGGGGATAGAGGCTGACTTACTCAACGCTCTTCATTGGCTCTGACACATGGTTTTTGTATTTTCTTTCCTGCTTTGTCGTCTGCCTTACTTGAAAGGCCATACGACTGCGTCTCTAAAGCGAGCAACACTGTTCAGTGGGTATGATCCAGGAGGGCTGTCCCAAGGTCAGCATCTGTTCTGATCTCTTGGTGCCCATAACACCTGGAGTCTGTTTATTTAAAATACCAGTCCTGGACCAGAAGAATCTCTATGAGAGGAATGTTTCATCTCATCCTCCTTAAAATGTTAGCAATGGTTATCATTTAAAGAGTAGTTAAGGCACTGTGCTAGGCATTTTATACTTGTTTGATTTTTGCAGTACCTCTTAAGAAATAGGTGTTATGCATATTTAGCCAATACATACTGAACCATAGAATGTTTCCAAGAAGCCCCTAAAGTCACCAGGTTAGTAAGCGACAGTGATTCAAATCAGGTGTGACTGACTGATCCTAAATCTGAGCCCTCACCTGAGCCTGTGAAGGGCTTTGGAGAGAAAAAGGAGCATGATTGGCACTAAGGATCTAGAATATTAGGTAGACAGGTAAAAAGAGGCTCTTTTCTCTGTAGCTTCTTCTCCCACCAAACGTTGGCATTGGTGAATGTTTGGGATAAGGAGGAGACAAAAGTGAAAGTCACATGCTAATTGCATATGAATTTCTCAGGGCCTCATTGAGCAAGCTGGAAATGGGGATCCTTCTCATTTATGCCTCGCCTTACTCTCCAGTCCCAGATGGTGCTAGTGGTTAAAGAACCTGCCTGTCAATGAAGGAGACATAAAGAGACTCAGGTTTGATCCCTGGGTTGGGAAGATCCCCTAGAGGAGGGCATGGCAACCCACTCCAGTATTCTTTCCTGGAGAATCCCATGGACAGAGGTACCCGGCAGGCTACAGACCATATGGTTGCAGAGAGTTGGACATGACTGAGGCGACTTAGCGTGCATGCACATACTCCCTGGTTCAGTTTTGAGGAACCCTAAAATTTTGACTAAAGCTGTTTCTAGGCTTTATGCTTTTGGAGCTATTCTGCCAAAAGTTTGAAGTTATATAACATAGGAAAAGTATAGGGTGTATAGGAAAAGAAGAGGCAATAAAAAAGACTAAAGTGGAAAAGGAACAAAAGGGGTCTCACCTCAGCCAGTTTTTTCAAATGAAATTGTCCATTAGCTGTCAAGTAAGATCCAGATGTATAGTTGTGTTCTTGAATATATGCAGAGACATTTAGGAAACCTGTTCTTTTTAAATTAAATGTATTGTTTTTAAAAGTGCTGATGCAGTGAACATCTAGGGTGTCATTTAAGTTAATACACATGCTAGAACCCCAGGCTGCTGAGGATCAGGAGAGCTGATCTTTATTTTAAAACCACATATACGGTTGATAGTTTTGTGCTCACTACTGTTAATTAGGGACTAAGGTACGTGACTGAGGCACTGGGGCAATAAAGCCATGTTTAGGAGGCAGACTGACTGGGTTCCATCTCAACATCTTCCTCTCACTAGTTATAGGATCTTGAGCAAGTTCCTGAAACTCACTGTAATTCGGTTTCATCATCAGCAAAGTGTTTGTAAAGTAATATTTAACTGATCTGAAATATTTAGTGCATGTATAACAGTGCTTAGCATGTAAGTAGCTGTATGGAAAGATTATTATTTTTATTATACAAAATGAAATGCCACTCTGTAGAAATATACCTTTTTCAGCCAAAAAAGAACTCAGACTGCTCCCCACTACACAGGAGGGTTCTAGAGGGAGAATCTGCCAATGGGAAGGAGTCCTCTGGTCCCTGGATCTAATGTTTTACTTTGACATTCACTTTCCCCTAGGACTTTCTCCCTGATTGAGTAGCAGCATCATCTCACTGGCCTCAGGGGACAGCTTCCTTGGTAACACTACTTCAGAACCAGTCAGTGAGAGTTTGTGAGGATGCTCTTATCTTGTGACCTAACCTGAAATGAGGATCCTACCACAACTAGATATTACGAGGCTACTGGCAAAAAGAGGTGAGTGAGCACATATTATCTATTTCAGTGCTGCTACATGTGGCTGTTGAGCATTTGAAATGTGGCTAGTCTGAATTAAGCTGTGATGTAAGTGTAAGACACTGAATTTCAAAGACATAGTCTAAAAAAAGAATGTAAAATACCGTATTAATAATTTTTATGTTTTACATGAGGGAATGATACTCTTGGATTTATTGGACTAAGTGAAATGTACTTTTGAAATTGTTTCCTTTTTTAGAAATATGGCTACTAAGAAATTAAAAATGACATATGTGACTCAGATTTTTGACTCACTTGGCGTTTCTACTTGACAGCACCAATATAGATAACCTGATTTAGTAATAAATCTTCTTGCTTTCCAAGTTTGCTGGTATCTTTCTATTTCTGTGGCTTTTTTCCCCTTCTTTCCTTCCAAGCTTGTCATCTCCCTCCATGTGATGGCCAGCAGCAAATCCACTGCCCAGGATATTATTACTTGACAGCTAGTAGAAAACCAAGGGAGTGTCAGAATTCACTTTCTGTCCCAAGGAGATGAGCACCAAAACCAAACTTAGCCCTGAGGTTGAGGCCTGTTGAACAAAGGGCTGCATCCTTACTCTTGGAGTCCTTGCTAAACTCACCGCTTTGTAATACAGCATAAACAACTCTGATTTTTATAGAACAAAAACTGATTATAAAAGGCACACCTATGATAATCATATTTCCATTGGTATACTTAAGTGAATTGCAACTTAGCATCCTAGACACATACAGGTTGCTTTTTATAAATTATGCTGTATGATATTCATAAAACTGTTGTGAAATAGATAATATTTACATATTAGAAAACTAAAATTTGGAGCTATTAAATACTGTTCCTAAAGCCACATAACTAGTGTTTGTTGAAGTTGGTTTAAATTCCAGTTTATGTATCTTAAAACCCATTTTTGTTTGGATAAAGCACTGTGTTATTGCTTCTTAGTTAAGTTCCCTGAAAATTTCAGAAATTTCAGCACAGATTTTTAATTTCACCACTTGGATTTTGCTTCTGTACTCCAGATCTTCTTCCCCATTTTCCAAGTCAGAGTATGCATTCTTTCCCTTCAAAGATATCTAGAAATAGGCCATGAGGGATTATTGGTTTTCAGTTTTATAAGACTAGGGGTTAGCTTTTCCAAAGAACCAAGAATTCTGAGAACATGGGACAGAGTAAAATATAATGTCATGATAATATTTCCCTTCCATTCAAGTATGAGGGGGAAAGCTTAGAAGTAGGGGTGGAAATTGAAAGTGAAAGTCACTCGGTAGTATCTAACTCTTTGTGACCCCATGGATTGTAGCCTGCCAGGCTTCTCTGTCAATGGACTTCTCCAGGCCAGAATACTAGAATGGGTTGCCTTTCCCTTCTCCAGGGAATCTCATGGAATTCTCCAGGCCTTAATACTGGAATGGGTTGCCATATGCCCTTCTCCAGGGGATCTTCCCAACCCAGGATTTGAACCCAGGTCTTCTGCATTGCAGGTGGATTCTTTACCATCTGAGTCACCAGGGAAGCCCAGAAGTAGGGTATGAAAGTATATAGCAGCCTTCTGCTGGTGTGAATACTGTTGAAAAGCAGAGGAAATGTTATTGCCATGGAGTATTTTTGTAGACATGGTTGTGTGCAGTGGTTTTGGAGCCAGCCTGACAGAAAGAGACTCTGATCCTTACAGGCATTGTAACCCTGGTCGGGCTACTTGATCATTGTGAACTCTAGCTGGTTCTTCTGGCAAATGGCATTAGTAACAGTTGTAGGATTAAATCTGATGAGGAATATAGAGCACTCAGCCTAGTGTGGGACATTATATGTATTTGATAAATGTTAACTTTTGTTTCTGTGACTTTCCATGCATTAATGCGGACTATGACCAGACCAAATGAAGGCTTTCCTATTTCTCAGTCCTTGCCAATATGTCCTGTGATTTATTTTTCAACATGGTAAAATTGTCTCATATTTTCATGGAGAAACTAGTAAAGTGTCCATGGTCCCCAGAAGGGAATAAAGACGCTCTGTGCCAAGCCCCTTGACTGGGCATCATAGCAAGAACGCAGAGACCCAGCACACTCCTGGGTGTTTTCTCCAAGCAGCAGGGAAAATTATAAGCTCCAGCAGCCATTTAGATTGCTAACTTGGGGAACGAATTCCTCTTCTCCTCTCATTTGGGCAAAATATTTTTTTTTTCTTTTTCTTTCTGGCATTCCTGATTCTTTGATGGACAGAAATGGGAAGGGATTTGGAGCTCCAAAGGGATGTGTAGTAATTCTCTTTATAAGGTTATGATTGATAATTTCATCATGTAATTTCACTTTAATTGTGTTCATTTCATATACCTGGCTGATATAAATACATATTGTGGTATGTAATGTATCCCCAATGTATATAAAATCAGAGCTATTATTCCATTCTGGGTTCTGGTGCTAATAAACAAGCTATTCAGGCTTTGCTCAGGTAGTTTACAACGTTGCTGGAATGCTTTGATGGAATTACAGCATTATCCATATACAGTTGGGGGCATATGATTCCTTTTATGTAATATAATACCTTATAATATAATGAGTATCATTAATAAAGTGACAAAATAAAACTTGAATTACCACTTCAGGATGTGCTTTATTCAACCAGTAATATACTTTTTGGTCCTTTGTAGTTTCTCTCCTTTGAATTCATAGCTTACTGCATTCAAACTGTGATATTAACACACCAACCAAGCATACCCTGTTGTGTCATAAAGCCATGGTATGAGATGTCAAAGGGGAAAAAAACAAACATTATTCTAAAACAGAAACTGGGGAATGTTGCTCTGATGTTTTAAAAGACGATACAGCTCACATGAATAAGCAAATTTATTTACTAACCAAAAGCAACATTTCTGTTTTTTGTTTTGGAAAGGCAAATGTTCTTTACACAGAAAATATCTTTATGTGAATTCTGTATTTCAGAAATGGAGCTAAGTGATAAAGTCTTAAATTAATATTAGCCAAGTTTAGATAATAAAAGACTGCATAGATTTCTCTGAGAATACTGAATAATATAGAAGGCATTAAAAAAAACTTCACTTCTCTTTTCTTTGGTTTCACTTGATACTACTAGTTGATTAGTCCAAGGTAATTCTTGGAAAGACAGTATCAGGGGTTTTTCTGTGGATAGCTCAGTCATCCCGAAAGCATAAAGGATTTAAACATTTGATTGTGGTATGAAGGATATTGGCTACAAAGGAAGTTTTTCCTGCAGGTACAGTTAAGCTGAGCACAGATTTCCACAAAGCACAATGACATATTCAGAAGGTGCTCAGAGTCTTAGAAATTGGTTTCTAATTCTAGATAGCAGGAAGCCTATATGTTCATACAAGGTAGGAGATGAAAAGATTGAGATTCCTTGATATCCAACAGCAGGAAGAATTACATAAGTAAGAGTATAAGAATTACTAGATTTAAGAAGAGGTTCCCTACAGAAGGACAAGATATAAGTAATAAACCTTTAAAGTTATAGAAGGCCTATTATATCCCAGTGTCCAGAATTGTATTTTTCTGACCTTTCTGGTTGATATATCAAGTACAGAAATGTGACCTCTTTCAAGCCTAGGGCAGAATAGTTTGCAAGAGCTATATGAATAAGCATGGTTCAGAGCAAAATCTGAGATAGATAATTGAAGGCTGTGAAGAGATAAATGAATTATCACAATTCATCTGAGAAACTAAGATTAACATTAGGTCAAGAATTAGTGACAGTTTCTTCTTTCCAAATTTTCTGGCATTAATTTTGCATGATTAAAGACATTTTTATCTGTAATGTTGTCATACTTAACTATGAATTTTCAAGAAACATGCAAAATGTGATGTTAGAAACAAGCTATAAACCATGATTCATTTTATCTTTAGGATTCTGATGCTCGTTCATTGAGAAAAAGATCTAGTGTGAATTTGGTGATGTCACCATTAATCATGGAACTTGGAATTCAAGAAGTAGAAATCTTCAAGTGCTTAAATTTACATCATAAAATTATTCCAATACCTACAGGCCAAAGTAATCCGTAAACTTTTATTTTTTTTATTTTTATTTTTTGCATTTTATTTTATTTTATTTTTTATTTTTCAATTATTTTTATTAGTTGGAAGCTAATTACTTCGCAACATTGCAGTGGGTTTTGTCATACATTGACATGAATCAGCCATAGAGTTACATGTATTCCCCATCCCGATCCCCCCTCCATAAACTTTTAGAAAAAACAAGAGAATACTGACACTTAGAAGTTGATCTGACTTCTGTCCTCTTCTCCATTGACCTAGCAATATTCTGTAACCTAAATTCCTTTGTGGTCACACATCTTTAAATCTGACTGACTGGGATTGTCATGCAGCTCTGGAACATGCCCTGTCCTTGAATTGCATCAACTGGCCCAACTGAGAAATCAAACCTACATATTTGTTCTCACTAACACCATATGCCAACTATTCCAAAATAAACTTTGTATTTACTGCTATGTAATTCACATGCTAGCAGGTCTAGGAAGTCCCTGCACATTATATTTTTACTGTTACACTAGTGCACACCATGAATATTTACTCAGTATTTATACCTTTTAAAAATATGCATAAAATTAAAGTTATGAGACTCTCTAGTTTGCCACAGTCTCCTGAGTTTCAGAATACCTAACACACCTTAATATGAGTGAATATATATAATACAAATCTTTCTTTACATTGGGCTCAGGTTCTGACTCTGATGTTTTACCAACTGATGATCCTTGGCCAATGCACTGAGCTGCATTTGCAATCAGTTTTCTTATCGGAAAAGTGGTTTTGGATCTTTCCTGCCAGCACACTGGATGGCTATCTTAATAGTATCATCCAGTTGAAAAATTAGGAATATTTATAGAATGCACAGAGCATCAGACATAAGCTATTACTCTTATCCCAATAGAGCAGAAGAAAAGGAAGAGTGATGATGTGTCTTGTTTAGGAAACATGAACTTTTTCACCTGCTCTAACCCATCACTCATCTCTGGCTTGAAAGAAACTCATAGGTTATGAAATAGTTCAGTAGTTCTCATGAACAAAACACAAAAGTGAAAAGGTGACATGAAGCTTCCGCAGTTTGTGTCATGTGACACAACTGAATGAAGATGTTCACGGTTACTCAAATCAAGCCATTCCTGACTAAAAACTCCCTGAAACTTCAGGTTGAGATCAAACTACCAGAAATATTATAAAATATCACCATGTTTCTAAAATAATGTCCCCTTTGGCTGGAGAGCAATCATTAGCTCCAGGTTTTCTTATAGAGAAAGGGAGTTATAACTTAAACTGGTCCTGGAAACTGGCATAACTTTGAAAGGTCTTTGGGAATGCTCAGACCAGTGCAGACTTGGGGGGTGCTCTTGGAGACGTTGTCAGTCTAGAGTGGACTCTCCAGATTTACTCTGGTTCTGACTTGTTCCACTTTAGGGTAGATTGGGTAATGCTGAAGAGGCTAGAATTAGATTGAGGCAGAGAAGTTAGGATAGACTTATTCATTTAATGCTGTACCCCAAAACTTGTGGAAAACCTTTAACCTCTTCATCCCCTTTTTTAATTCAGTAAATGGGCTGCCAGATATTCAGAAAGTTAATGAAAGGAAAAGAGATTATATTGACTTTTCATTTTTAAATGAAGAGTATATTTTTAATTCTGTTTAAAATATTTTAGCTTTTATTTGACTAAAATAATATATTGAGTTAACCAAAAGAAATATGTTGTAACAATATTCATGTAGCATAGAATTAAAAGACAGTAATTTTTCTGTTTACAAAGCTTATATTCCGTGATTTTATTTTTTCCAGGCATTTTCAGATATGCAGAGATAAGGGACACCAAACTAGTTGGCAAACTGAAGTGGTTTCTCATATATTCCGAAAAAGATGATGTAGGTTTTCCTACAATAGTCTATAATATGCAATTTAAACAAATATATTTGAATATTTTTCACCTTTCAATTAAGAGTTCAATGCTGGCTGTTATGAAATGCTTCTTGCAAAGACTTTGCAGAGTAAATATAAAGATGAGAAACTGATTTTTTCAATGAAAATACTGTTTTTCTGTGGAGAGGAGAATTTTCAATTTTGTTCACAACTATATTTTTCTGGTGTTGTTATGTACTCTGAAAATATAGCCAATCTCTCTCTTTAGGCTGTCATATAAAATATATATAAAATATTATGGAAATAGAAACAAGATAGTATACAAATGTCCAAATCTTGGTTTTTGGAATGTTTGTAAAGTTAACACACATTTGACAGTATGTCTTGTCTCTCTTGGGACCACTAAGGTGACGTTTATAGCAGTCCTAATGTGCTGCAAACTGCTAAGTATTTGTTCAGCCAAGGGGACCACGGTGGTCAGGGTGAGGGGTGGGGGGCGGGGCCTGAGAGAAAAGCTGCAGCTTCAGCAGCATGAGCAACTGGGCAACTGTCCAGGGTCCTGAACCATCTGTCTGCTTTGAGGCAATGTTTTTTCTCTCAAACTTGAGACCCTGGTCATACCTGTCCAGCTTTTCTTAGGCTCTATATTATTTTTATTTTTATATTGGTAAGATATGTATTAATTTAAAACAATTATCCAAGTAAACAGGCCTGGAGTTTATATTTTCCAATCTAATACTATTTCTTTACAATATTATTCTATTCTTGAAAGAGTTGCATATCCTTTCTCTTACCCAAAGTGGGGAAGTGGAAAAGCTTCCATAATCCTCTAGTATCATACTTATGATCGAAAACTTTTTTAAATGTAAAGAAAGGTCCAGCCTGTTCTGGTAACTGTAAAGGCCATACAGGCTTTACAACTGTGTACTCCCAATGATTTGTTTCATATAAAACCTCTTTGAGATGTGTTAATAATATCCCAACTAATTATTCTTCTTGAAAATTTCCACAAATCCAGATCCAAATTTAGCTGAGCAGAACTTAGAGTGTTACTTATGGTGATGTCATTATAGTGATTTGGGGATTTCTGGCTTCAGGAACCACAATTTGGAAGATGTACTAACCCAATCCCAAGAATAACTCTAATAGCACTGAGAATCCAAAAAGATAGTCTTTCTTGGACTGAGCCATCCATAAGGGATGACTCAAGGGCATACAATTAATCCTTCACTAAAGGAATCTGGCAGAATTCGAATCTCTCTACAATCTGTAATGAAATATCATCACCTTAGTTGTGTTCTGTGACCTTTATGGGCTTCAGCTTTACTATCTTTAAATGAGAAGTTTGGGTTTGATGATATTAATAGTACCTTCAGATTCCAAGGTTTCATACTTTGTAGTCTTAGACAGGTGAGTTACCATAAATACCATTCAATATTCCAACTATGACACCATTTTTTTTTCTTACTATGCTGGAGTTCCCCTGAGTATTATGTATCTAAGGTATGTATAATAACTACTTTTTGCTCTCCTGTGTGGTGAACCAGGTAAGAAAGCAGCACTTAATTTGTTGATAGGATAAAAAGTTAAACTCTGAATAAACCTGTGTGTGCATGTACATGTGCATTTGAGAAACTAAGTGTGTGTTTGTGTGTCTGTATGTCTGTGAGCATAAGAGACAGAAGAAGACAGAGACAAACAGTGATTGTTCAGTAATAGGAGGAAGGAATTATCTGGTGTAGGGGCAAATAAGTTGAGAATGACACAAGAAGGAAACATTAGTTGAATAATGAAAAATGCTTCTATGTGGTTTCATAATGTACCAAATTCAGGCACATCCTTTCCCTAGTACATAGATTCAATGCCAGACCTTCTCTCTAAACAGTTATAAGAGCTTCAGTTTGTCTGTGGAATGAGTAATTCCCAATAATATTTTGGAGCTGCCATGGTAGAATCTTTATTGCACTTTCTGTCTTTGTGTTTATCCTTGTAGCATTACTGTTACATTAATATCAGTGATTGCAGGCAGTTATCATCTTAAAAAGTTATAAAATGTCTTATATAATTTGAAAGAAACTATTTTTTCTTAGAAAATATAATGTTGGTTAAGAAGATAAGTTAATTTTTGCTTCGTAAGTCTGTTGTTATGGCATATAAGTGTACTTATAACATGACAGATCCAAAAAATTAAAGAGTGGGATAAATTGTAACATCTTGTAATGGAAAGTTAGATTTTATGAAAAAATTAAGCCAGTAACATCTAAAGAGCATTGTAAATTCATAGTTGGAGAATCAGTCTTGGTTGACCATGTTGTACAGAATCCATTTCACTTTTGGCGCATGTAGATGGTTGATCTGGCATTTCATGATCACCCTGACCATGTAGAAGTAGAATGAGATGACTCTGGCCATTTTTGCAGTTTTGTCACCTCTTTTAAGATCATATATATCTGTTACTAACATTTGCATAAGAAACTAAATACCTCCAGGAGAGAGGTAAATTAGATGTTTGTGTTTCTCTGCTTTCTTTTTTAAATTTTTGTTTTATATTGGAGTATAGTTGATTAGCAATGATGTGTAGGTTGCCCGTGTACAGTACAGTGATTCAGTTATACCATACAAATATCCATTCTTTTTCAGATTATTTTCCCATTTAGGTTATTGCAAACTATTGAGCTGAGTTCCCTGTGTTGTACAGTAGGCCCTTGCTGGTTATCTATTTTAAATATGTATGTACATGTCAATCCCAAACTTCCAATCTATTCCTCCTCTCCCCCATCCTTGCCCCTTGGCGACCATAAGTTCGTTCTCTAGATCTGTTGAATGTTTCTGTTTTGTAAATAAAGTTCATTTATATCATTTCTTTTAGATTTTGTGTGTAAGTGATATCATATGCTATTTGTATTTCTCTGTCTGACTTAATTCACCTAGTATGATAATCTTCTTCCTAGCACTGTTCATCATCTCTTTCAGTTCATATGCTACTGAAACTCTGTATGTCTCTTTGTTCTGCATTCCTGTGAGAATCCATCTCCTTTGGAACCCATGTTTCTGACAAAAGAGGTTCAACAATTTGGGACACAATTTAGGGTATTTGTAAGGTCACATAAGTGAAAATGATTGCGATTTCCCAAAGAGATTAATTAAGGGGAAAAATCAGCATTGAGTCTTGCTTTGATATTTCATGTCAGTAATTTCCTTAGCAGTTTCTCCACAGACTTTCAGTTATTGAGTAAACTAAATAGGGTTTTTGTTGTCGTTCTAATGTATAATGGTGGGAGGACTGACAACTCAAAATAAGTACCATTTATCAAAATGCATCGAATTATGGTAAGTCACAGCGTGTGATGGGAAGTTCTCTGGGTGGTGAGAATTTGTAGATAGACATTCATGAGATACTAGGAGAAACCTGAACTGTCTCTGCTTGTGAGAGTTACTGAGCCTTTCCAGAGGAGGTGGCTTTGGAGCTGCCCTTTAAAGAAAGAAAGGCTTTTTGGCAGTGTTTGCTTTTTGGATGCATGGATATGCATGTATACTGCTCGGCACAATGTAGGCAATCAATATTTTTGTCTTTTATAGTCATTTTTATTTCCTATCCCTCCCTACTAAGCTTTTAAAGCAGTGAATTCTCTGTGGTCTAAAATCAAATTTAAATTTTATTTTCAAGAGAGGTTTTTACTAGTACAAATAACATGTTGGGGTGAATATTTTCTCCTCTCTTGGACCATATAATCCTCTATCAAGAGCACTGTGAAAGCAAACAAAAACCAAAACAAAAACCAAAAAAAGTATTAGCATCTAGTGCATGAAAGCTGTGTCTGTGTTTACAGCCTCAGCTTTGGGCTTTCTTTATATTTTAGCAAATTTATCATACGTCTATCTCACTATTGCACAGTGAATGCATGGAAATTCTAAACCAAGTCTTAAATGTGCACATGTAAAATACACAAATTATGTGCTCATTAATTTCCTAAATGGAAACTAGATTGTACTGATTTTTTTCAAAGTGTTGCTCCTCCTATATATGCTTTCCAGTTTGAAGTAAATCTCATATTGCCAAGACAGTCAGACTTAATTCTGGCCCCATCCTTGGGATCCCTTGAATCCTCCTGGAACTTTAATAACTATATTCCTTTGTAAGGAGTCAAGATATACAGGTCTTTTGTTAAATCTATTCTCTTGCAATTTTAGCAGAACTCATTGCAAATGTAGGTAGAAGAATATTACCATGTAGGTGTTTTGATTGTTTTTTATTCATTTTGTGATGATAGTAGAACCATAGGCAGAGGTGTGAATCAAGCCATGTTTGTCTTTACCTTCTTTTAAGCTGTTATCATATATTATTGTAGACTCATTCCCAGCTGATACAATTTTTATAGTTTCCTCTCTCTGAAAGACTTTCATTTCAGTAAAGTACTCTTGAAAAGGAGAACTAAAAGAGTGAATTTATAATGATGGATTTTAGATAGTATGACTGAGTAATGACCAGTATGTAGAGTAACTTGAAAATTAATCACTGGGAAAACTATAAGGAATGAAATCTGAAGATTAATTAAAGAGAAACTGACTGAAGAAGAGGGTAGAAATGACTCAGTGATTATTGGTAAAGAGACAGAATGTATGATACCAGGGAAAAGGAGAGAAAAAGGGGGTGTTTTCAAGTACAGGAAAAAATTTCAATTAACTGAGACAGCCAGTGGTTAATACACCTACCTAAAGATTCTTGAAGGTGACAAGCATATATGAAAAATATTATTGAGCTAGGAGGCCAGTTTTGCAGCCATATTTTAAAACTGTATATGTGTCAATATATATTCATGTGCATACCATATGTGTGTGTATGTATATATATATAATGTTTAACCATTTAGTTCATTATATAATAATATATAATAATAATAATGGTTAGACTGTCAAACTTTTAACTTTTTGTCACCAAAGATGTTATTCCATGATACTACACAAGTAATATTCACTAAAGCCTTTAACAGTGTGAATCACAACAAACTGTGAAGAACTCTTAAAGAGATGGAAATCTCAGATCACCTTACTTGTCTCCTGAGAAATCTGTATGCAGGTCAAGAAGCAACAGTTAGAACCAGACATAGAACAATGGACTGGTTTGAAATTGGGAAAGAAGTATGTCAAGGGTGTGTATTGTCACCCTGCTTATTTAACTTACATGCAGAGTACGTCATGTGAAATGCCAAGCTGGATGAACACAAGCTGGAATCATGATTGCTGGTAGAAATATCAGCAACCTCAGATACGCAGATGATACTATCATAATGGCAGAAAGCAGAGAGGAACTAAAGAGCCTCTTGAGTTTGAAAGAGGAGAGTGAAAGACAAGAGTGAAAAAGCTGCATTAAAACTCAACATTCAAAAAACTAAGATCTTGGCAACCGATCCTGTCACTTCATGGCAAATAGACGGGGAAAAAGTGGAAACAGTGGCAAATTTTATTTTCTTGGGCTCCAAAATCACTGGTGATGGTGACTGAATATTCATTGAAAGACTGATGCTGAAGCTATGGCTCCAATACTTTGGCCACCTGATGCGAAGAACTGACTCATTGGGAAAGACCCTGATGTTGGGAAAGATTGAAGGAAGGAGGAGAAGGGGGCGATGAAGGAGGAGATGGTTGGATGGCATCACCGAATTAATGGTTATGATTGTGAGGGTTAATAAATAGAAAATAATTATAGAATATATTGAGGGAGTCAGACTTCCAAATAAGTATGGTTGAAGAAAGTAGAATGTCTACCCTGGTACAGATAAACATCTGTGGGGCAATTATCACATACCTCAAGAATCATGAAGTAGAAAATAAGTTATGTTAATTTGGCTATGTTTTTGACAAAGGTGTGGAATCTAGTGAAGAAACTAGGCTGGAGGTTCTAGGATTTTCATTCCCAACACATAAAACTCAGTCATCACCTAATAGAATAGAACTAGAATTAATGGGAGGGCTTCCCAGATAACTTAGTGATAAAGAATCTGCTTGCCAATGCAGGAGAGGCAAGAGACGTGTTTTCGATGCCTAGGGCGGGAAGATCCTTCCAAGGTGGAAATGGCAACCCACTCCAGCATTCTTGCCTGGGAAATCCCATGGCCAGAGGAGAATTAATGGGAAGAAGCAATAGGTAAAAGATTTCTGCTTACTAAAGTAGGAACCGTCCAAAAGTTCCTGCTACCTAGAGATGGTGTATGCCACTTTCAGCACTTGGAAGTTTCTCATCAGGAGAGAAGTTCAGCTCTTGGCTGAATCATCATAGTTAGATGTTGTAAAGTAATGTAAACCTTCGATCTTGATTGGACCATAGTTACTTGACTCTTGATTTCTCATTTTCCTCATCTGCAAAATGGGATAGCAGTAGCACTAACCAAGTCACAGTTTTGATGAGAGGAGAAGCTGGGATTTGAACCAAGACCATCCCACAGCTGAGCAGATATCTTAACTGTTTTGTAATGTTACTTTTGTAAATTCTTTTTCTAAATTTTTATTTTTGGCTGTGCTGGGTCTTCACTCCTGGGCATTTAGTGTTGCTCCAGTTGGGATGGGCAGGGGCCACTCCTTGTGGCAGTGCTTGGACCTCTCGCCATGGATGACCTCTCCTGTTGTGAAGCACAGGCTCTTGGCACGTGGGTTTCAGTAGTTGCAGCACGCTGGCTCAGCAGTTGTGGCATGCAGACTCCAGAACACACCTCCGCAGCTGGGGCTCATGGGCTCATAGCTCCCTGGCATCTAGAATCCTCCCAGACCAGGGATTAAACCTGTGTGCCCTGAACTGGCAAGTGGACTCCCACTCACTGTACCATCTGGGCAGTCCAACTTTTATAAATTCTTGGAGAAGTTTCTTAGAACAGTCCTAGGCATATACAAAATTATTGAAGTTTTAGCCATTATTTTTATTTATTTAAATGATATTTAGAATGTCATGAGTGCTGTCAGTTTTACTGGCTAAGAGTGAAGGTGCTGGACTCAGATGTTCAAATCCTGGCTCTATCATTTACTAACTATAGGCCTATAATCAGTGCATCAGTACCTTCATCTGTAGAATGTGGATAATAATAACCTAGTTCAAAAGCTGATTGTAAGTATCCACTGAAATAATAATATAAAGTCTTTAGAACATTACCTGACCACAGAATGTGTGTGTATGTTCAGTCGCTCAGTTGTGTCCGACTCCCTGTGACTCCATAGACTGTAGTCTGTCAGGCTCCTCTGCCCATGGAATTTTCCAGGCAAGAAAACTGGAGTGGGGTGTCATTCCCTACTTCAGGGGATCTCCCCAACTCAGGGTCAAACCCACATCTCTTGCATCTCCTGTTTTCGCAGGTGGATTCTTTACTGCTAGCATCACCTGAGAAGTCTGGCCACATAATAAGTACTCAGAAACCATCACTTGACTGATTACTAATTCTGTACCAAAGATAGAGTTGAGTGGAGGCAGGGTAGAAACAAAGTATCAAAGACAAATATGACTCAGAAAAGTCCTCAAAGATGCTTGCATTTCATAAGGAGACAAACACATGCAAAATAATGTAGAGGCCTAATCTATGTCATTGTTCTGTGTTTTAAGGTGATTATCAGAGTAGATGTCAAGTGTGTATATGCTAAATATGAGGGTTAACATGCCCATGTTAAGGTTCCAAATTGGAACATTGGTGATAAGATGAAGAAAACTAGTATTGCAAAGACCCACTGTGTCTTAGGGAGCGTGAGGAGAAAACAGGCCAGGTGGCAAACATGTCTTTAAAATCTGCTCCAACATGATTGATGATTTTGAGACATTTTATTTTTGTCTTTGCTTTAGGTTCTCATTTGTGAACACATAAACTCCTCTCTGCAAAAAAAAAAAAAGAAAAAGAAAAAGAAAAAAAAAAGCAGTTCAATAATATCTAGTCTCTTACCACACATTTTCATTATGGAAAACTCAAGAAGTTTCACAGGATACTAATCTCAAAGACTGAGAGGTGATCAATATGTTAAAACAATTAATATCTAATATTTAGCAAAAGATGCATAATTTTACCAATGGAAAATGTTAGATATAAATAGTCAGTAGACTGTTGCCAGAGAAATGCTCTTTAGCATGTGAAATAATCAAGTAAAATTCTTGAAAGATGAATTACTTTCTTGATTTGCATATCTTGGATTCAATACATTTACACAATATTTGCATTGGAAACATATCTAAAGCCAACCAATGGAAAGAATACATGATTTTACCAACATGCTTATACATTAATAACATTACTTGGCAATCTGATGTTTCAAGACCCAGGGTGAATTACTTATTAAAAACCCATATACAGCTATCTGTCTTTATCTTTCTTTCTGTATGAGCCATAATGGCTCTGATTGTTTTCAAAATTCTATTTGGACAGGATGTGACTGTTACATGAGACCTCTCAAACCAATATCATTTCCCTCACTCATAAAATACATTATACAGCTGTGTGCATTGAGCCAAATCATTAATGAAGGAAGCACAACCTAACCTTTATGCCTCTGATGTGACCAGCAGTTCCACTGTAGCAAGCTAACATCTTAGAAATTGTTTAAAAAAGTGAAGCTAACATGATTTTGAATATTTATGGTAGATCCACTTATTTCTTAAAAATTCATTCTGCCATCTGAACCATTTCATTATTCTTAACTATTTTCTAAGAGGCTTAACTTTGAGATAGAAAAACAGTATCTGATTCTTAGATTATTTGTGAAATCAAATAACTATATTCCTGGAGTATATTCCTTCTCTGTATTTATTTAAACATGCAATAGCTACAATAACTAGTCAAAAATCTGTGAAATATGCAAATTAAGAAGTACATTAACGCAGTCCTCACCCTTTCAGCTTTTAAAAAAATATTTGGAAAGCAACCATTGACTGGTTATTACTATCATAAAGGATAGTAATAGCTGCTGAAATTTCAATTTAGCAGCTGAAATGAACACTTACTAGCAAACTGCTTTATGTGTAGTAATTATTTGCATTTTTTGGACAAGGTAAATCTAGATATCTGAATTTATCAAGGATTAGAATTTTTGCATATTCATGTAATGAAGAAGTTCACATTTGAGAATAAATGACCCCAAGTTATAGATTAGTTAAAAATAATTCTATTTAATTACTATTTTTACCATTTCCCCAAACAGTTTTACAAAAACGGGAATATAGTAGGACTTCTGCTTCACAGGTGTGAATGAATGAACATAACCTGTTTTTTAGATGTAAATGAAAGAACATAACCTGCCTTTTAGAGAGTATCTCTGGTTTGGAAAAAGTAAATAGGAATGAATTTAATTTAGAAGTTGCAAACAGGTGTAGCAGAGAGTAGCAGAAGGCCTCAGATTATGATGTAGGAAGGCGCCCAGTAGGCTAGCAGCACCCCTGAGATGGGGCCTGCAGGTGTGTTTATTTGGACTTTCATAATCTTTTCATCCTTTTTTTCCTAAATGCACCCTGAGAGGTTAGGTGTATGTGGGACTCCATTTAAGTTTCACTGGAGTGTCTTCTTCTTATTGTTTCCACTGGTTTATGACTTTTGTCTGGTTGCCATTTGACTTGGCTACCCTTGATTTCAATAGTGATCAGAGAACAAAGGACTCTGCCTTGAAGAAAACTAGTCTCAAAGCATTCCAAGATACATGATTTTTGATCCTCTGTTCAGAAAACAAGGGCATCCATGCCACAGATGCTTTGATGGTGAGAAAATTACCCTACTTACTAAGGTGCTTTTCATAGAAATCTTTACAACCTTATTCTAGAAAACACATTCAATTATCTAATGTAATCCTGAATGAATTAAGGCTTGGTGTTTGTCATTTTGCCAGTTATCACTTTATCCTACATATGCCATCCTTTGTAATTGAGATTGCTTTAAGTATACAGATGTGTACTTAGTAACACAATAGTCATTTGCAGGGTCCTTACCAATGTTTTCAAATTGGATCCTGATTTTCAGGGCCCACTCACAAAACACTCAGGCATCCATCATACAAAATTATGGAATTTAGACTCTATCGAAGGTGATTCACTCATGGGCAAATAACACATTAGTGCAGTCCTCTCTTCTGCTGGATGAATTTCTGCAATTCTAAAGCCAGGATTCATTAGGAGTAGGGAAACAGACCTGCACTAAACAGTGATTCAGTCATAAGAGATGTCTGGGTAATGGTTCCAGCTGTGACCGTTATCTTCAGAGCAGACACTAGCATCACAATCCCTTAAATATTTTTGGAAGGAAGCTGTTGCTTCCTGACTGGGAAGCAAAAAAGGAATAACAGGTAGACTGATTTCCCTTTTGTGATCTTTTCCAGTGCTCCTTTTTGTTGAAGAACACTCTCCATTTAAGCATAATGTTCTGACAGAACATAAAATAAGATTGTGTCTAAATGGTCCTCTGAGCTGGTACCACCCTCTCAGGTGCATTGATATGTATGGAGTCAGTAAGAATGTTTCAAGAGTTGTTTTTGTGCAGAAGCTTTCAATGCATCAGAGTTTAGAGAGGTGCACAAGTTTGGGTTGTTTTCTTCCCCTTCTGGAGAGCTGACCCCGCAGCTCACAGTTAAATGTAAAACGTTCGTTTGCACAGTTGGGGCAAGCAATGAGGTCACTTGGTGTTGTTCGGTACTAGTAGAGTATTCCTGGGATTTTTTCCTGAAGTGTTGGGAAGCACTCCCTTAAAAATGAAAAGCAGTTTTTCACAGAGGATACTAGAGACTCCATCAGTGACAGAGAGACTTCTTGGGGCAAGAGTTGTCATAGATAAGGAACATCAAAGGAATTGATGCCATTAGCATCCGTAAACTATCCTAGGTCCATAGAAATATCTGTGATGGTGGCTAAATTTAGGAACACAAACCAACCCATTTGGCAATGTAATGTAATCTCCTGTGGATCCACCACAGGCAGGTAAAGTCCTAGAGCATTTGAGTTATGCCTGTGGCTAATATTAATGCAAAAGTTCCATTATTCACTTTGTTTGGCTGTGACGTGAAATCACGTGGCACTGCACAGTGATGAAGTAAACTGCAGAAAGTACATTCGAGTGATGCTGGGAGCCTGCCTTAAACTGTGAAAATGTCGAGTGGAAAGCTGAAAACCTGCCAATGCCCAGCTATGGTTTATAGTAGATAAGCCATTAGTCTTGGCTAGGTATATCACTTCCTACATTACCATACATACAAAATGTGAACTCCTGAGACCTGTAGGGTTTTTATCATCCAGCAGCAATATGCCTTTAAGAAAGAGTCTGGATAAGGTCACTGTCTTAGAAACAGATATGGTTTTGGGAGACTGCTAATCATTTGGGAAAGAATGGATTGGAGGCATAAACCTTATTAGATTAAAAACCAGTGAATGCTCTCCCCCATATAAACTGGCAAATAACCTACAACTAACCTACTAAATTCTTTTGCAAATGATTGAGAATCTAAGGGTTTGAAATGAAGAATTCTAATAGCTAAGATTGTTTCAGTAGAAATTTAATTGGGTTATATCACACAAAGATATCCACTGACATGGAAACTGACATGGAAAACCAGCTTCTATACAAAATTGGAAAATGAGCTAACTATATTGATTATTTCAGGGAAAATAGAGAGAGAAAAGCTTTAAATCAAATCAAGAAAAGCCTGTCTTATGTCAAGATTAAACCAGAAACTGAAAACTCCGATATAAATTAAACCAATGTTCTGTGAACCCTTAGGAACACTAAAATCCAGCTTGGGGTTTTAAAGAGTAATTTAGCTAAACCACTTTCTTCCCTTTTGTAAGATATTATTAAAATAATGAATTTGAACATCACATACATTAACTTCAGTTAAATATCTGATAAACTTCTTTATGATCTAACTGCAGATAAGTTGCAGAACTACATATGTGTACAGTTTTATAGATTTGTAATTGCTTAGAGTCCCCGAAGACTTTGATTCAAACAACAAGGTAAATGTAGAGGGAGATCATAGTGATGTGTCATCAAGCTCTTTCCCCAAGGTATCAAGATAGGACACTGTCTAAGGAGTATACCAGTTACCATGGTGATAAGAGAATTTACTGATCACACTTCATTAGGGCTCATTGACCAGAGCAGCTTACTGATTGTCTGGTCCACAGGGGTATAAGGAAGCAACTCTGTCTATTAATCCACAAGCAATGGAAACAGTATTGCCTGAAGAAAATGGCTCAAATGGCAGTCAACATATCCAGCATAAGTATTCTTTCAAAATATATACCAATAAAAAAAAGCCAGTTATTAGAGTGAAATAGTAATCAATTCCAGATAGCCAGAAAGACTCTTGTGATTCTAAAACAGAGAAAAACACCCATAACCAAATCTACTTCAGAAAGAGTGACTCCTAATAGTTAAATCTCAGGTCAAAAAAAAAAGAAAAAAATCAGTAATTAGAAATACCTTGAAAGAGCCTACCAGGACAAATATTTTCAGTAGGATACTTTCAGGAAATTAGAAATGCCATAACTGAAAATAGTTGAGCTGGATAATTTTGTCCATTTGGGAACTAATTAAGGGAATGGAATTATGGACAAAGAAACTTCAAAGGTGGACATGAGAAAAAAGATGTGAGCCCTGTAAGGAGTTAAAAATTAGGAGTCCTTGTACAGAATTTCCCCCCCAATTTTTCAGAGAGGCAAAGCTATTTTAGTTATCACTTATCAAAAGGATATACACTTAAATGATGGAAGTTTTCTAAGAGTGGAAACTTTGTTCAGTTAGGTTCAACTTTAAGTTATAAGGTTATAAAAACTAGCTGAGTTTTATTTGTGATTGCATAAGGCAAGGGTTGGTTTGATATTTTATCCAAGTAGGTTTAAGGCTTTTAACCCTTCTGGGGAGGAACTGCGGTGGCAGCACTGCCAGATCATTCATGGACAGCTTCTGCACATGGCTAAGGGTCACTGGGCGTGTTGCTCAGAGTTCAGGATCTGGAGCCCCCTAGAGAAGCAGGTCAGGACTACGAGGGCTTTACCTTAGAAAAGGTAGGTAAACAGCTAGAGAAAAATTGGAATTCTTTTATGAGGGCAGGAACTAATTGTTTTGTTCTCCATCACCTAGCACAATGCCCAACAAATAAATAGGCATTCAATAAATGCAGTGTTCAATAAATTCAATAATTGGCTAATTTCAATAAGAAAGAAGGCAAGAGAAAAAGATAGCTGGTAGATAAATAAATAGATTTTGGTCTGGTGGAAAGAAATGCAGAAAAGAGTAACTAGCAGCATTTTGTACCTATATGCCACCACTGTACTGTGCTTCTTTTTTTATATGTATTACCATTTTTAAAAATTTTCTTGCAAACCAGAGGTTCTAAGAAATTACAGATTATCCCAAGGTCATTCTGCCGGTAAGTAGTGGTATTACAAATTTAAATTGTATCTTTTGGACTCCAGAGGTGCATATTCTTACAACTACACCAAGTTGTTATAAGAGTTCAGTGGTTTCCAAATGGATGAGATTTTCTCACAAAGTATCTAACTTTCTCTCTCTTGAAGTTAATAGTATCTTTTAGCACTGGAATTCCCCAGCTTCTTCATGTTTGGATGAGGAATTGAAGCCAAAGGAAGTAAGGAGGCATGTTCAAATGCACAGTAAGAATGGGGCAACTTCAATTTGTTCCTCCTCTTTCGTAACTCCCAGTGCACTCTTGACTATTTACCAAAATATCTGTCTTTCATCCCAAATGTGAAAGATATAGATAGATAAAATCTATCCATTAAGTCAGGGGCCTTGACTGTAAGGCCTAACATCCATAACACGAAATGTTTGTGTTATGAAATGTAGAGTGAATAGAACCAGAGCTTGAACTCATGTTTTCTAAGCTGACGTATTAAAACAGTTAGTGCTAATTGATCAGCGGTGTTCTGGTTTAGAAGTGAGTGTATTTGCTTGTTGTACAGATAGTCACTATGGTCCTTTTCAGCATCTATAATAGGAAACTCAGGTGTTCCTCATTTCTCTGCCTGCTGCATCCCGTCTAGATCCCTATTTTAGCATTTGCCATGTTGCACTGAAAAACTGTATACCTTCCTGTCTTTCCCATCAGATAAAAATTATGTGAGCATTTAGGTGACTATGTCCTTATTAGTTTCCAGTACTTAATCTGAAGCCTTGTACCTCATAGGTACACAATACATCTTCATTGACCTGAATTGCAATGCATTCAGCTAGGATTCTTGGAAAGTATTTAGATATCTATCACTTTGCTTCCTGTGGTAGGTATTTCTGGTTGAGCGTATCTCTGTGGGAAGGTGTTTATTGAATTGATTGGCTTTCGAACTTGGTTTTTATTTGAACAAACTTAGATAGAAAGTGAGATTGAGCATTAAAAAGAAATATGTGATCCCCTTGGATTGCCTGACACAAGGCTCTTCACAGACCCAGGTTTCCCTTTGAATTCAGTGTGAATTCTACATTTATAGAAAGATCTAGTGCCCAGGATTAGCTTCATTAGGCAGTTGGGCTTTAACGGAGGCAGCGGGAGAACAGGAAGGGTTCTTTTAGGAATGGGCAAAGGAAGACAGGCATCGTGTGCATAGATGAATTCTCCTTTAAATAAAAACTGAGTCAGATTTTAGAATGAAATTCTGTAGTGCTGTCAAACTGTTTGAAACTAGATTTGGCAGTTGTCCTTTCAAACTGTTATTTCAGAGCACGTGTCCCAGAAGGGACAGCTAAGAATGTTTGTCATATTTGAACTCTTTCCAGAGCCATTCAGCAGGATACTGGCAGTCCACTTTCTGTGTTAATTATTTCTGCCCTGATTGCCTGGCAACACATAACATGGGAAGTATTATACTTTGCTATTTGTGAATGCTTCCAGCTGAATGTAGGAAGAAAATGGAATACAAAGTCAGCTGGAGATGCAACTTAATAAGTTAGGTGTTTTTTGATTGAAAATTTGTTATGGATGAAGTGGTTTGTAATCCCATGATTGAATGTGGTAACCACAGTTTCAGAGATTTTGAGGGTATCACAGTAGGCCTTGGTGGAAAGAAAACACTGATTGATCTTCAGGGCCACTGGACTAGAATCTATGAACATGAATGGTTTCTATAGAAAGAGTGGACTTGCTGTAAGCCCACATTATTTTATCCTTCAAGGATTTCCTTGGTTTGGGGGGAATTTTTGTTGTTGTTTTACATTGTTGGAATCTAAAAATTTGAATTCAGTTATGAGAAAGCTAAGAATCAAGTGGGATAGGCAAAAATGTCTTCACTGCAACAATAGCAAAGATTGCTATACACTGGAAGGAATGAAGATTTTGATCAGTGACTCAGGCACAATAGGAGCTTCTCACCATATCACTCTGAGAAAGCTTTGCCTGGGACTGGGGTTCTGTTAAAACCTGTTTGTAGAACTGAAAACAATAGATCCACCCTTAGCATTGGGAAACAATGACACGTTTCTGAATTATTTCCACAACTTAAATAAAAAAAATTCTCTAGGTTTGTCTTCTTGCGGTGGACATGAAAGTCACCCATGAGCAATAACTTCAAAGATAGCAGTGTTGTGTTCTGTACTGCTACGTAATATGAGATGATAATCCAAAGGAAATCAGTTCCAAAAATAAATTGTAAAATGCAATCATTTGTATGTTTAGAAAGACTTTTCTTTTTTATTGAGGGAGTAAGTACTGAATTGTAAGTGCTCAGTCACCAACTCATACTTTAAATTTTTTGTGTGAAATTGAGATCAATCTTAAAAGTAATTTTTCCATAGTAAGTGGCACTTCAAACATTTATTTAGTTGCCTTCTCAATTAGACTAGGTGAAAAAAAACAAAACAGTAAAAACAAACAAAAAACCCCAAGCACATTTTTGGAGCAGATACATTCAGTTCCTCACATAAAAATCCCATAAAAAATTGTACCGACTTGGGGTATGGACAAAATAGGTGGTCGGAGAATGCATTCCCTTCAGACCTGTGGCTACTGTCATCTTTAGTAAGCCTCCTTTCTGTAGGAAATAGCTTAGGGCCCAAAGGAGGCTTGGCTTCTCATGATTGTTGTAAAAGGTAAATTAACTGAGAAATCCTACAGTTCTTTAGGCAAACGGGTTAAATGTGAGATTGCTTTGATTATAGCCATGTTTGCCACTTCTTTTTCTCTTTTTGTACCTTGTCTGCCAATTCCCAGCGCCAGCCTCTTCCCTCACCTTCCAGGGAAGGCCTGCCCTTTCTCAAGAGAGTCCTCATGCATGCTTGTATGCCAGCACAGTCATTTCCATCATTTATGGAGGTAAGTAAGGTCTTTCCTTTTGTTCATTTTTTCATTCTGCATCCTATCCACCGTCGGCTGCTGTTTTGCGGGGCCACAACATTGCCACAGCGATTTGAGAGTCCTTAAAGTGCCAAATATGGTGGGAAGTGGATGTGAATGCTGACCTCATCTTGTCGTGTAAACTCTTAGGCAGCAGAACAATGCTGCTTCCACTCTGATGTCTTACAGAGTTCTTAGGGGGGGAAAGGCTCGTTTAAACATTTAAGCTTAAACCCTTCCTGAGAATTTTAGACACAAGTTCATAGAGGTTAACCTATGAGGCAAAGCCATGTCCATGTATTAATATATAAAAAAATACTGTGTTGCAGTCAGTTCCCTCTCTACCCTTAGACTAGCTTGTCTATCCAATTCTTTTTTCTTTCCTTTGGAAGAAATTCTCCATGATAAAGCTTCTTAATATCTCATGCAAATAAACTTCTGGAGAGAGAGCTTCTTTCTGTCTTACAGAACATCTTAAAAATGCCTTAATTCTAACAGTAGATACAGCAGAAAAAACATGGCAGTTGTGTTCTAGAGGTCAAACCTGTCCTGACGCTTGTGTTTGTGGGTTCTGCTAGATAATTGGCTTTTATATTATTAAGGGGTTGGAAAAATAATATCAAAAGGAGAATACTTTGGGATACATTAAAATTCTGTGTCAAGCAATAAAGTTTTATTGGAACACAGCCTCACCCATTTCTTTGCAGTTTGTGGCTGGTTTCCCACTACAATGGCAGAGGTCAGTAGTTGGGTTACCATATGGCCTGCCAAGCAAAATATTTACTATGTGGGCCTTTAGGGAAAATTTTTTACCTACTTCTGATCCCAAGTAAAGATGGAACCACTGATTTGGATAAAGGTTTATATTGCAGAGACTGACACTTTCTGATAAGTGCTCAGTAAGCATTAGGCTCATATATCCCGTACACATTACAGTGCAGTGATTCCTAGTCTGTTTCCTTTCCCTCTCTCTTTTCCTCTCTCATCCCTCTCCCCTCCCCTACCTCCTTCCTTCTCTCCATCCTGTCTCTTTTTTTCTCTTCTTTTTCTTCTTCCCTCCTTCCTTCTCTTCCTTCCTTTCTTCTTCCAACCTCCCTCACTTCCTTCCTTCTTTCACTTATAGTAGCTCATTTCTTATGAATATTTCTTATTCCGAACTTTTTCAACATATGACAGCTGATTTTAAACTATTTTATGTTAGATCAGTATCTTTTCAAGATTCCATTATAAAGTGCATTTTAATACACTCTAATAATAGGCAAATCATATAAAGTCATTTTGAATTTTCAATTAAATGTCAAACATGGTTGTTTGATAAATTGCACCAGGAAAAGCACTTATGGATAAATGCATTTTGAAATGTTGATTTGAGGGCCAAAAGTATATTAAAGTGTATATGACAATTTCACTGTGTATTTATAGTGTTAAACACAGGCAACGATTGTTTTTATAAGCTGATGTTTGGCTGGTGTTCTTACACTTTTGTGTTTAAAAATGTGTTCTGCAGTTTTGTTACTTTATATAAATTAAATGTTCTATATAAGCTTAAATATTTTATATAATATTAATTTGAGATACTTTGTTATTTAATGTTTGTTTTCTAAATAATGAAATAAGAGTTTTCAGGCTTCTATTTTCTTTACTAAAAATAGCACATTATATATATCTATATTATAAAGTAAAAGGCAGAATGAATGATCACCATTATTATTATTTTTAAATATGTGTTTATTTATTTGGCTGCACTGGTTCTTAGTTATGGCATGCTGGATCTTTGATCTTCATTGTGGATGTGGGATCTTTCAGTTGTAGCATGTAAGATCTAGTTCCCTGACAAGGGATGGAACCCAGGCCCCCTGCATTGGAAATGCAGAGTCTTGGTCACTGGACCTCCAGTGAAGTCCTGATCACCATTATTTTTTTCACCTTTACTTTTTGTTTTAAAGATATAGATATATCTTGATATTATGAAAAAATTTTATTTAGGCAGACTTCCTTGACCTTGGACATCTTGAAGATAAGGATGTATCATCTTCATTTTCACATTTCAGGGACTAGCAAAATGAGTACCTCTTGAGTGAGTTCATTAAGGAATGGCTAGATTAAATAATCATCTCTAACCTTTATGCCACTACCATAATCACCCAGCAAAAATATCTTTATTTTTTCATTGATGAGATGTCTTAGTTTTCTTCATCCTCATTCAGCATATAGCTTCCAGGTCCTTTGAGTGCTCCTGTTCTTCCTAGAGGAAGATACTACTTCTTAAGTATTAAAATCACATCATCTGACAGTCGATGCTGTGGCAACACTGAAGTATGGAAAATATGCTTCACTCATTTGTTTGGAAGGACAGCATATGGCTACAAGGAAGAATAAGCGTATGCTGTTTGTTTGCTATAATGATGGTCTTCAAACATTTTACCTTTATACCTCATTTATACATTTTTGAACATTCTTCATAGATAATTATATAAACAGGTGAATAGATCGATGATAATAGGTGGATGTGAATAAATAAATTTAGATAAATATATAAATAAATAGGGCTTCCAGGGAGGTGCTAGTGGTAAAGAACCTGTCTGTAATTGCAGGAGATGCAGGAGACTTGGGTTCGATGCCTGAGCCTGGAGGAAGGCATGACAACCCACTCCAGTATTTGTACCTGGAGAATCCCATGGGCAGAAGAACCTGGTGGACTATAGCCCATAGGCTTGCAAGGAGTCACATGACTGAAGCAACTTAGCATGCGTGCATGCATAAATAAATAACCTTTAATTGTGACGAATTTTTAAAATACATTGTCTCAAGATAGCTAGTGTGCATAAAAATTGTGAAAAGCTTGACATACACTCCCCATCTTCAAATAATTGTGAACATTCATTATAGAAGACAATGTAACCCATAAATGAATTTAAAATGTAGTAAATTATAGTGTGTTGAAAGCTAGCAAATGTTGGGCTACTTGCATTTGCTTGTGATTTGAGACTGATGATGTATGGCCATAGTGTGAGTATTAGTATTCAGATGTGTAATAAAATTGTTAAAAATAGATTTCTTTTATTTTATATAAAAAGTTTAGGAATTCTAGCATTCTATATTACATTCTACTTGATTGTTTTACATATCCCCTGGATGAGAGATGCTCATTTGGGGCAATTATTATTTTGTTGTACCTGTAGAAGTGTGACTTTTTCAGTTCTTTACATTTCCTCCTCATAATGCTATTGTTCCTGAAGATTTTTGCGAGAAGACAAACTGTGAATGAATTCTAGTACCCTCCTTTAAATATTCTCTATCTCCTCTGTCATCTAGCATGAATCCAGGTTATTTTGACTCTCCCCCTAAAATAGTACCCTTTTTCATTTAGACCATGGCATGCAAGACTGCAGAATAGCAGTCAGTCCTCAACAACTCAGCAGCCTAGGCATATGTTGGATGTTTTATCTATTTCTCTTTGGAGGTATCGGATTCTCCTGCAGTTCAAGCACATTTAATTTTACTCTGCTCACTTCCTGAAGCACTGCTGTTGTTTTCATTAGTTTTGAAAGTTGGAGTTCATTCTGGGACTCCAGATAAACTTGCTGGAGTCTGCTTCTTGGAGAATTGAAAGCAGTTAGCAGGTAGGAGATAAGGGGTAGATAATGGGTAGGGGTTGTCTCACCCACATGCTACTTTCAGCTATTTTCTGAATGTTTAGTCATAGATGGGCATTATGGAAAGGGTTGTGAAGTAGTATCTTGAACTTTTGAAGGGATGCTTTGATTTCAAGGTTAATATTAAATTTTACATTCAAACACTACCCTATAGTGAGGCAGAGATAGAAACTACAAGGATATTACTAATCTACTAAAAATGCATAAATTTCTGCCATTAGAATCATTCTTTTGGGCTAAGAGTTAGGCTGGAAAAATTGATCTTAGAAGAAAAATTTATTCATTCATTTATTCAAAAATTTATGTTTGAAGGGGAAGGAAAGGGGAATGTTGAGGTTGCCTTCCCTTGCAAGTATTAATACATCAAGAATGCATCTGCAAGTGGAGCAGTTCTCAGAGATTACCTGCTAAAAACTGGCACAGGACCTCTTACACCTAAAAGGATAAGAAAAATCCCCACACAGCCAGGTAGGATGAAACAAAACCAGGAAAGAGGAAACAGAAAGATACCAGCACCCATGTGGGAGAGCTGAAGGAACGAAGAGGTTCCCTCACTCGGAGAGGCCCCATCGTGGTGGGGGGATCAGCTGGGACAGAGAGGGACCTTTGGGGAATTGGAGGGGAGCACAGCTGATCCGTGGAAGTATGACAGAGTAGGACCTATGTGAATGGTCCGTGCCACGCCCCGTGTACACCAGCTTGAGTTATGTGTCTCCTGGTGAGGAGGGGAGTTGAGTGCTGCAAGTGGAGTTTGGAACAATTTGTACAGTGTTTGGTGAAGGTGCTGTGACTGATTGAACATGTCAAAAGTGGGTTACAAAGTTTCATGCTGCAGATTTCTCTTTGGATGATGCTTGTTGATAGGGTAGAACAGTTCAAGTTGATAGTGATCAAATCAACGCCTTAACTGAGAACAATCAACGTTATACCATGTTGGAGATGGCTAGCATATTCAAATTATGCAAATCAAGCGCTGAAAATCATTTGTACCAGCTTGGTTATGTTCATCACTTTGATGTTTGGACTCCATATAAATTAAGCAAAAAAAAAATCCAAGAAGACCATGTTTCCACATGCGATTCTCAACTGAAACCTAATGAAGACATTATGTTTTTAAAAGATATTGTGATGGGTGATGAAAGTGGATATTGTACAATAATGTAGAATGGAAGAGATTGTGAAGCGAGCAAAATGAACCACCACCAACCAAACAAAGGCCGGTCTGCATCCAAAGGTGATGTCGTGTATATGGTGGGATTGGAAGTTCAGTTCAGTTCAGTAGCTCAGTCATGTCCGACTCTGCGACCCCATGGACTGCAGCATGCCAGGTTTCCTATCCATCACCAGCTCCGGCGCTTACTCAAACTCATGTCCATAGACTCAGTGATGCCATCCAACCATCTCATCCTCTGTCATCCTCTTCTCCTCCTGCCTTCAATCTTTCCCAGCATCAGGGTCTTTTCCAATGAGTCAGTTCTTTGCATCAGGTGGCCAAAGTATTGGAG
Organism: Cervus elaphus; assembly: GCF_910594005.1. Lineage (NCBI taxonomy): Eukaryota > Metazoa > Chordata > Mammalia > Artiodactyla > Cervidae > Cervus > Cervus elaphus. Next base: position 68,244,492 of record NC_057834.1, on the reverse strand, counting down.
TTTCAGCTTCAACATTAGTCCTTCCAGTGAATATTTAGGACTAATTTCCTTTAGGATGGACTGCTTGGATCTCCTTGCAGTCCAAGAGACTCTCAAGAGTCTTCTTCGACACTGCAGTTCAAAATCATCAATTCTTTGGCACTCAGCTTTGTTTATAGTCCAACTCTCATTCCATACGTGACTACTGGAAAAATCATAGCTTTGACAAGATAGACCTTTGTTGGCAAAGTAATGTCTTGGCTTTTTAATATGCTGTCTATGTTGCTCATAACTTTTCTTCCAAGGAGCAAATGTCTTTTAATTTCATGGCTGCAGCCACCATCTGCAGTGATTTTGGAGCCCCCCAAAATAGTCTGTCACTGTTTCCATTGTTTCCCCATCTATCTTCCATGAAGTGATGTGACCAGATGCCATGATCTTTGTTTTCTGAATGTTAAGTTTTAAGCCTACTTTTCACTCTCCTCTTTCAGTTTCATCAAGAGGCTCTTTAGTTCTTCTTCACTTTCTGCCATAAGGGTGGTGTCATCTGCGTATCTGAAGTGATTGCTATTTCTCCTGGCAATCTTGATTCCAGCTTGTGTGTCATCCAGCCCAGCATTTCTCATGATGTACTCTGCATATAAGTTAAATAAGCAGGGTGACAGTATACAGCCTTGACACAACCCTTTCCTGATTTGGAACCAATCTGTTGTTCCATGTCCAGATTTAACTGTTGCTTCCTGACCTGCATACATATTTCTCAAGAGGCAAATCAGATGGTCTGGTATTTCCATCTCTTGAAGAATTTTCCACAGTTTGTTGTGATCCACACAGTCAAAGGCTTTTGTGTAGTCAGTAAAGCAGAAATAGATGTTTTTCTGGAACTCTCTTGCTTTTTCGTTGATCCAACAGGTGTTGGCAATTTGACCTCTGGTTCCTCTGCCTTTTCTAAGTCCAGCTTGAACATCTAGAAGTTCAGGGTTCATGTACTGCTGAAACCTGGCTTGTACAATTTTGAGCATTACTTTGCTAGCTTGTGAGATAGTGCAATTGCATGGTAGTTTGAATATTCTTTGGCACTGCCTTTCTTTGGGATTGGAATGAAAACTGACCTTTTCCAGTCCTATGGCCACTGCTGAGTTTTCCAAATTTGCTGGCATATTGAGTGCAGCACTTTCACAGCATCATCTTTTAGGATTTGAAATAGCTCAACTGGAATTTCATCACCTCCACTAGCTTTTTTCATAGTAATGCTTCCTAAGGCCCACTTGACTTCTCATTCCAGGATGTCTGGCTCTAGGTGAGTGATCACACCATCGTGTTTATCTAGGTCATGACGATCTTTTCTGTACAGTTCTTCTGTGTATTCTTGCCACCTCTTCTTAATATCTTCTGCTTCTGTTAGGTACATACCATATCTGTCCTTTACTATGCCCATCTTTGTATGAAATGTTTCCTTGGTATCTCTCACTTTCTTGAAGAGCTCTCTAGTCTTTCCCATTCTATTGTTTTCCTCCATTTCTTTGCATTGATCACTGATGAAGGCTTTCTTACCTCTCCTGGCTATTCTTTGGAACTCTGCATTCAAATGGTTATACCTTTCCTTTTCTCCTTTGCCTTTCATGTCTTTTCTCAGCTATTTGTAAGGCCTCAGACAACCATTTTGCCATTTTGCATTTCTTTTTCTTGGTGATGGTCTTGATCCCTGCCTCCTCTATAATGTCACAAACCTCTGTCCTTAGTTCTTCAGACACTCTATCAGACCTAATCCCTTGAATCTATTTGTCACTTCCATTGTATAATCATAAGGGATTTGATTTACATCATACTGGAATGGTCCAGTGGTTTTCCCTACTTTCTTCAATTTAAGTCTGAATTTGGCAATAAGGAGTTCATGATCTGAGCCACAGTCAGCTCCCAGTCTTGTTTATGCTGACTGTATAGAGCTTCTACATCTTTGGCTGCAAAGAATATAATCAATCTGATTTTCATATTGACCATCTGTTCATGTCCATGTATAGAGTCTTCTCTTGTGTTGTTGAAAGAGGGTGTTTGCTATGACCAGTGCGTTCTTTTGGCAAAACTTTGTTAGCCTTTGACCTGCTTTGTTTTGTACCCAAAGACCAAATTTCCTGTTATTCCAGGTATGTCTTGACTTCCTGCTTTTGCATTTCAGTCCCCTATAATGGAAAGGACATATTTTTGGGGTGTTAGTTCTAGAAGGTCTTGTAGGTCTTCATAGAACTGTTCAACTTCAGTTTCTTCAGCATTACTAGTTGGGGCATAGACTTGGATTACTGTGATATTGAATGGTTTGCCTTGGAAACGAACAGAGATCATTCTGTCATTTTTGAGCTTGCATCCAAGTACTACACTTCGGACTCTTTTGTTGACCATGATTGCTACTCCATTTCTTCTAAGGGATTCTTGCCCACAGTAGTAGATGTAATGGTCATCTGAGTTAAATTCCCCCATCCCAGTCCATTTTAGTTCGCTGATTCCTAAAATGTCGATGTTCACTCTTGCCGTCTCCTGTTTGACCACTTCCAATTTGCATTGATTCATGGACCTAACATTCTAGGTTCCTATGCAATATTGCTCTTTACAGCGTTGAACTTTACTTCCATCACCAGTCATATCCACAACTGGATTTTTTTTTTTTTTTTTTGCTTTGTCTCTGTCTCTTTATTCTTTCTGGAGTTCTTTCTTCTAAGGAGGACTGGCGGAGTAGAAGGATGTGCGTTCATCTTCTCCTGCTAGAACTCCCAAATTACAACTTGCTGCTGAACAATGGTCAACAAGAGCATGTTGGATCCCACCAAAAAGAGATACTCTTCCTCCAAGTGCAAAGGAGAAGTCCCAGCAAGACAGTAATAGGGGCAAAATCGTGTTTTGTATCAAACCCTATACCCACCAGAGACACTTGGACAGCTCAAACAAACCTTGTTCACACTAGGACCCAGCAGCCCTACAGAGACTGAGCCAGAACTGTGTTTGAGTGTCTCCTTTGGAGGTGCAGGCCAGCAGTAGGCTGCTGCAGGGCCAGGGGCTCTGGTTGCAGTAGACCTGGATATGGTCTTGGTCTATAAGCCCTCTTGGAGGAAGTCACCATTAACCCCACCATAGAGCCACCAGAACTTACACAGGACTGGAGAAACAGACTCTTGGAGGGCACACAAAAACCTTTGGTGCACCAGGACCTAGGAGAAAGGAGCAGTGACCCCACAAGAGACTGACCCAGACTTGCCTGTGAGTGTCCAGGAATCTCCAGCAGAGTTGTGGGTCGGTGGTGGCCTGCTGTATTGTTGGGGGCCCTGAGTACAACAGTGCCTGCATGGGACCTCTTGAAGGAGATCATCATTATCTTCTTTACCTCCACTATATTTTGGCCTCAGGTCAAACAACAAGGAGGGAACACAGCCCCGCCCATCAACAGAAAATTGAATTAAAGATTTACTGAGCATGGCCCCGCCCATCAGAGTAAGACCCAGTTTCCCACTCAGTCAGTCTCTCCCATCAGGAAGCTTCAATAAACCTCTTATCCTTCTCCATCAGAGAGCAGACAGAGTGAAAACCACAATCACAGAAACTACCCAGTCTGATCACATGGACCACACACAGCCTTGTCTAACTCAGTGAAACTATGAGCCATGCCATGTTGGGCTACCCAAGACAGACAAGTCAGGGTGGAGAGTTCTGACAAAACGTGGTCCACTGGAGAAGGGAATGGCAAAACACTTCAGTATTCTTGCCTTGAGAACCCCATGAACAATATGAAAAGGCAAAAAGATAGGACACTGAAAGATGAACTCCCCAGGTCGGTAGGTGCCCAATATGCTACTGGAGATCAGTGGAGAAATAACTCCAGAAAGAATGCAGTGGGATTGGAAGGGAGTCCTCTATTCTGAGCTCCTGTAAGAAAACCAAATGATTAATTCCAGCAACAATTGCTCCCAGTTAGACCAACTGAGAGCAGCACTTGATGAAAAGCATCTAGAATTAGTCAACAGAAAATGCATCATCTTCCATCAGGATAACTCAAGATCATACGTTTCTTTAATGCCCAGTCGAAGGTGGTTACAGCTTTGCTGGGAGTTCTATTCATCCACCATGCTCATCAGGCCTTGTGTCTTTGGATTTCCATTTATTTAAGGTCTTTACAGAATTCTCTTAAAGGAAAATTTTCTATTCCCTAGTAGAATTTAAAAGGCACCTGGAACAGCTCTTTGTTCAAAAAAAGAAAAAAGTTTTGGGAAGATAGAATTATGAAGTTGCCTGGAAAATGACAGAAGTAGTGAAACAAAGGGTGAATGTGTTGTTCAATAATGTTCTTGGTGAAAATGAAAAATGTGTCTTTTATTTTTACTTAAAAACCAAAGGCACTTTTTGGCCAACCAAATACCAAGGCCAAACAAAGATACCAGAATGAGACAAAGATATCACACTCACACACACACACACACACACACACACTCACACACAAAATTACAGGCCAATATCACTGATGAGATATGCTGGGCTGGATGAAGCACAAGCTGGAATCAAGATTGCCAGGAAAAATATCAATAACTTAAGATATGCAGATGACACCACATTTATGGCAGAAAGCGAAGAAGAACTAAAGAGGCTCTTGATGAAAGTGAAAGAGGAGAGTGAAAAAGTTGGCTTAAAACTCAACATTCAGAAAACTAAGATCATGGCATCTGGTCCCATTACTTCATGACCAAGAAATGGGAAACAATGGAAACTGTGGCAGACTTTATTTTTTGGGCTCCAAAATCATTGCATATGGTGACTGCAGCCATGAAATTAAAAGATGCTTGCTCCTTGGAAGAAAAGCTATGACTGACCTAGACAGCATATTAAAAAGCAGAGACATTACTTTGCCAACAAAGGTCCACCTAGTCAAAGCTATGGTTTTCCCAGTAGTCATGTATGGATGTGAGTGTTGGACTATAAAGAAAGCTGAGCACCAAAGAATTGATGCTTTTGAACTGTGGTGTTGGATAAGACTCTTGAGAGTCCCTTGGACTGCAAGGAGATCCAACCAGTCCATCCTAAAGGAAATCAGTCCTGACTATTCATTGGAAGGACTAATGTTGAAGCTGAAACTCCAATATTTTGGCCACCTCATGCAAAGAACTGACTCATTGGAAAAGACCCTGATGCTGGGAAAGATTGAAGGCAAGAGGAGAAGGGGATGACAGAGAATGAAATGGTTGGATGACATCACTGACTCAATGGACATGTGTTTGAGTAAGCTCTGGGAGTTGGTAATGGACAGGGAGGCCTGGTGTGCTACAGTCCATGGGGTCGCAAAACAGTCGGACACAACTGAACAACTCAACTGAACTGATCACTGATGTATATAGATGCCAAAACCCTGAACAACATACTAGCAAGCTGAATCCAACAACACATTAAAAGGTTCATACACCATGATCAAGTGGGATTCATCTCAGGGATACAAGGATTCTTCAGAATATGCAAATCAGTCAGTGTGATCCACCACATTAACAAACTGAAGACAAAAAACCATTTGATCATCTCAACATATGCAGAAAAAGCTTTTAACAAAATTCACCCATTTATGATAAAAACTACCTGGAAAGTGGACTTAGAGGAAACCTACCTCAACATAATAAAGGCCATTAACAACAAACCTACAGTTGACATCATACTCAATGGTGAAAATGTGGAATCATTTCCTCTAAGATGAGGAACAAGACAAGGATGTCCACTTTCGCCACTTGTATTCAACAGAGTTTTGGAAGTCCTAGCCACATCTATCAGATAAGTAAAAGAAAAATAAGAAATCAAAAATGGAAAAGAAAAAGTTAAACTGTCACTTTTTGCAAATGACATGATTCTATACATAGAAAATCCTGAAGATGCTATTGTAAAACTATTAGAGTTCATTAGTAAATTTAGTGAAGTTGCAGGTTACAAAATTAACATACAAAAATCTCTTGCATCTGTATACACTAACAATGAAAGATCAGAAAGCAGGACTAAGTAAACAATCCCATTTATCATTGCATCAAAAAGAATAAAATATCTATCTAGGAATAAACCTACTTAAGGAGGCAAAAGACATGTACTCAGAAAACTACAAGATACTGATGAAAGAAATCAAAGATGACACAGAGAGACATACCTTGTTCTTGGGCTGGGAGAATCAATATTGTGAAAATGACTATACTACTCAAAGTAATCTACAGATTCAATGCAAGCCATATCAAATTACCAAGGACATTTTTTATAGAATTAGAGCAGCAAGTTTTAATTTTGTATGGAATCACAAAAAAAAACCCTGAATAGCAAAAGCAGTGTTGAGAAAGAAGAATGGAGCTGGAGTTATTAGGCTCACTGACTTCAGACTATATTACAAAACTACGGTAATAAAGATGATATGGTAATGACTCAAAAACAGAAATATAGATCAATGGAATACGATAGAAAGTGCAGAGAGAAACCTATACAACTATGGCCACCTAATCTATGACAAAGAAGGCAAGAATATTCAGTGGAGAAAAGACAGTCTCTTCAATGTGTGGTACTGTGAAAACTGGACAACTTCGTTCAAAAGAGGGTTTCCCAGGTGGCTCAGTGGTAAAGAATCTTCCTGCCAATGCAGGAGATGTGGGTTCAGTCCCTGGTTCATGAAGATCCTCTAGAGGAGGCAATTGCTACCCACTTCAGTATTCTTGCCTGGGAAATTGCATGGACAGAGGAGCCTGGCTGGCTGCAGTCCATGAGTCACAAAGAGTCAGACACAACCTTGTGACTAAATAACAACAAAGATACAAAAGAATGAAATCAGAACACTCCCTGATACCACACATAGAAATAAACTCAAAATGGCTTAAAGCCCTGACTGTAAGGCCGGGTACTACAAAATTCTTAGAGGAAAATACAGGCAGAACACTCTCTAATGTAAATCACAGCGAGATCTTTTTCTATCCACAACCTAGAGTATGACAATAAAAACAAAAATAAACAAATGGGACCTAATTAATCTTAAAAGCTTTTGCCTTAGAGAAGGCAATGGCACCCCACTCCAGTCCTCTTGCCTGGAAAATCCCATGGATGGAGGAGCCTGGTAGGCTGCAGTCCATGGGGTCTCGAAGAGTCGGACATAACGGAGCGACTTCACTTTCACTTTTCACGTTCATGCATTGGAGAAGGAAATGGCAACCCACTCCAGTGTTCTTGCCTAGAGAATCCCAGGGATGGGGGAGCCTGGTGGGCTGCCGTCTATGGGGTGGCACAGAGTCGGACACGACTGAAGCAACTTAGCAGCAGCAGCTTTTGCATAGCCAAGGAGACCATAAACAAAATGAAAAGACAACCATCAGGATGGGAGAAAATATTTTCAGATGAAGCATCCAACAAAGGATTAATCTCTCAAATAGGCAAATAACTCATGAAACTCTATCTGAAAAAAACCCAACAACTCAATAAAAAAATGGGTAGAAGACCTAAATAGTCATTTCTCTAAAGAAGAGATATAGATAGCCTACAATCACATGAAAAGATGCTCAACATCACTAATTATGAGAAAAAGGAAGATCAGCTACATTGAGGTATCACCTCACACCAGTCAGGGTGGCCATCATCAAAAAGTCTAAACACAATAAATGCTGGAAAGGGTGTGGAGAAAAGGGAACTGTCTTACACTGTTCGTGCGAATGTATGTTGGTACAACCCTATGGAGAACAGTACGGAGGTTCCTTACAATACTAAAAGTAGGGCTACCATATGACCCAGCGGTCCCAGTCCTATGCATGTGTCTGGAAAAACCATAATTTGAAAGGATGAAGGTACTCTAATGGTAATTGCATCACTACTTAAAATAGCCAGCACATGGAAGCAACCTAAATGTCCATGAAGAGAGTAATGGATAAAGAAGATGTGGTAGATATATACAATAGAATATTACTCAGTCATAAAGAGGAATGAACTAGTAACATTTGCAGAGACATGGATGGACCTAGAGACCATTATACAGAGTGAAGTAAGGCAGAAAGAGAAAAACAAATATCATCGTATCACTTATATGCGGAATCTAGAAGAATCGTAGAGATGAACCAATGTGCAAAGGAGAAATAAGAGTCACAGATACAGAGCACAAACTTATGGTTACTAAGTTGAGAAGGGGGTTTGGAATGAATTGGGAGATTGACATTGACATATATACACTATTATGTATAAAATAGATAACTAATGAGAAGGAAATGGCAGCCCACTCCAATATTCTTCCCTGGAAAATACCACGGACAGAGGAGCCTGGTGGGCTACCATCCATGCGGTTGTAAAGAGTCAGACATGACTGAATCGGCTGAGCAAGCGATGAGAAACTGCTGAATTCCACAGGGAAGTCTCCTCAGTGCTCTGTGGTGGCCTAAAAGGAAGGAAATCTTAAAAAGCATAGATATGTGTTTACCTATGACTGATTTACTTTCCTGCACAGCAAGAAACTAACACAACGTTGGAAAGCAACTATATCCCCAGTAAAAATTAATAAAAATACAAAATATGTATATATCTTTGGTACCTGCTTACCTACTGTGGATTCATTGCTTGGCCCTGGATGTAAAAAGAGGGCAATGCCAAAGAGACAAAATCCCAAAAGGTCTCAGATTGCAAATGAAATATTGAATGCTGGGTGCTGTGCTGTGTTTGGTTTCTCAGTCGTGTCTGATTCTTTGTGACCCCATGGACTGTAGCCCACCAGACTCGGGGATTCTCCAGGAGAGAATATGGGAGTGGGTTGCCCTGCCCTCCTCCAGGGATCTTCTCAATCCGGGGTCGAACCCAGGTCTCCCACAATGCAGGTGGATTCTTTACCATCTTAGCCACCAGGAAAGTCCAAATCCTGAATAATCACTGTGTATTTAGAATTGTGCTTAGATGTTGTGTGGAAGCAGAAGACCTAAAAGGAGGTTACAAGACCTATTCTATTTAGTAGAATAAGTCCTGACAGAGAACACTCACTTCCTTAGAAAAATCTCACTATCCTTTTTATACTTTGGGGCATCCATGTAAAAATTTGTCATAATAGCTGCATTACAAGTGTTAAAATTTTGTTCATTTATGCTGATAAGATCTATAATTCAGAGGCCTTCTTGACTAAGGGGATCACTTAAGTGTCATAATTAGAGAATATAATTGCATTCATGATCCTATATTGAATAAAGTCTACCTGGTAAAAATTGACTGAGTTTCATTAAGACAAAGTATTTAGATTCTGTGCTCTCAGATACCATTTTCTCAAGTATGCATTTGCTTTTACAAGCTCACAATCTTGCTTCTGAGAAGAGTTGCCAGTGACATGTTTAAGAGACCCATTTTAACAGAAAAAGTTACAAAGCCAAGTAAGTTTAATTGCATGTCACCTCTTGGTTTTGACAAAATATAATGGCACAAGTTGCTAGTAAACTTAATTATGTAGATTTATTTTAGCTTAACAAAATACATGCTATATAGAGTAAGTGGTTAGCTACAAGCCAAGTTTTAACTTGATACTTTTATTTTATGGTGAAAATGCTCATGAAAAAATGATTTAAATTAATGAACTTTACCAGTATTGTTGTCAAAAGAGGTTTTATACTGGAAAAAATACCTTATTGTGGTTCAGGGGAAAACATTAACAACGTCTTTTCAATATTTAGGCTGAAATTTGCTGAAGATACTACAACTCCTTGTTTGGCTTTGTTTCTCTGCCAAGACACCTCAGAATTGCCACAATTACCCCCTAACTTCTAGAACTCAAGTTTTTCCAAGTCCTTTTTTAGAGTGATATATTCTATGGGGACAGAGATTGTTAGCTAAATGAAGATTCATGATTTTTGATGACACTTCAGTCTCCCTTTCTTCCTGAAGTTAATTTTTGCCATTTCCTTAGTTTCATTACCCTTTTTTCATGCACCCCTCCCAAAAAAAAAAAAAATCTTGGAGGTATATTTGGCTTTTTGTTGTTTTTCAGTAATTCCAAGTCACCAGACCCTACATATTCTTTCTTAAATATTTTCTGCTATCAGTGCTTTTTGTTCGTTCTTATTTCTGTCACCTTAGTCCAGTTTTTTATATCCAGATGATGCAACTGACTTTTCATGTATTTCCTGCTCCTTCCTCTCTTCAACCAGCCCATTACATATGATTAATATTTTTAAGATATATATTTTATTATTGCTCTGCTCCATGTTCCTATATAGTCTAGGAAAAAGTTCAAACTCTTATCATGGTGTATAACCTCTTCCAATCTTTCTCTATCAATCCAGCTTCATTTTCCTTCTAGCTCAGTTTTTCATCATCTCCTGACCATGGCATATTCAGCTTTGAGTTCATAGTGTTCCTATTTCCCATTATTTATTCTCCCTAATCATATCTTTCTTAACTTTCATGACTCAGATGAAATCCTAACTTCTTTACACAGCTTCTTTAAGTCTCCCAGCTCCAATTTATCAATTGTTCAAGCTGAAAGTAATCTCAGAAACTATGTAAACACACCTTGGCATTGTACATAAGAAATTGAGTTCCAGAAAGGTTAACTATCTAGTTGGAGGCAAAATTGTGATTTGAGCCCATTCATGTTCCTTCCTTTCTATTTTGTTGCCTTTCTAGTCTACTTAATGAAATTTTAGTATTTAAGAATTATATATTTTTATTTGTTGAATAGCAATATACTCTTTTGCATTATTGCCGAGCTATATTTCATCTGTATGTATTCTTACTTTCTATTGTATAATCTCTGAGAAATAAAGGACTGCCTGTCACATGTATTTCCCTGCTAAGCATATCTGAGCAACTGTATATACTTACTGGTTGAAAGATTTAGTGTACTCTTTAAAACAGATGTAAACTTATTTCTAATGAGGTCCCCCCTTTTGTTGTTGTTGTTGTTAACATGTTCAAGTTGAACATTAAATCATATTTTATTCTTAAAGTAAAACTAACCATTTAGATATTCAGCATTTAGCTAAGCAGTGTAGCAAAGGGAATGGAGATTAAATTAGGGTCAGAGGTAAAATTCAGATATTTAGACTAAGAAATAAAGCCCTAAACCTTCAGTCAGTTCAATTGTCTGACTCTTTGTGACCCCATGGACTGCAGCACGCCAGACTTCCCTGTCCATCACCAATTCCCAGAGCTTGCTCAAACTCATGTCCATTGAGTCAGTGATGCCATTCAACCGTCTCATTCTTTGTCGTTCCTTTCTGTTCCTGCCTTCAGTCTTTCCCAGCATCAGGGTCTTTCCCAATGAGTCAGTTCTTCACATCAAGTGGCCAAAGTATTGGACCTTCAGCTTCAGCATCAGTGCTTTCAGTGGATAGTCAGGACTGATTTCCTTTATGGTTGATTGGTTTAATCTCTTTGCAGTCCAGGGGACTCTCAAGAGTCTTCTCCAGCACCACAGTTCAAAAGCATCAATTCTTTGGCACTCAGCTTTCTTTATAGTCCAACACTCACATCCATATATAACTACTGGAAAAACCATAGCTTTGACCAGACAGACCTTTGTTGGCAAAGTAATGTCTCTGCTTTTTAATATGCTTTCTAGGTTGGTCATAGCAGTTAAAAGATAATTGCTGAAATAAAATTAAGATGAAATGTTTTGTCAGATTGTTTTCCCCAATCATTTTTATATATTTGATTAATGTTGTTGGATTAAAGGGAAATATTAATATACACATAGCAGTGGTATTATTCCTTTGATAAGTAAGAGATATTTTACCTTTATTTTTCTCTCTGTAAGGCTGGTTTGTGGTTACACATTTTGAGGAATCAGGAGTATTTAACTACCTGGCCAAGCTTTTGAACTCTAGAGACACAGTTAATATCTAGCTAATCTGAAATGAAAGATATTCTTCTTGAACTATTAGATGCCAACTCTTCATATTATTTCCATGTTGGGGCAAGCCAACATTTATCTATAAATTAGTAAAATCTAAATTTAACAACACAGCATGCATTTTAAATTTAGTACAGGAAAAATATTTTCTCTCATTAAGTGCCACTTTTCTGATGAGCAACAGTGATGGTAATGCAAAGTCAGTGGGACAGAAGTTAATTTTTTAAAATGCCATTTACCATCCTGAAAAAGTCGGCATGCAGCATTACATTTCTCACTTTCTGTAAGTCTTGGAAAGACATGATATTTTCCTGGTTTCGTCAACAGTGAAAATGCCTTCACACAGGCCTGTGAAGCTGATGACATTGTAGTGAAAGCTCTCTAAACACTAATTGGAAAATAAAAAAAAATCTTGACAACACCTCACTACATCATAGTTATGTTTCATCACCTTAGACATTCATTATCACTCACCACATACACATATGTTAATGGGGAAGGTTATTTAGAATTGCTTTATATTGCAGAGTCAAGATATTTCTCTTTTTTATAATATTGTTGAAGTATTTACGCATGACTAACAACTTGTGATATCAAATTGTAATTTTATACATATCTCATTGTGCAAAACAAATGGAAGCCCCTATTTTATAAAGAAATTATTCAACATTTCTTCCAAAAAATAAATAAATAAAAGGTATACATTTCCTTATAACATTAAGAGAAAAAAATCTGAAGTTTTTTCAGATGTATGTAATTTATTAGATCAACTGTTTCCACATGAGTTTAACTGTTATTATCTAAAAAATAGAAATATTTGTGGACATTTTAGTACTTATATGATGATTAATGTGGGCTTCCCAGGTGGCTCAGCAGGTAAAGAACCTGCTTGCCAGTGCGGGAGTCTCAAGAGACACAGGTTCAATCCCTGAGTAGGGAAGATCCCCAAGAGGAGGGCTTGGCAACTGACTCCAGTATTCTTGCAGGGGGAAATCCCATGGACAGAGGAGCCTGGCAAATTGTGGTCCATGGGATTGCAAAGACTCTGACGTGACTGACACAGCTGAACACATGATGATTGATGAAAACTTTTGAAAGAGATACATAGAATGCATTTCAATATTTGAATTCAAAGAATAACAACAAGACAGAAATAATGCTTTAGTTTGTACAAGGAACTATAAGGAATTTGGAATATGCTAAAGAAAACTAAGATCACTTCATGGCAAATAGAAGAGGAAAAATTGGAAACAGTGACAGATTTTATTTTCTTGTGCTCTAAAATCACTGCGGACGGTGTCTGTAGCCATGAAATTAAAAGACACTTGCTCCTTGGAGGGAAAGCTATGACAAACTTAGACAGCATATGAAAAAACAGAGATAGCACTTCACCAAATAAGATCTGTACAGTCAAAGCTATGACTTTTCCAGTAGTCATGTACAGGTGTGAGAATTGGACCATAAAGAAGGCTGAGCACCAAGGAATTGATCCTTTTGCACTGTGGTGCTGGAGAAGACTCCTGAGAGCCCCTTAGACTGCAAGATCAAACCAGTCTGTCCTAAAGGAAAGCAATCCTGAATATTCATTGGAAGGACTGATGCTGAAGCTGAAGCTCTAATACTTTGGGTTCCTAATATGAAGAGCCCACTCATTGGGAAAGACTGATGCTGGGAAAGATTGTGAGCAGGAGGAGAAGGACGCAACAGAGAACAAGTTGGTTGGATAGCATCATTGACTCAATGGACATGAATTTGAGCAAACTCTGGAAGATACTGAAGGAAAGGGAAGCCTGGCAAGCTCCAGTCCAGGGGATCACAAAGAGTCAGACACAACTTAGTGACTGAACAACCACAACAGTAACAAAACTTTACTTAACTTCCCTCTGTTTAATTTTACCTTTTAACCCACAAAGCATTATATCAAGTGCTCTTGCAACATTGTAAACAAGACAAAGAAAGCCTCAATTTGTACATGATTCATACAATGAAGTTTATAATAAATATTAAATGCTAAATACACACTATAATACAATTAGATGTCAAATATTTGCAATAGAGTGTACATATTAGTATGGGCAATATATTTAGCTTCAGTATTTGCTCTTTAGCTTTAAGTTGTTTCTGGCTTCCTAGCATCCTTTCCTTTGGATAAGTTTAGAATAACCACATTGTATATGGAGACTAAAGGAAATCACTTCCCTGGTCTTCTCATAAAGTCCATGTAGAAGATACCACATAAGCATGATATGACATGTTCTAATCCATAATACTGCTTACCCAGGCTAATATCCCATCTCTTTTCTGCTCATTCTTTTGTATAGCCATGCACTTCTCCACAGCTGTAGCTGTCATTGCGTGGGACTACTACCCATCTTAAAATATTGGAAGTGTCTAAGTCAGGCTCCTTAACTTCTACCTATGCCATTAGAAATTTGTGACCTGGATGTAAAAATGTGCTAAAGATGCATTGTCTCCAATTATTTTATTAACCATATCAACTTAGAAATACCACATAATGGTAGCTATTGTTCATTGAGTGATTTCTATGTACATGGCATCTAAGTAACGAATAATTCCTCAAGCTTGTGGGAAAAAACTGACAGCCTAACCATGGTAACAAGTAAATATGAGAATTGGTTTTAAGCTTATTCAATCAATAAATGACGATGTGTTTCAGTTAACATTTCTTTGAAAGCCAGCCAACTAGTGGCAATGGTACACCTTCAAAGTTAGCCAGTTGGTGGTAGACTTATCCTAGTGAATTTATTAAAAATTGTTCTTTAAATTTTGTATTGGAGCGTAGTTGATGTTATGTTAGTTTCAGGTTTATAGCAAAGTGATTCAGTTATCATATACATGTATGTATTCTTTTTAAAATTATTTCCTCAATTAGATTATTATAGAATACTGAGCAGCGTTCCCTGTGCCATTCAGTATAGGTTCTTGCTAGTTGTCCATTTTAAATATAGCAGTGTGTACATCTGAACACATTTTTAAAGTTGATATTGACTCTTACCCAGACAACACAAACCACACTTCCAAGGCTGGTGTTAATAGCTCTTGCCTCAGAAACTAAAGCATCCTCTAATCAAGAATTTCTCAAATATCCTGAAAAGATTCAACAGTTTGCTTTACTCATTGGGTATGTATCTGGCCAGCATAGAGCTTCCTCATTTCATGATAAAATACATTCTTTAGCTTTTCCATTTCTGATAGTGAGTGGTGTTCTCTTCCTATGACAAATAGGAATAATTTAATTTAACTTAAATAATTTAATTCTCTTATTAGTTCTGTGAAGTAGATTCCATTATTATCTCCATTTTAGAAGTAGGAAACTGAGATACAAGAAACTTAAAGAATTTTCTCAAGACTACAACTACTCAAGTGTCACATAGCTGGTAAGAGTCCAAGCAATCTGACTCAGAGCCTAGACTTCTAACAACATTGCTGTTCTGCCTTTTACACTTTGTTAAAGAGGCCTAGAAAAGTTCCCGCAGTCTCTCACAGACCAGAAAAAGAAGTTAAATTTTAGAAAAGTGGCTGCTGTGTTTTTCTCCTTCACTTTTACCAGTTTGAAACAAGAATGACATACAAGGATGTGGGTAAAAAGTGAAGCACTTCAAAGTATTATTTGGTGGCTTGTAAAATATGAACTCAACAAAATATGGATTATGTGTAGCTGAAGAGCTACTTGGTGAATGACCTCCTGCTCCATTTGTGAACCTTTGTTTCTTATAGAAAAAAATCTCCTGTGATTGCTGCAGATACAAACCTTAATTCTACTGTGCTTTTATTCTTTTTCAGGGCTGTTTGGCTGGAAGTATGTGGTACCTGAGTACTACCTGTTCAGCCAAAATTGTATAGGCTAGAGAGTATTACCTCAGTGGAGAAGTGAACATTTATTGGAAGAGGCCAGGGAGTTTAGTACTTCATAATTGAGTGACTAGCAATTAAAATAATGTTAGTACATACTGAAGTACTGCTAGAAGTTTCTTGGTGGTAGGTGCACAATATTGAGCTATTAATGATGCAAAAAGGCAACACCGTGTAGTTACAGAGCGGAAGGCTGTGATTACTGTGAGTTTCTCCAGTAGGCATCAAAATATTATTAAAATTTAAAAAAGCAACTGTTATAAAGAACTCTTAAAACTCAACAATAAAAAAGCAAACAACCTAATTATTAAATGGGCAAAGCTCTAAAAAGATGCTTCATCAAAGGAAATATACAGATATCATGGAAGCATATGAAAAGATGCTCAACATCATTTGCCATTAGGGAATTGCGAAAAGTACTGTGTCTGACATTCAAGAAAAATTTAATTGGTTTATTTGCTTCATGTATTTCTAAATCATATTTTCCCTTTATCTAGTTCCCAGCTGAATTTTACACTCTCTGAGTGATAATGTTAATATACCTTTTTTGCGATGTAAATGTATTGCAGAGTACTCCGTACATCATAGATATGTAATAAATGTTGGTTTAAAGTATATTTCTTGTAGAAAATATATAGTTTATTTTATTCAGCCTGAAAATCTCTGACTTAGGTTGATTTTTTTAGTTCATTTACATTAAATGTAATTACTAGTATGGTTGGGTTTAAGTTTATCATCTTTGCTTTCTATCTCTTATTTTTTCTTTTCTTGATTTTTTGTTTAAATTGAATATTTTTTGTATTCTGCTTTCGTTCTCTTTTTACTTTTTAACCAATGTAATTCTCTAAGCATTACAGTATACATTCCTAATTCACTGAAGTGTCACTAAAGTGAATATTTTACCAGTTACTCTAAAATGTGAATACTGGGCTTCCCTGGTGTCTCAGATGGTAAAGAATCTGCCAGCAATGTGGGAGACCTGAGTTCTATCCCTGGGTTGGGATGATCCCCTGGAGAAGGGAATGGCAGCGCACTCCAGTATTCTTGCCTGGAAAATCTCACGGGCAGAGGTTTCTGGTGGGCTACAGTCCATGGGGTCGAAAAGAGTTGGCCATGACTGAGACTGAGTGTCTAACACTTTCCCTAACAATTATATCTGTATTTTCCATTTACCCTCGTTCATTGTGTTAACAGTTCTCATATTGTTGTTGAACCCATGTTTGTGTGCCCTGCATACAGTGAGGCTAACCAAGCAGAAATGTCAGAGTTTGAGCAGAGAAAGGTTTATTGTAAGGGCCAAACAGAGAATGGGCTGTTCGTGGTAAAAGACTAAGGAACCTCTAGGAGGCTGAAAATATTTTCCCCACAAACAAGAAACAGGGGTACTCAGAAAGGCTTTTTTTGACCTGGGAGGACCCCTCAGGATCTTGCTTGGTTTCAATATATTTTACTTTTTCAGTATGTTTTACATATCCCCATTGAGCTGTGAGTTTCATAACGGCCTGTCTGTAATCTTATGTTAGATATCAGCTAAGAACCCTCAGCCTTCAGCCAGTGACATGTGAGAAACCCTCAATCAAACTTCTGAGGCTCCTTTTTACACAGCTTCTACCTCTCTGAAATTCTAGTCACTTCAGTAGCCCTGAAGTGTAATCTCTGCTGGCTCAGCTCAGCAAGACCACTGCCTTAACGCAGGCATCATTTTCTTGCGCTGTGGTTTGAAAAGTGCTCTCTGGTGGAAAGTCTGACCACTCACATATGGGTGGGCAAACCTTAAAAGTGTGTTTTAAATGAGGCTGTGCTTTAATGGTGAAAGGTCAATGAAATGCAAACTTCTGATAAAAATGCCACCACCAGTCATGTTTAATGTTCTCTTCATTGTGAAAAGGGATAAGTTTTAGGTTTTATAGATTACTTTTTCTCTCTTGGTGCTGGCATGGGATCATAAGTCACAAGGTAGATAAAATTCAACACAAGTAATAAAGTTCTGTGCTTTTGGTAATGTAAACTTAATAGAGAAATTTTGAAAAGTTAAATAGGAGCCAGAAAATTGAAACCCAAGGAAATGTTTAAAAGTTAGAAATATTAGAAATAATAGTGCACATAATTCCTTACACATAACTTCCTATCAAACTATACAATTCAGCTCTTGATGAGCCGAGATCTTTTCAGTACTTAGAAATAGTACCGTTAAATTAATTGAAAACTAAAACATAATAACACTAAATTTTAAAAAAATATCTTTATATCTGATTATGATCAGAAATACTGTGGGGATTTCTGTGGAGTTTACATAGAAGAACTATTTCCACAAATTGAGTTTGAGATGGAAATATTGGGAGACAAAAAATGTGTTTGTAATTGCACCTCAAGAGTTCTATTTACTCAATATAAGACTTACATAAGAAATCAATAATGTACTTTTATTAGAAGTAGTAGCAGTAGTATTACCAAACTCAAATTTAGCTACTTGCCACTCAAAAGCCAATACTTGAGAGGCAAGTATTGATTGGAAAAGAAAGGTCTCTGTATTCAGGAGGTCAGCAACTTAGAGGGAAGGTGGACTCATGTCCAGAAAGCAACTCCAAAGATTCCGCTCAACCATGAAAGCTTTTAAAGAGAGAATCGTTTAGAGAGTGGAGGGGGGTCAGAATCTTCATTATCTTCTACTGTATGCAGTCTTTCTTCTGATGGTGGTGAGGTGTGCCACCTGGGCGGGGAGCTTAGTTTCTACAGAAGAACTTAAAGGCATTGTTACGTATATTCCTTAACAAGGAACCAGGACCCTTCCCAATGTCAGCACTGACATTGCTTGACTCCTCCCCGTTTGTTTCTGCATTCCCTCTCTTACTTGATAAGCAGCTGTTTGAATCTGCCTCTTGGAACTCAGAGAAGGTCAAAGAGGCTAAAAGAAGTCTATATCCTAGACACAGAAAGGATTTATCCTTAGGAGGGTCCCACAGTGTCCTGTCTTTCAGTAATGGTAGTAGTAGTAGTAATGAGAGCAGTATTTAATGAACCTGGCTGATGTTCCTAAGGAGGAGATTAAAGTATGAACTTCAGATTTTAAAAAAAAAAATAGTAAAATTGAAATATTTTTCAAAAAAAATGAACTTTTTCTTAGTTTCTGTCTCTAATACTCAATGATGCCCTCACTAATCCTAAGATTTATAAAATAGTACAGATTTACTCTTGATATTACCATAAATGTTTGAAACTGACATGGAATGGACTGTTCCAATCTCACTTCTTAGACAGACTGTGACTGCATACATTTTTAAAGTTCCCAACCTACTTTCACATTCACTTTCCAACAATTGTATGTAAATTACTAATTTCTTCTGCTGAGATCCCTCCCTCTCCACCTCAAAATGAAATCTGTTATTTGACCACAATATTTTTTCTAACGGGAACCAGTGGCCATTCATGAGTGTTAAGTGTTAATGTTCAAGGTGGGACCCTTTTCCATGTAAATGCCTACTGATCATTACATTTCATATGTTAACTAGTCAGATGCTATCAAACAAGGAAAATCATACTCTCAAAGTTCTTTGCTTTTAAATAGTTCTATTTAGTAGAATCA
This sequence comes from Cervus elaphus, assembly GCF_910594005.1. NCBI lineage: Eukaryota > Metazoa > Chordata > Mammalia > Artiodactyla > Cervidae > Cervus > Cervus elaphus. Next base: position 68,225,203 of record NC_057834.1, on the reverse strand, counting down.
AGGTCTGCCAACTTTTTATTTTATCGAGGTACAGTTGATTTACAATATTGTGTTATTTCCTGCTGTATAGCAGAGTAATCCAGTTATACATATATATATTTTTTCATATTTTTTTTCCATTATGATTTATCATAGGATACTAAATACAGTTACCTGTATTATATAATAGGACCTTGTTTTTATTCATCCTGTATATTAGTTTGCATCTGCGATTCTCATTTCTTCCCTCCTACCCCCTTCAGCAACCAAAAGTCTGTTCTCTGTGTCTGTAAGTCTGTTTCTGTTTTGTAGATATGTTCATTTATGTCATATTTTAGATTCCACATATGAGTGATATCATATGGTATTTGTCAAGATCTGCCAACTTTAATAATATTTTTTCATCAGGAAAATGGGGCCAAGATGGTATAAAGAAACCATACATAGAATTTTCACAGTAAATTAAAGTATCAGCACGAGTAACTTTTTGAGAAATCTCTAGTAAGCTATATTGTTTAATATCACAAATGCTTAAAAGCACAGAAAATATTTTTTTAATTTTTTTAAATGATGGAAAATGCCACATCTACAGTGTGTACCTTCATTAGGATTTAAAAACAGAGGAACTTTAGACTTTAGTGCCTCCTTTATTTCATCTTCCTTCTGGATTTTTTTTTTTTTTTCAATTGTTAATCTCTGCAAAGTACATCATATAAAGAAACCTAGTAAGAACATGCAAGTATTCATTAGATGTCTGGAGGAGTAAATACAAAGAAATGTTTTCAATGAATACAAATTAGGAAATGTTACTTTTGTTTTCCTTATTTCACTGTAAGGAACCCACACCACTGAACAAATTTTAAATGCTATTTATCTTCATGTTTCAGAGCTCCAAACGGAAAAATTTAAAAAAAAGTTCAATCTGACTGACAGGTGTAATCAATAATAATAGGTTTGCTTTGATTTTAACTTCACATTAAATGATACATTCTTTACTTGATGTATCCTTTAGCCTTCTGTTACCTAGTATTCTGTTAAAACAGGAACTGTGCAAGCAATTTCAGTGGATACAGGAGGTTGCTGTGCTTTTATGATATTTGGCATAGTTTCTGCATTCATAACTGAAACCTTTGCTACTATTTCCATGCATTATATCATCTAAAATGCTCAGTCCTCTGCCTGTTCCCTTTCTCATATTTTGTTGCTTTTTCTAGTTATTTCCTAAGAAAACAACCATCAACTTTGCCTTTGCCTTGGAAACTCAGAAGCATAACTCTTGGTGTTAAATCCTTGATCTACAATCTGGCCTTGGGTTATTCATGTTACATCTTCTAATGTCCATTTTCATCGCATTGAAACATGTATATTACCATATGTGAAATAGATTGCCAATCCAGGTTCAATGCATGAGACAGGTTGCCCAGGACTGGTGCATTGGGATGACCCTGAGGGATGGGATGGGGAGGGGAATTCAGGATGGGGAACACATGTACACCCATGGCTGATTCATGTCAATGTATGGCAAAAACCACTACAATTTTGTAAAGTACTTAGCCTCCGATTAAAATAAATTAATTAATTTTAAAAAATGGTGTATAATAATTACTATTAGGGGATTGTGTAAATATGCAGTAGATAATGTGTACTGATGTATAAAACATTCGGTGCAGCGTATGGCACATGATGAGCTGTTTTCTTTCTCATAAACTTCTAAATGGCTGTTGAACCTCTTCACTATCCTATATGTTCTACATCCATAGTAACCTTGAGAAACAGTTTTTATTTACATGAAAAGCATCTCTTAAGATTTCCAACTCCGATCATCTTAAACTTCCATTTGTCATATAATATAAACTGGTATGCTCATCAATACACAGTAAGATGGCATCCTTTCAAATTTGTGGTACAAGCAAGGTTTACATTTCCAACTTGTGATTTAATAATTTAATACATATATCTATGTATATGCAGTTAATATATGCATTTACACAGGTAAAATTGACATCCACTGGGTAGCATTTAATAACACTACTTTGAATAAGACATCTAAGATATTAAAATCTTTACAAGCCCAAAGAGCCAAACTATAACTTCCAAATGGAATTTTTTACTGCCATTGATTTACATGATTATAAAGCTAGCAAGAAAAAACTGTGTGCTTCACCAAAGTAAACCAAAATTATGACTTCAAATATCTTCAAGAATAATATTAAACTGGATATTATATTTGAATTTCATTTTTTAGGTCATAAATGTAGACACTACCAATAATAATTGATCTGCTGTGCTCATTTTATATTGTTCTGCTTTAAGTATCTCAGCACATTTGGTCTGATTTTGTTTTCTATTTCATAAATTTAAAATATTTATTTTTACTTAATTTTATTTAATGCTATTTAAACAATAAAACATCAACAAGTCACTCTTCTAAATGTTATTGCAGATATACACATGAGTATGATGTGTTCCCTACTTGCAAAGAAACATGAAAATCAATAAGGGAGATAGATGTACCCAATAATGTGTAGAAATGAAAAATGGGGCCAGGAGGTAAGTGGGCTTATCTTCAAGATTGGTTACTTTTTACCCTACCCAGTAGTAACTCCTTGAATTATTGAGGTCATCTTTATAAAATATAAAGCATTTTGCTACTTTAGTCTTTATTTTTTTTATCATGCTTCAGCCTTAATGAACAATCAGTATTATTCCAAAATAAGTAATCTGTTTGAAAAATGTGAGTAGTGGAATTCATATACTCATCAAACTAAGTGCATGGATGTAATTTCTCTCAGGTACAATAAATTTTGACTTTTTTTTGCTGCCTTCGCTTTCTTTTCTGGCTCATAAGATGCATATTTTAGATAAAATAAATTCATTTTTCTCCAGAAAGAGCTCATATTTAAAACTAAGCTTAAACAAAGCATAATGACCCAGCTTTAAAATTCTATATTTCTTTGCCAGTAGAAACTTCTCTCCCAATGATCAAATCCAAAACAGCCTGTGATACTATCATGAAATTCAGTAAAAGGGACCAAGAGGAACTTCAGTTTTAAAAAAAGAATATTGTTTGTCGTATCATGTAGTATATGACATTTGAAAAAAATACATGTATGCTTGACGGGGAAGACAAGATTCTCTCCCCTCAACGACCAAGAAATTATGTAGTCCCATTCCATCTCTGTGCAGACAGCACTTTACTTGTTTGATTAAGGGCAATGTTACCCATAAATTCTACAGCTTTATTCCACGTCTTTAAGAGCATATGAAGATAAATTTAACTTGAACACTCCATATTTCTCCCAAAGAGTTCTTTGATTTAGTTTGACTCTTGAGACTTGCTTTATTGGACAGGGGTCTTTAATTTATTTTATGTAAATATATATATATTTATAAATGTTTAATTATGGCAAAATGCCTTGACATATCTTTTTCAAGACAAGAGAATACTCATTCTTAATATGGATGCTAAAATGACCCATTTTGTATGCATGGGAATAGGAAAACACAATCAAAGATACTAGCTTTTAGTCCAGATCTTAGTAAATCAAAGGAGAAAGTACTATCAGAGGGATAGCTTTGTTAATTATATCATATGTGTAAAATATAAATGTAATATACATGTATTTCTACATATACATGTATCCCCCCAAGATCACTTTTTAAATGATTATTCTCATATCTTGAATCAGATAGTAGATACAGGTCAGTGAAGTTTATCAATATTTTATTATACAAAATAATAACAATTAATAACAATAATCTGTCTGCATGCATGCTCAGTTGTGTTCCACTCTATGACCCTGTGGATTGTAGCCCACCAGGATCTTCTGCCCATGGGATTCTCCAGGCAAGGATACTGGAGTGGGTTGCCATTTCCTCCTCCAGAGGATCGTCCTGATCCAGGAATCAAGCCTGTGTCTCCTGCATCTCCTGCATTGCAGGCAGATTCTTTGCCACTGAGCCACCTAGGAACCCCCAATACGATCTGCACTTGTTCAGTATTTTCCCTCCAAATGTCAGCCTTATGTAAAAGCAGCCATAGGCTGTAGTAGGTTACAACTTTGGCAATTCTGAGTTCTGGGGGAAAACTTTTCTAATGATTATGACCCACAATCTGAAAGAAACTTTAAAATCATGTTGTTTACCATGATTTCTTCAGCATTTAGCAAAATAGTCTATTATGTGTGATATTTATAAATGCTTTGAAACCTTGTCCTATTAATTCTTTATAATGCTTGATAATAAACACATCTCCTGTTCTCAGAATTCCCAGATGGTGATATTAAAGGTTCATAAGTATAGCTGTAGTCCTCTTCAGAGGTCCTGCCGTGAGAACCCAAAAATGCAGAACTAGGTTCCCCCACAGAGCAAGCTGAATGCTAAGAATACCAGGACTAGCAAACAGTGTGATTCAAGGCAGGCTGATTTGAGGACACAGAGAAAGATCTTGTCCTTCAAATCATGTCTCTTGATTCCCAATAAGCCGAATTCTAATTTGGTATCCAAAAAGTACTGTTCTAGGCATGCCTCAAAATTTTAGAAATAGCAAATGGCAAAGTGGAACCTAGAATCCTGAACCCCTTTCTGCAGAAATTTTAAATTTCTGTAAAATTTTCACACTGCATGTAGTTCCTTGGTGATAATGGAAGAGTGGTGCTCACATTTCCACAGGTGTGTGAAGCACTTGGGGAGCATGGAGCAGTGTCAGGCTTTTAAATGCTTCCCCCATGGCTCAGCAGTAGAGAATCCACCTGCAGTGCAGGAGACCTAGGAGATGTGGGTTCAGTCCCTGGTCAGGAAGATTCCCTGGAGAAGGAAATGGCGACCTATTCCAGTAGTCTTGCCTGAAAAACCCCAGGGACAGAGGAGCCTGGCAGACTATAGTCCAAGGGGTCGAAAATAACTGGACACAACTGAGCGTGCGCACACACACACGCACACACACACACACACACACACACGGCTTTTAAAGTCTGCTCCTCTGAGTTCATGTTTATTCTTGCTCTGTCTGTTATTACTCTATTCCCACCTGTAAAATGGCATGAGGCTTTGTGTTTTACAAAATTGTTGTGAGGATCAAGAGAGATAAGTTTGCAATCATCTACAGGGCAGAAGGAGTAAGAATACTGCCAATTATATCTTTTGTCCATGGGACATATTTGAAAAGGTAATACACAGTATAGAAAGTCGCACTGACTCTTTTTTTCTCAACAGATAAAAAGGGGAAAAAAAAACTCCACATCTTCTTAAAAGCTATATCCTTTTTTTTTTATGTCAGTGGTAATGGAAGATAGGTGGCCTAACGTGATATTCTGTCACTGAAATCATACAGAAAGCCTAAGGATTACTCTACTGCAGAAATTTAAGGGAATTAAGTTGCCATGTTCTTACTTGTGATACTTGTTTGTAGGAGCATTGTTCTAGAGTAGTTGTTTTCCAAATAGGGTCCTTTGAAACTTACCTCAGAATCATCTGGGGTGCTTTTTGAAAATGTAGATTCAAAGTCTAACCCCAAACTGACTGAATTGAAACATACAGCGTTTCAATTCATACCATGCCCCAGGGAGCTACATGTTAAACACCACCCATCGGTGGTACATGTGTACCTTAAATCTGAAAAATCACCACCTAGAGAAGCAGTCTCCAAATACTTGAACCAGCCATCCAATTAGTAAACTTATGACATATCACCACACATGTGGTTTATGTTCTAGTCATTGTCTTGATTATGGACATTGTGAAACAAAATTTTTGGAAGCCATATTAAGGGTTGAAAATATAAATATAATTGAAAATTAAATATTTGCTTGCTTTCTTTATATTGGTCATATAAACTGGGATGCAAGAGTTATAGTTTGTACCTCTGGCCCAAAGGATAGATTGACTTCAAATGTGAGGATAATAAGCATTAGAGATAGATATGCAACTCTCAATTCTGTGAGTTACTTATTTGAAAAAATATCTATTGCAAAATAAAAGCTCTGCCTCTCATCCAATTTTAACAAATCTAGTGTTTTGCCACATTCACTTCAGAATCTTTTAAATAATTAAAAATCTACAGAAACATTTAAAAACCTCTCTGTTTCCCTCCTTGTCCCTTGTTCTTCCCTTTTACTCCAGGTAACTATCATTCCGAAATACAAGTGTATGATTCTTACCCATGATTTTATACTGTAACTGCAGAGATATATATCCACAAACAATTTTCCTCCTCTTTCTCTCTGAGAGAATTGTTATATGTGATTTATCTTTATGTAAGTATTTAACTCAGTTTAGTATTGTGGTCTTAAGATTTATCCATATTGAAACATTAGCTTATTTAACTACTGTAATACTTAATTGTATAAACACATGTATCATTGTGCATACATGAAAAAGTTCTTTATGAGTTATACACTACAACCAGAATTTCTGGCTTATACATTTAGTAGACCTGTTGATACAATTTCATATTTCAGATATCTTAGAAAGGGATGTTAGGGAGGTAATAAAGGTTTAGAAATGTATCTTGCCTTGAATTGTATTTAACTCATGATTAGTGGGATGGCTATATTTTCATGTTTGTGGCCATTTAGTTCCATTTTCTGTGACTTGCCTACTTAGTTTCTTTTCTTTTGGGTTCTTTGGTTTTTCCTTATTGATTTGTAGATTTTTTAAAATATATTTTGGATATGAACCTTTTATTTACATATAGATACTGCAAATATTTTCTCTCAGTGAACCACTTGACTTTTAACTTTTTTATTGCGCAAAAGTTATAAAATTTTTAGGTAGTTAAATTTATACTTTTTTCTTTAGTGGTTCAGAATTTTTGAGTCATCAAAACCATTATATCATAAAGATATATTCCCTTAGCTTCTTTTTCTGAGTATTTAGTGCTGATTTCAAAATGGAGATAATTGGTTCATCTACAATTTTTGCAGAAGGCAGTTTTGATTCCCATGAAGTAAAGCTGTTATTACTTTTTCTGAACAATTTTATGAGATTTGACCAGTACATACACTTGTGTAGCCACCACCACAATCAAGACACAGAACAGTCGCATCGCTCCAACAATTTATCTTGTTATCCTTATGTAGTTAAAATCTCCACCCATTTCTAAATCCTGGCAGTCTCTGATCTGTTCTTTCTTCCTATAGTTTTTATGTTTCCAGAAAGTCATAGAAATGGAATCATATGATGATTGATTTCTCTTACTTTTCATCTCAACCATGTTGAAATTCAATCCTGTTGTTGCATGTATTGATAATGTGTTCTTGTAATTGCTGAAGTATTCTGTTGTGTGGATGTCCCGCACATTGTTTATCCATTAAGCCAGTGAAAGTGAAAGACATTTCAGTTGCTTCCACTTTGGGGTGAGAATGAATATGCTGCTATAAACATTCTTGACAGATTTTTGTGTGGATATATGTTTTCATTTCTCTCGAGCAAATATCAAGGATAAGTATTTATTTTGATGCTGAAGTGTTTTCCACTGTGACTATTTTCAATCTGCAGTGTATGAGAGTTCCAGTCACTCCGCAGCCTTCTCAGCACTAGACATTGTTTTTTCCTATTAGCCATTTAAATTGAATTGTTGTCATATTTCATTCTGGTCTGAATTTGCATTTTATCAGTGATTAATGATTTTGAGCTTCTTTTCATGTGCTTGTTTTTCATCCATATATCTTCTTTGGCGAAATGTATTTTCCACCATTTGCCTATTTTGTGGAAGGGTTGTTGTTTTGTTATTGTTGAGCTTCAAAAGTCCTTTGCGTGTTCTCTCTTTAAGTTACTCGTTAGATAAATGTAAATATTTTCCCCTGGTCTATAGCTTGTTACTTTGGAAGAATCATGGCCAGTTCTTTTGTAGACTGACTTTCAGCTTGGATTTTTCTGATGATGTTATGATTAAATTCGGGTTATGCATTTGAAACAAGAATGCCACAGAAGTAATTCTGTACTCATCTCTATGCATTGTATCAGGTGATATATCATGTTGATAGATCTCATTATTGTGGTGATCTCTTGTTTAAAGTCTGTTTGACTTACCAGATTCTGATATTAGTGCATTAAAATCTATCATTTATAGGTGTGTTCTTATCAGTTTCTTCTTGTTATTCTGCTAGTCTTTGAAGTAGACATTTTGAGGCTGTGTTTTTAATGACATGATAATTAGATCTTCAGGGTGAATTTCTTCTTTCTTGTGTGTTATATTCATTTTTATTGCTATGATGGTTTTTGGTTTTAAATTATATGTTAATATTGTTAATAATAATTAACATTTAATTATTCCCTACTCACCTCCTTTTAAGTAGTTTTTAGCTCAGTTTTGATTTTTTGAAATTATTTTAACTTTCTCTTTTAAAAATGCATTCATATTTATTATAAATATTAACATGTTTAGACTTATTTATGTCATCTTATTTTATAGTTTCTTCTTGGTATTATTTCCTTTCCCATCCTTCTCTCTTCTTTTGCATTAAGAAACTTTAAAATTCCTTTTTGTTTCTTCCGGTTGGCAGGATTTGTATTCAATTTATGTTTTAGGGGAGGTTTCCCTTAATTATTTTTACATTCGTGATTATATATAAACATTTCTAACAAAGTCTAAGGTTATTCAGTATTTATCTCTTTTTCCCAAACACACTGAAAGTTTGTAGAACACTTTCACTCCCTTTTAACATCTCACCAAGTACCACATGCACACGTATGTACATACATATTGCTATTGTTCTATAGAACAGTGGCTTTATAGTTATTTACATAACACTTAACAAAGTATTTCATCTAACAAATCAATAGTTAATTATATTTTGAAATTAATTTTTATTAAATTATCCATTCACTGTTGTGTCTAGTATCCCATCCTCTCTTCAGGGCACAGTTCTCTCTGATTCTGTGTAACTTTAAGAGTTATAAACGTGCTTCAGCACGCTGGGACCCAGCACATAGATCTCCTCAGTGGTCAGGGTTGTCCAGTGGGTCTGAGGTGACCATGTGTTCCCAGCTGAGGGGAGCCTTGTTTGCCACCATGGGACATACAGTTATTATGGTGTTCTGAGCATGCTGTCACATGAAAAATTTTGTGGGATATGCCACTCCGACAGCTCTTTTAGTGTGAATCTGTAACTTACGCTCTTGTTAGCTTTGAATGTCTGAAAAGTTTCCATAATCTACTTTTAAAATTTGAGGTTAACAGTTATTTTTCTCCATCACTTTAATGATACTAATTTATTATCTATTGCTGCTAAGGAGAAATATTCTGTCAGGTTATGTTATGTCTGACAAATTACAGTCATAATCTGCCTTTTCCTTCTGATAGATTTTGAGATTATTTCTTTATCCTTGATATTTTAAGTATAGTTTTATTTTCATTTATCTTGCCAGGACACTTTGAGGACTGATGTTTCGTTTTTTTTTTCAGTTTGGAAATATTCTTACTATTACTTTTTCAAATGTTGTGTCTCCATAACTTAAAAAAAATAATTTAGAACTCATTAGGAACTGCTGTATCCTTAACTGCCCTTTCATTTTGTTGTTCTTTTTAATACCTTTGTGCCACTTTCTGGATGAAGACTTCAGTGGTGTCATCCACTTCACCTATTCTCTCATCTGGGTTCTGTACCCCTGTGTCCAGGCTTATTTTATCCCACCTTTTTAGATATTTTATCCCCTCACAGTGGCTATATGTTAAATTCAAAATTTCTATTTCTCTATTTATTTTTGTAGTGTGACAGTCAGAGTTTTAAGTTAGCCCTCAGTGACTCATGTCCTTATATAAGCCCTTCCCCTGGAGTGTAGTGAGACCTGTCTGTTCTAAACAGTAGAGTCATTTAAAAAGGGTTCAGAAGTCAGAGATGGTAGCAGTAGATGTGCCCTCCTCATGACCTTGAAGAAGCAAGTTGTCATGATTTCTGTAGCTACAAGGAAATTAATTTTGCCAACAATTGCAAGAACTTTGAAGAGGTTCTCAAGACTCAAATAAGACCAAAATCCAGGACGACACTTTAATTTTAATCTGTGGGACACAGAGCAAAGAATATAGATAAGCTGTGCCTGGCCTCCTGACCCAAAGAAACTGTGGGGTGATAAGTGTATGTTGTATCTATCCATAAGGGTGGTAATCTGTTACTCAGAGATGGGAAACTAATACATATACTGTGTGTATTTATCAAGTTGTATTTAATCATTTGATTTTTTGATTTCAGGATTTCTTGTTCTTTTTCAAATGTTAGTTTTGCTTTATTTCTCTGTTCTACTCATTCATTAAAAAAAAACTTTGTTATATTATTTTTATTGCCTCTTGTCTGCATTAAATTTTGAGTTAATTTTGTTGACTCAAAAGTTATTTCTAAGAACTATATTTTTTGTTCATGTAATTATAGGTTTTCAGTGCGTTTAAATAGGAAATTCTCTTTCTCTTTATTTCTCACTACCCTCTTTCTCTAAATCTCAATCTCCCATATCTTTTGCTTTGACCTCTTCTCATAGGCTCATCAATTCAGAAGGCAGCCTCATGTCATCAGTCTTTAAGCCAGCAGGAGTATTTTTTTTAGAGTCTGTCATGGGGATATTTCTGGCTGTCCTCTCCCCTCCTTAGGCAACATGTTCATGGAATATCTAACCCAGGAAGCAGAATTTTTTTTAGATTTCTTTGTAGAACAGGAAAGCTCCATATCAGCCATTGGTTTTAAGCAGTTAGCCTGTTCTCTCTCCTAACGGAAGACACTTTGGGTACTCATTGTCCTTCAGAAACTTCCAGCCCTATCTGAATCAAAAACTTATTTGGCTTGCATCTTCAGTTCCGGGTACCTCTCTATCCCATTTTGGAATCTCAGGTGTATTTATCTTATTTTAGGTCCAACTATATTTTTCTCTCTTAATTGATACAAATATTTCTTATTGCCATCTAGGTATAAAAGGGAGCACAGAATGTATGCTATTTATTTTGCAGAAAGAAACTACAGAGAAGTTCATAACATGCTATTTTATCAGATATATAAATGCTATCCAATGTATACAGTATTCACACCTGCACTTACATATTAATAGGTACTCATATACCATTTTTAGCTACTTATCACATTTCATTTATCATTTTCTGAGTACTGTCTATTCCTTCTATACATGAGAATAGCCATAGGTTTGTGGCATCTATTTTATTAAATGAACCCTCTTCAGTGGTCTGGATTGCTTGGATTAGTGGTTAGTATGTAGATAATGTAGGTAAACCCAAAGATGCTTCCTTAAGAATTTGAAATTGAGAAAGAAAGTGGAAGAGAAGGAAGGAGAGGTCAACCGCTTTTCATGTGGCTTAACCTATATGAGGCAAATTCAGGTTAAGCTTACCACTATATGGAAAAGTAGAAGAAGCTCTTTTGCAAAAAGACTGAAGATGCACAGAGAGAAACAGAGAGATGATCAGAGGACTTTCTGGTTCATTATATTTAATCTCTCCTACATTTGTGTTTCAATAAAATGTACATATCCTTTACAATTTATGTATCTCTGGGGATACTCCATTGTTTCTTTCACTGCAGGTAAAGTGAGACCTAATTAGCTGTGAGGAGTCACTCTGTTGTTCACTTGGTTAAGCTGGGTTCTGGCTTCCCAGAACCTTCTTCTCTTATGGTTCTGGGTGAGAGCTGGATAAAAGTGATACTTGCATGAGATTTAGGTGATAGAAGGATATCAGTGTCCAGGGCGCTCTGAAGGTTGTGATGGTCAATTGTGGATTCAGACTAAGTGAGGACAAGTTGGTTGGGTACAGCTTGTCTATAAACTCCCTTCGTGCTTCAGGTCCAGCTCTCTTGCTAACTGCTGACCTTACAGACCAGTAGGGCTCATCACCTCAGGGTCATCACCAAAAAATTTCCAGAAACTCTTCCATCATCTTCCTCTACTGCTTGGGTCCATTTAGATATCTGGGCATGCTTGATTTCTGAGACTGACTGGTTTGTAACTTGTCTGGTATCTTAATTCTCCTTTTCAGACATTCATTTCCCCACTGCCCCCACAATTATTGAAAAGTCTAACTCCTATGATAAGTCTCTTGTCCCACATTTTGTAGTCATTTTGTTTCTCTGATTGAACAGTGACTGATATACTAATGTAATTGTCATGTCAAAATGCTGTCTCACAGATGTGATTTCTGGCCAGTTTTCTCAATATAGTTCCTCACTGAAGGTCTAGTTCCTATGCCTTCTTTATTACTCCTTTGGGAACTTTTCTGTTCTAATAAAAACTTTTCATTATAAATATTAAAATCATCAAATATTATAAATATCAATAACCTCAGACAGGCAGATGATAACACCCTTACAGCAGAAAGTGAAAGGAACTAAAGAGCCTCTTGATGAAAGTGAAAGACAAGAGTGAAAAAGCTGGCTTAAAACTCAGCATTCAAAAAACTAAAATCATGGCATCTGGTCCCATCACTTCATGGCAAATAGATGGGGAAACAGTGAGAGACTTTATTTTCTTGGGCTCCAAAATCACTGCAGATGGTGACTGCAGCTATGAAATTAAAAGATACTCGCTCCTTGGAAGAAAAGCCATGACCAACCTAGACAGCATATTAAAAAAGAGACATTATTTTCTGACAAAGGTCCGTCTAGTCAAAGCTATTTGTAAGGCCTCCTGGGACAACCATTTTGCCTTTTTGCATTTCTTTTTCTTGAGGATGGTCTTGATCACTGCCTCTTGTACAATGTCATGAACCTCCATCCATAGTTCCTCAGGCACTCTATCACATCTAATCCCTTGAATCTATTTGTCACTTCCACTGTATAATTGTAAGGGATTTGATTTAGGTCATACCTGAATGGTCCAGTAGTTTTCGCTGCTTTCTTCATTTTATGTCTAAATTTGGCCATAAGGAGTTCATGATCTGAGCCACATTCGGCTCCTGGTCTTGTTTTTGCTGACTGTATAGAGCATCTCCATCTTTGGCTGCAAAGAATATAATCAGTCTGATTTTGGTATTGACCATCTGGTGATGTCCATGTGTAGAGTCTTCTCTTGTGTTGTTGGAAAATAGTGTTTGCTATGACCAGTGCATTCTCTTGGCAAAACTTTGTTGCCTTTGGCCTGCTTCATTTTGTACTCCAAGGCCAATTTTGCCTGTTACTTCATGTAGCTCTTGACTTCCTACTTTTGAATTCCAGTCCTCTTTTTGGGTGTTAGTTCTAGAAGGTCTAGTAGGCTTCCCTGGTGGCTCAGATGGTAAAGACTCTCCTGCAGTGCAGGATCCCTGGATCAGGAAGATCCCCTGGAGAAGGAAATGGCAGCCCACTCCAGCAATCTTGCCTGGAGAATTCCATGAACAGAGAAGCCTGGCAGGCTACAGTCCATGGGGTTGCAAAGAGTCAGGCATGACTGAGCAACTATTACTCTAGAAAGTCTTGTAGGTCTTCATAGAACTGTTCAACTACAGCTTCTTCAGCTTACTGTTAGGGGCATAGACTTGGATTGCTGTGATATTGAACGGTTTGCCCTGGAAATGAACAGAGATCATTCTGTCGTTTTTAAGATTGCATTCAAGTACTGCATTTCAGACTCTTTTGTTGACTATGATGGCTACTCCATTTCTTCTAAGGGATTCTTGCCCACAGTAGTAGATATAGTGGTTATCTGAGTTAAATTTACCCATTCCAGTCCATTTTAGTTCGCTGACTCCTAAAATGTCGATGTTCACTCTTGCCATCTCCTGTTTGACCACTTCCAATTTGCCTTGATTCATGGACCTAACATTCCAGGTTCCTATGCAATATTGCTCTTTACAGCCTCAGACTTTACTTCCATCACCAGTCACATCCAAAACTGAGGGGTGTTTTTACTTTGGCTCTCTCTCTTCCTTCTTTTTGGAGTTATTTCTCCACTGATCTCCCATAGCATATTGGGCACCTACTGACCTGGGGAGGTCATCTTTCAGTGTCCTGTCTTTTTGCCTTTTCATGCTATTCATGGGGTTCTCAAGGCAAGAATACTGAAGTGGTTTGCCATTCCCTATTCCAGTGGGCCACATTTTGTCAGAACTCTCCACCATGACCTGTCCATCTTGGGTGGCCCTACATGGCAAGACTTATAGTTTCATTGAGTTAGACAAGGCTGTGGTTCATGTGATCAGTTTGGTTAGTTTCCTTGATTGTGACATAAGAAAGCTGCCTAACAGCAGAAAGCAAAGAACTAAAGAGCCTTTTGATGAAAGTGAAAGAGGACAGTGAAAAAGTGGACTTAAAACTCAATATTCAGAAATCTAAGATCATGGCATCCGGTCCCATCACTTCATGGCAAATAGATGGGAAAATGGAAACAGTGAGAGACTTTATTTCCTTGGGCTCCAAAATCACTGCAGATAGTGACTGCAGCCATGAAATTAAAAGTCACTTGCTCCTTGGAAGAAAAGCCATGACCAACCTAGACAGCATATTAAAAAGCAGAGACATACTTTGCCAACAATGGTCTGTCTAGTCAAAGCTATGGTTTCTCTGGTAGTCATCTATGGATGTGAGAGTTGGACTATAAAGAAAGCTGAGTACAGAAGAATTGATGCTTTTGAACTATGGCGTTGGAGAAGACTCTTGAGACTCTCTTGGACTGCAAGGAGATCCAACCAGTCCATCCTAAAGGAAATCAGTCCTGAACATTCGTTGGAAGAACTGATGCTGAAGCTGAAACTCCAATACTTTGGCCACCTGATGCCAAGAACTGACTCATTGGAAAAGGCCCTGATGCTTGGAAAGATTGAAGCCAGGAGAAGAAGAGAATGACAGAGGATGAGATGGTTGGGTGGCATTACCGACTCGATGGACATGAGTTTGAGTAACTTCCAGGAGTTGATGAAGGACAGGGAAGCCTGGCGTGCTGAAGTCCATGGGGTTACAAATGTTGGACACAACTGAGAGACTGAACTGAACTAAAGTCAAGGCTATCATGTTTCCCGTAGTCAGGTATGAATGTGAGAGTTAGACCACAAAGAAAGCTGAGCACCAAAGAATTGATGATCTTGAACTGTGGTATTGGAGGAGACTCTTGAGAGTCCCCTGGACTGCAAGGATAGCAAGCAATCTTAATGGAAATCAGTCCTTAATATTCTTTGGGAGGACTGATGATGAAGCTGAAGTTCCAATACTTTGGCCACCTGATATGAAGAACTGACTCATTGGAGAAGTCCCTGATGATGGGAAAGCTTGAGGGCAGGAGAAGGGGATGACAGAGGATGAGATGACAGACAGAGACAGGGTTGGATGGCACCACTGACTCGATGGACAAGAGTTTGAGCAAGCTTTGGGAGTTGGTGGTGGACAGGGCAGCCTGGTCTGCTGCAGTCCATGGGGTTGCAGAGTCAGACACGACTGAGTGACTGAAGTGATAAATATTATTGAATACAATATAACGTATTTGACATCAAAATATTTTTTACATAATATGTATTGTGCAGAAGGAAATAGCAACCCACTCCAGTATTCTTGCCTGGAAAATCCTATGGACAGAGGGGCCTGATGGCTGCATTCCATAAGGTCACACAGAGTCGGACATGACTGAAGTGACTAAGCAGCAATATGTTTTGAGCACTTACTGTGTGCTAGGCAAAGCTCTAGTACTGAGAATGCAGCAGTAATCAAGATAAAAATGTCACTGATTTTACAGATTTTTGCATCTATTCAGAGGTGGGGAGGCACAAGAAACAAATGAATAGTATAATTTCAAATAGTCATTGAACTATAAAGGAAGATATAAAATTGGACGATTTTATAACTATTTGTGGCAGTCTCTTTAGCCTGAGTGGTTAACAAAAGCCACTCTGAGAAGTCTTTCAAACAGAGAGGCCAAATGCCATGGAAGACTTTTAAAGAGATACTGAGAGAAAGCATTCCAGGCAGATGAAACTATAAGTGCGAAGGCGTAAGTGGAGAGAGAACTTAGCAAGTTCTAGGAATGAAAGAAAGGAGTGGGAGAATATGAGAGCAGAGGTAGGTAGGGGTGAAATAATGCTCGGTTTTACGGGTCACAGACAAAAGTTTGAACATGATTCTAAGAGTAGTGAATTGCCAGTCCTGAATTTTTGTTTAACGTGGCTTGTTTTTTACTTTAAATCTCACTGATAACTGCATGAAGGATGGATGGTAAGGGGCAAAAATGAAAGCAGAGAGACTACTGTAACTAGTATGCTGGAGAAGCAGGACACAAGGGACGTAGTCATATAGTATTTCTTATTTCTCTCCTTGTCTTTTTATTATTTATTTTGGTAAGAGAAGTTCTTCCCCTCACTCTGAGTACAAATTTGAGTCAATGTCTTTTCTAATTACTTTTAGATAGTACATGTTAGAGTCACTTTAAATTACTTCAGAAATTAGCATGTGCTTCCCAAGGAGTAGTCAACACTTCAGTGTTCATTCAAAACTTAAGCCTGCTGCAGTGGGAAGCCTACATTCTGGGCCGTGAATATGGTTGCTTTCTTTCTTGCCTTCTGCTCTGTAGTTTCTATGTCTTGGGAAGGGAATTGAAAGGAGGGATGAAAGATGAGAGGATCTGGGTCAGGAAAGTTCTGACTTGCCTGCACCGTCACTCTTTCTGTGTCTAAGGAATCGTTTAGAACTTATCCTTCCTAGAGTACTTCTATGGATTAATCAGAGAACTCAGCTCCACCCCCCAGCTCTGTGGAACATTCCTGTGCAAGTTCATTGACAGGTGATGCTTGCTTTCAGTCAACTCCTTCTGTCTTTGAATGGTTTTATGAGGCATGCAATGTGCCAGCCTGACATAGAGCATGTAGACTTCATTTGATACACAAGAAACATTTAGGCAAAAGTGCTCTGAAAAACTCTAGAACGTTGTGACCAATTTAACCATGTCTCCTTTTCTTCTTTCTCTCTGCTTTTGAACATTCAAGTCAGGAGTCAGACATCAGTTGATTGTTTGGTTTTCACTGACACAAACTGTCATCTTCCCATAGTCCCCAGTACACTTAGTTTAATATCTCATGTATTCTACACACTGCCAACCCTTTTGCAGTCTAACACAACCCTTGAATCATTCCTCACTTGTTCTGTGAAGCATATTGAGTGGTTAAGAATATAATTAAGGATCTAGACAGCTTGGGATCAAATAGTTGCATGACCTTCCATGAATTACTTAGGTCATTTTTACCCAGATTTCTTAGGTTTAAAATGATGGTAATAATAGTAGCTCATAGAGTTTTGTGGGGCTTAAAAGAGTCAATATTTATACAGATTAGTGTCTAACTCACTGTAAGTATTCAATAGCTGTTGCCTATTATTCCCTAAAGATTTTGGATCATAGTATCTCTTTCTCTCTCTTCAATACTACTGTGCTCTTAGTTCTTGATCTAAGAGAATTTGAATATATTATTTTAGTGCTTTGGCTTCTCTCTTCTTTAATGACCTCTTCTTCAGTGGAATTGTCTTCTGTCTTACCTCAGGAATTTTCTCACTTATATACTAGAGTTGTCATTAAAACAAGTATAAACCCTCCATAACCTTAATTTTAATTATCCAGTCTCTGATTACAGCCAACCTTGACTGCCTCTCCTCAGATAGAAAGAAAGAAAGAAAGTGAAGTTGCCCAGTCGTGTCTGACTCTTTGCGACCCCATAGACACCAGGCTCCTCCGTTCTTGGGATTTTCTAGGCAAGAGTACTGGAGTGGGTTGCCATTTCCTTCTCCAGGGCATCTTCCTGATCCAGGGATCGAACCCAGGTCTCCCGCATTGCAGACAGACACTTTACCGTCTGAGCCACCAGGAAAGTCCTCTCCTCAGATACCCCACAGTCAATTCTCAACACAGCAGTGGAATGATCCTGGTAAACTCTATGGCATGATGACCAGTTTGAGAGAAATTTAAAAACAAAATAGAACTAAAATATTGGATGTCAATAACATGGAACAGAAGTGATAGGAATGAAAACATTTTAAATTTCTTCCATTAGATAACAACTAATTAAATCCGTGTATGAGGGATTTTCTGTGTCACGAAGCAATGTTCTGCGAAACTAATTCCCTAATATAAATTTTCAATAAATCTGATGAAAGTGCTATATGCTAATTAGTCTTAAAATGGAAAGAGAATTTTTAAACTTAATTAACACTATGTTGTTTTCTGTGGCCTGATGACAGAGACCAAGTTGTGAGGGAAACTTCTTTTAAGAATAATACACTTACTATATATGTTAAGTGTGGTCTTTTACATTCTGAACCCATATTTTCCACTGGAAGAGTTTATTGGAAATCAGATTTTCTTTTAATGAGAAAACATTGTTAGTGAGGAAAGAAGGAAACTTAAGTTGAGATTGCCTAGGCCCAGAGGGAAAAGGTACGCATTCTTTTAATGTAAGTACATGAGGAGACCTTTTATAAAGTTATAACTGTCAGTCTTTTGTTCATATGGTAAGTACTTAATGATACCCATTTTAGCTATATTGGAAATATAAAAATCACGTAAGATATGTGACATCAGTCTGAAAAATATCTAACTGTGGTGATTACTACCTGTGGAGAAGAATGTTTCCTTTCCATCACTCGTGGGGCAGTTGGGATCACTGGCATACTTCATCTTACTTTTATGTCCTATAACTCAAGGTTCTGTTAATCCCGTTGCCACAACGTGCTTTTTGAGTTTCAGGAAAGAGGCAGACAGGGTATGAAACTAATGTAGGCACCAGATGCACTTATTCGAGAAAAAATTCAGGTCATTCCTCTCTATTCTGAGCCTCCTTAATTTCTCTGCTCCTTCCCTGTCGCCCAGATTCAGTAATTTCGGTAAAGCTTCATGTATAAAGTATTCTTAAACAGAAAGGTCAAGAGACTTGACTTCCCTCACCTGTGATATGGGATATCATCATATTTTCAGTTTGCTCAGTGTTTAACTGCTTGTATCATTCATGTGGGGTTTTTGTTTGGCCAATCATTTCTTAGCTTTTATACTTGTCAGTGCTGAATCAGGGTTATAGGGTTTTTATTTTTAATTTTTAACCCTTTGACTATAAGGGAATAGAAATGTGTTCATAAATCATATACTTCCTGGAATCTTATCCTTCTGTGGCATACTTAAGTAGAAATTTCTATTAATGATATGCTCCCAATTCAGAATCCCCTCTCAAAAAAAGGGGCTTTTTTTTTCTTTTTTCAATTTTCAGTTATTAAAAATGGCAAAATAATAAAGTCTCCCCCCGCTCAAAACTTTCAGTTTAGTCTAAATGCTTGATCTTGCCAAGTTTTGACGGGTTGCAAATTGTGTAATTCAAGTTCTTGAATTTCCTATTAGTTAGCTTGACTTAAGAGTGGGAGCCACATCCTCTTCTCTTTGCTGACATGGTCACATGGGTGATGGGGATGAATCTGTACTCTATCTGTTCAGCTCCAGTAATAACACATTCGCTTGCACTTTTACAAGCTGGCCAGCTCAGTGTTTCCTTTGCTTATCACTACACTTACAACACAGAAGACTAAACCGAATAAAAGTATTTGCAATGTGAGAAGCAAAGAGTATATGAAAAATAGTTATTGGAAGATATACAAACTCCATGGAAAAGAGAAGAGTTTATGACCACCTGCTAAAATTTACCCATGTCCTCATAATTTTACTTGGTATGTCTAATTTTCACCCTGAATCATTAAGAAAGTGCAAAGGTTAGGGAATGGCATTCATGCCAGTTTCCTTTTGCCAATTTTTAGTGAAGAGGCATGTAAATATTTTGTTTCCTTGAGGAACAACAGAAAATTTCCAATTTGCATGATCTCAATTTCTTTGTTATCTACTGCAGTGAATGCCTCTATATTTTTTGCATGATTTGCTACATAGATTAAAGTGAAATCACTAGGAGAGGCACAGTATATATTGTAATAGAATGAACAAATATAGCCGTGAACACTGGGCAAGGACTCTTGGCAGCTCTTTCCTGAAAGCTGTGGAGGACCTGCTGTGCGGAGCCCTAAGGCATTCTGACAGTGAAAAAGCACACTGATAAATAATGTTTTAAAACATTTAATTAATAACTAAGGCCACAGTATGTATCCCTTCAAGCTCAGACAAGAGAGTTTCTTTTTTTTTTTTCTTTACTCTGCAGTATTAGTAACTTTCCAAGAGGTAATATACAAAAGATATTGGGAAGTGCCAGTGTCTATTTAATTAGTGTTTTCGAAGAGAAGTACCTTATAAGCATTCCAAAATGAATTATGGGGAAATAAAATGGCAACTTACCTAATAATAATGATGATAATAGCAGTAACAGTATGAGACTACTGCATGGAAAGACAGTAGAGTGTTCAAAAGCTCAGACTCCCCAAGTCATAGAGATCTTGGGTCAAATATAACTCTGCCAGTGAGTGACCTTAAGAAAACTAGGTAACCGTCCTGTGCCTCTCTGTAAAATAGGGATATTTATTGGACCAAACACACCCTGCTGTTGGGGTTAAAATAGATAATATATGTAAATACTTAGTGCCTAGCATATATGAAATACTCAGTATATCTTAAGCATAACAAATGTTGGCATTTTATACAGTTCGTCCTGAATGAGAGAGTGATAGAGTGTGCTATGCACAAATACAAGGAATGTTTCAGTTCTGAACTACTAGATATTCTCTGGGGCAGAAAATTCTGTAGCGCTGGTATCCAAGGAGGAACTGACAGGAGATTCATGGTCACCATAGCTCTTCACAGTTTCCTCACTGATCCCTTGGGATTGTTCAGAGACTGCGAGTGGGAGGAAGAGAGACAGAAACGGTAGAAAACTAGACATTCTTAAGTCCCGCCCATCCTGCTCACATGCCCATTGGCTTATAAATTCCGTAGTGGGTACCCTCTTCCTTGTTCTTTCAGATGGTGATTTCTTTTCACTTATTCATTTATTCTTTTTTTTTAAAAATATATAAATTAGGTAACATTGGTATATAACCTTTTGTTTACAGGATAGTTAAGTGTGGACTTTTAAATCTAGTCAGTTTCCTCAAGAAAGCCTTTCTGACCACCAAAGTCTAGGCTTGTGTCCCTCCCGTGTGCTCCCAAATCACCGTGTATTTCTCATATCGCGGAACCACGCCCTGTGACAATTGCGTTTTTTCTTGTCTTGTTTTTCCTTCCAGTCTGTAAGCTCTGAGAGAACAGGCAGCATTGCCTGCCTAGGGCCTCGCACAATGCCTAGCACACAGTGGCTGCTCAGTAATGTTCATGTGGTGCTTGCTAATGAGTGAGTGAGCTGGCTGTGCACGTAGCTATCTTCCGATGCTTGTGTTCTTAAGAAAATATGTTCTTCTCCGAGAGACATGGAGGCTTAAGGGATATGAAGTGAAAGGTTACATATGGCAGTGATAATAAAATAAATAAATTGGATGGAGTATACACCTTTATACACTGTTGCCCCCTTTTAATTTGCACAAAGTTGTTCAGGAGACAAAAGAAGGTATGAAAATATGGGCCTTGCCCACACACCCTCACGTGTGTGTTCAGTCGTTCCATCATGTCTGACTCTACGACTCTATAGACTGTAGCCCGCCAGGCTCCTCTGTCCGTGGGATTCTCCAGGCAAGAATATTGGGGTGGGTTGCCATTTCCTCCTCCAGGGACTCTTCCTGACCCAGGGATCGAACCCTCATCTCCTGCATTGCAGGCAGATTCTTACACCACTGAGCCACCGGGGAAGCTGTTAATTTGTAAATTTATTTAATTGTATAATATTCTTGAGAAATGATTAATCCATTTAGCATGAGGTAATATAGTTGTAAAAGGATTATACTGTACATTGTTTGCATAGTAAAATAACTAAAAGTAAAATCTGTACATTGTTTTATATTTTACAGAGCATTCTCATACCTATTGTTTCACACTAACTGGTCTTAATGTTTGTTTGATCTGGATTTTCCCTTAGGTTTTCAATTCCTTAGTTCTATGAATTTTGATAAGTGACTTCAAGATCCAGAGATCTATCTAAACTTCCCTTGCAACCTTGACTCTATGGATTTGACAGGAATTCTTTTTGTTTCTACCAAAGAACAACTCAGAGCTCTGTGATATTTTGTTCCCGTTTGACCCCAGCTATTTTCCAATGAGTGGCAACAAGTTCTGTTTTTTTTAAATTCAAGGTTCAGTCACATATCTGAACATACCCTCACATGTTTCTATCTTACTAATTATCAGTCTTAAGATTCTATTTTCCTCTTTAATCTTCTACTAATTTGGCAAGAACTGCCTGATACCATCTAGGTTTTTCACCCTATTTCAATATCCTTGCATTGTGATTGGAAGGCTAATTTGTTCAGGACTTGTACAATGATGAGCTTTTCTCAAAACAGAAGCAGCAAGCTGCTTCACACCAACGTATACTTGGCCCCTCTCCTGTCAATCCATATGTAGCAGATGCAGATAGAATCTGTTGGTTGGCACAAGAAGCTTTGTGCACATGGCTCCTATTTTTAAGCCTCTGTTGGTGTCCATGTGCAGAGAATGCAGCTTGTTACTGACGGACTCTGAATCACTCCAAAAGGAACCAGACTTAGACAACCATGCAAGCAGCCTAAAAATGAAGAACTTCCGTGTAAGTGTGTGCGTGTGTGTATGTATATTGACCAGGAAGATATGAATAATTCAAACCTCTCATACCCAGCCACTGAGATCACAGTACTCTAAATAGAACTGCAATGATTCCATATAAATCATATCAGTCGGGAAAGGTCCAATGATTTTATTGACAGATTTTTTTTTCTCATGCTCTACCTTTTAAAACAATACTGTAACCAAAGTACAAATATATGAATTAATCATGCTTTGATTTTAAATAATGATGCAAAAGTCCATAAGGGTGGCTTTCTATAATATGTCATTGTGTGGAGAATAAAGACCCCCCCAAAATAATTTCAAAAGTATCTTGTATTCTGTCATTAGTGATAAAAGTTAATTGATTCAGCTATCATTGAAACAAGAAATGTTAGATATGAAATTTTCAAATTGGTTCCTTGAAAGTGAGAACCGGGTGATTACTTGAAATTTTTTGATTGGTAGTTATAGTAATTCCTTATTTTAATTTATATTTTATTACAATATACCTTTCAAAATATGCTAAAATGCCTATCAAGAACTTTTTAGTGATGAAAAGGATTGTTATTACCAAAGTATTTCTTTTTTAAAATTTCCCTTTCCGTTTCTGAGCTGACACTGTGTACTTTTATCTTTATCCCATTCTTATCCATTCTGACAGTACCCACTCTTCACGTTTTACACTTCCTGCTATCCTGTAATACCTGGAATACATTAAGGAAGACCTAAGGTATTTCAGAACTAGTGAGGAAGATGGTAAAATAGAAAGATATTTGGGGGATAAAGGACTCAAGAAAGGCTAGAGAGAGGCAAACATGATGAAGGAGGGCTTTTAAAGATGATATGCTCTATCCACAAAAGATGCATCCTAGACGGTCCCAACACATGTTGTATTGTCCTTAATCTCAGACACTGTCTTATCTCAGACTTTGATTTATAGTTTGTATCTCAGTTTGGGAAGATAACTTCCCCATCCCCTTGACTTCTGCATCCATCTGTCAACCACCAGTCTTTCCCAAAGGACTTTACCTAAGATGATAGAATTTATCATCTGATTAGTAAAGCAATAGATTTTCAAGTTATGAGTGGCTCATAATATAAAATTAATGGATTTTTGACCCTTGCTTTTTTTTTAATAAAGTAGAATAATGTAGAAACATCAACTTGTATATACAAAATAAGGAAAGTATTAGTTCTGTAAAATATTTGTTTTGGTTATAGTGTGTGTGTAGTGTGTGTGTATCAGTGTGTTTACTGGGTCAAATGATCTAAATATATTTATTACCATGGGCAGTTGTCACAAAAGTTTGAAAGTCAACATGGCTAATCCATCCATCAAGCTTCTTAAAAATTGGCTATTAACAACCAGCTTAATCCTCCCACCCAGAACCTTGCACTTAATTGACTTCCCAGTACAGTGAACACCTTGAACCTGACCAAGTGCAGGATCAATGACTCTTTAATTCGAGGCTCTTGAGATTCTTTCTGTTGCATTAAGGAGTGATAAAGAATGTTCCTACCTTAGGACACCTAAGAGGAAGGGACATGATGATGGCCTGCTCTCTTCTCAGTCTAAGCACAGCTCTGCACAGCAAGGAGGAAAGAGCATACTTCCTACAAGAGACTCCTACCCAGAACCGCCTGTCAAAGGTAACCTGTAGTCAATTCTGTCTCCCTGTAAGTGTACCCTACCCCTTTCCCATGCAGTTGAGAATAAAAGTTTGGGCACACCAGTGTGTATTCTGAATCAGGAGCATAATAGAGTATGCTAGAGCATTTGGGTAAGTAACCATCATAAAAACTTGGCTCAGTGTCCCTCGTATCATACTACAGAAGATAAAATGAAAATGAAAGTGATAGTTGCTCAGTCATGTCCAACTCTTTGTGATCCCGTGGACAGTAGCCCTCCGGGCTCCTCTGTCCGTGGAATTCTCCAGGACAGAATACTAGAGTGGATGAGAAATATATAAAAACTCTTTCATTCTCCTGACTCACTTTTCTTCTGGAACACCTCTGGTTCAATGTTACTAAATTTTTGTTACATAATTTTAGGCTGTATGACTCACTGTGACCCTGCTCTTTGGCTTCCAGTCCTTGTGTCAGATTCCATCATTAAGTATCTTATTTGGACATGTTTTCTGACCTGACCCTCTGCCCTCTCTTTAGAAAAAAACTCAGTATTTAATTTCTGTCTCTCTCTACGTTCCACCTTGACAGTGCATCACCCAGATCCGTTGGATTACACCATACAGCTGTTCTGGAAGAGGAGGGGGATTACCCATGCCTCTTTTGTGCCACTAACTTGCCCACACATACCCTAACTCTCTTAGCCTCTGCCCCCCACTACCTGTGTACTGGTTGACAATTTTCAAAGAAAAAGTAACTGTATGAAATAGGAATGGAGGAGAGAATTGAACTCACTGATGATTCTGTATTTGTTGCTTTTCCCAAATTGGAATATATATTCTCTTTCCTATTCTGCTCTTTCCTGTCATTTTTTCTCAAGATAATCTCAAATTAAGGCCTTCTGAGGTTAGATTCTTCTAGAAGTAGTCCCTGAGCCAGGTATTGAGGTGCAAGTCATTTTATTTCTTGGGCAAAATCATTAAGGACATGAAGCTGTAGGAAAGAGGAGGGAAGAAGGCAAACCAGGGGCAGTTTATTCAGCCTAGTCCTGAGAGTTTGCCGGTTGTAAAAAAAAAAAGGAGCAGAACTTTTAGTGCCTTCACACCAGTTGGGACATGGAGAAGTGCACTGGGACCGGAAGAGCCTGGAAACCGGAGTGCTAACTCCTGGCACTTCTGCTTTTCTGAGGGGCCAGAGGGCAAACCTCTGAAGTAAAGTGGTATTTCAGGGAGGGGTTCAGAGAACACAGGAAAGGGATTCTAGGGGATCTGGGCAAGGCATCAGAGTGAGAAGTACAAAGGCATGTGCCTCTTCCTTTAGTCTGAAAGTTTGAAGCTGTTTCCTTAAATCATGTAAGAATTTTGACTAGAATTCTCTTTCCAACCAAAGGGAATCTTGTTTTCCAGTTACTGGTGTCAGGATTAGACAGAATGGTATTGCCTAGAATATGATCAACTCAGCCAAGGTGGGATGAAGTGACCCCAAATTGCCTAATACCACTGAGTGCTTATTATGACCTAGGCTTTTAAGACTGAATGTATATTACTTCTTTTAATCTCATTTAATTCTTTCATCAACCCAGTACAATACATATGAGTGTGCAGTTGAGCCAGGCAGCCTGACATTGGGGCCTACACTTCCCTTCACAAAGAGGCTAATTGGGTTCTGCAATATTAGAAAGAAGAAACTCATGACTCCCAGGCCTAATTTCTGCACATAACACCTACATTTCTCCCCACCCGCCCAAAAATGGTGCAGAAAAAAAAAAAGGATACCAACTCAATGGAATGAGAGCCCCAAGCCTGACCTCATTAAGCTGAATTCTTTCTAATGTGTGTCATCCATGACTGCACACATAGTTTCCCTGCCTTGGGGATGTCATATCAGAACATGATCTCCGGTGTTCTGGGTTGAAGCTTTTCCCGCCAAGGGAATATGTTGTTTTCTTACTAGGCTTCAGAGCTAAGGCACAAACCTTCAGAAGCCCTAAGCCTTATAAAGGTTATGACAAAATAAAAACAATACCAAACTATGTATAAATATAATGAGACCTCGGGGCTATACAGTAGGTCCTTGTTGATTATCCATTTTAAATATAGCAGTGTATACACGTCCATCCCAAATTCCCTATCTATCCCTTCCCTCTACCTTTCCCCCCAGGCAACCATAAGTCCAGTCTTTAAATCTGTGAGTCTCTTTCTGTTCTGTTAGTTCAATTGTATCATTTTTTAGATTCCAAATATAAGGGATGTCATGGGATATTTCTCCTTTTCTATCTGACTTACTGTGGAACTCTGCTCAATGTTATGTACCACCTGGTTGGGAGGGGAGACTGGGGGAGAATGGATACATGTATTTCTATGGCTGAGTCCCTCTGCTCTCCACCTGAAACTATCACACCATTGTTTGTGATAAAAATTTAAAAAAAAAAAAAAAAAGAGAGAGACCTAGTAATTCTCAGAATTTATCCTTGATGATTTTTTCTTTCCTTATCTGAAATGTATCCAATTCTTTCAGAAATTTATTTTCTCTTCTTTTTTGTAAGGAAGGTGCTCCAGCTCTTTTGGTGTCTTCATTACTAGCAAGAGTCTGACTATTGAATAATCAACCCCATCACCCTCCTCTCTCATCCCCCCACCCCACACTTTAGCATACACATACCCACAATCAGCTTTACATCCACACACTTATTTTCACACCAAAGTTTCTTGGCTTTTTTAGCATGTAGTTCACAGTACTCAGAAATCTCACAGATAAGAAATGTTTCCCTTGTGTTCAGCCGTTCAGTTGTATCCAAATCTGCGACCCCACAGACAGTAGCCCACCAGTCGCCCCTGTCCATGGGATTTTTCAGACCAGAATACTATATGGAATTTATCTTTGAGGAATAAGATTTAAAAGCACGTAAGTTTTTCCTTCACTCAGCTGCCATTCTTTGCAAACAGGAGGCATGCCCCCTCTCCCCTTACCGTGAGTTGTTCTGTCCCCCAAATGATGCTCTTCGGTATTGCGGCAATTTATACTACAAACTGCATTTCCCCCCTGTTACCTCTGGTTTATATTGTTCTCCCCTACAGAGTTGCTTACCTGGTTTATTTCCATCAACAGCAGTTTGTGAGTCTCAGATGCTTTGCTGTTTATATTAAACTGAGTTTGTGTCAAAGCAGCTGTGAATTCATTACCAGAAGACTGTGATTCCATTCTGAAATTTTGTCTTAGTTACCTGGTTTGTCCTCCATTATTAGTCAGTTACTTTCATTTAGAATTGTATTACATTAGCTATTTTATTTGGCTGTTTTCCGACATGACATTTTAGAAAAAAAAAAACAAGGAACATAATCCTTTAACAAAAATACCTGTATAGATGTAATTCTTTATCTTTTTATTTAAAAATTGTTCTTCCAAACGTGGAGTATATGTTCTTTCCAGATCTCCATTTTTAGGTATGCTTGTTTCTGAATTAATGAATTCTCCAGATTTTAGATAACTATTGACAATATTTTGTATTGGCTCTCTTTACTAATATATAAAATTAATTTTGAATCACTAGCATCTAGTAATATTATTATGGAAAATAAGATTGCATTTTCTCTCTGAGATTCTCTTCTAGCATTAACATTTTGCTGCATGAGGGGAAAATCTATTAAAGTCTCACCATCTTTGTCTTCCTAAGCCTTAGTTTCCCCAAGTGCTTACTGAGAAATAGCATAAAAGGCCCCCTTAGTGCTGTGTAGACTAATGACAAAAATTATTGGATTAATGTTTGGAAAGTGTTTCTGAATTCTCTCAAGAAAGCTATTATGTAAGTGGCAAGTAGTATTATTATTTTGCTATTTCAGCTTCCTTATTTTTCATCTCTCAAAGTCATTTGGGTCATTTACTATGGAATTTTCTGATTCCTTGACAATTTTTAATGGCTCTTTGGAGAGTCTTTTGAGGGCTGTTTAATCCCTTTGTTGATGATCCATCTGCTTGTGGAGTTCATGCTTTTTTCACAACACATTAATATTCAGGATTTAAAAAAATAGTTGTGGCTGTTTTGTACCTAGATGAAATTACTTATCTTGAGAAGACATTTATTATCTTGGTTTTCAAATGGGATTTTTTATTTTTCGTAGACTTATTTTGTGGGGAGGTGGAAATAGAACTCAGCAATGCCAATTATTAATGATGCTATTTGGAAGAAATATAATTAAGGCATGGTCTCCAAATCATTCTCTGAAGCCACCTCAATGCTTTCTTCCTATAGTATGGCAATCTTTATGCCCTCTAGATTATAATCACAAATTAGCAATGGCAATTCTATGAGTAAGGAGTGCATGCTATGAATTTCCATACACATAAGTATTTACATTTTCTCGCAATTTCTACAATTGAAGAGAAAGGGACAACATGTTTTCTGACTTCCTTATCCTCTAAGCTCTTGTGAACAGAAAGTAGAACCAGAGGCTCATCTTTTCCCACAGAAATCATAAGTAAGTTCTAGAGTGGGAGAGAAAGGTAAAACTGGTGATTAGGTTCTTACTGTTGTTTAGTGACAAAATTATATCTATAAAATGGTTTAGAATGTTATTCAGGGTTTATATCTA
Source organism: Cervus elaphus (assembly GCF_910594005.1). NCBI lineage: Eukaryota > Metazoa > Chordata > Mammalia > Artiodactyla > Cervidae > Cervus > Cervus elaphus. The sequence continues at coordinate 68,196,476 of NC_057834.1, read as the reverse complement.
TATGTAATTCCACTAAATCTGGTTCCAAATAGTTTTAGCAGATGTAAGTTTTACCTTAGGAGTGTTAAATATAGAAAGGGAAAATATTGAAAATCAAGTTTTCTTGTTTTGGTAGTATTCTGAAAGTAATTTTTTTTTAAAGTAGTTTTTTTTTTTTTTCATGACAGTATATAAAGTAATTCTGTTTTTAAAACGTGAATAGTTGTAATTTCTTATTCTGGTAATAGCGATTTGAAAGGAAATAATTAAGCATTTTCCTACCTCCACTAACTGTATTTTAGGGTAAGCAGATAGCTGCAACTGATGAGGATTATTATTATTATTTTTTTCTGCTGAAGAATGCCAACTAATGAATGTAGAAAGAATTAGAAAATCATAAACTTTCTACCCCCAATGAAATAATTGCTTGAGACAGTGATCTCCAGTAGAACAGACAGTTAGGTGGAAGGTTGTTGGGGAACTTTACGGTGCGAGTTCAGCTGTGCCACCTGAACTAATGATTAGCTGAGCGTCACTCGTGGAAGCGGACCAGCCAATGTGTGCTCCTGAGGGAGCATCCCTGATGGAGTGTTGTTGCTACAAAACAAGTCGACTCTGCATTTAATCAAGCCTCCAGAGCTAACTTCCATTTACAAGAGAAATGGAAAATATTAATAGAAATTATGTCATATAGAAGTACAGATAAATCCAAAATGTGAGCCATTTTACAGTACAAATAACCAGTTTCTGCAATAAATCCATGATGTAGAGCCAGCAGGTATAAGGGTGAATGGACTGCTTTATTTTAAAACAGCTATATGTGATGAGTAAAGTTTGCCTGAATCCTGATTCAGATAAACCTATGCTTAGAAGGACATTTTTTGAGACATTCAGGGAAATTTAATTGTGGAGTGTACATTGGATGATGACAGTGAGTTACCAATGTTTTTTAGGTGTGATAATGTCGTCATAATTGTTAAGGAAAATACCATATTTTTAAGACGATAAAAACTGAAATATATGAGTGAAGTGAAAGGAGTTCTAGAGTTTAAAATTAATTCAGCAAAGAATAAAAAACCCAGCACTATCAAATGGAGCAAAAGCTTGAGGGTTACATGGAGAATCATTATACTTCCTTCCTTTGTGTGTGTTTGAAATCTTTCTGGATAAAGTAATTTTTTAATTGAGAAAAAGGGCACGTGCTTTATAATGTGCTTTGTATTTCTTATTCTTTCACTGGTATAACAACAATGTCATTGAATTCTTACACATTGTCACTGTTAATTAGTTTCATGAAAAACTGATGGGTTGAATAATCTTTTTTTTCCCTCCTCCTTGGGACCCTTAGAACCAGAGAATAGCTTATTTATGTATTTACTTATTTTTACTACAGTCACATTGAACTTTTAATGACTATAAACAGCATGCACTTAATAGATGAAATGAGAAACTGACAAACACTCGTTTCCTTCATTCTGCCGAAGGCTTGGTCTTCTGCCCTCTTTTCCCATAGCTCTGAATTCCTGTCTTCTTCATCTGTCCTGGGATGTCCAGGCAGTGTCTTCTTTCTGTACTTTGGTAGATGTTACTCCCTTGGTTAAAATGTAATCACAATTCTCAACAGCTAAACACATTAAAGTCTCAGTACAGCTCCTGTATTGTCTCTGAAAGACAACTTGACTCCTTCAGTCTGTTTCGTCAGTCTTCAGTGCTCTTTATAACAATTTATTTTCCTAACTTCATGTGTGTGTTCCTCACTGAAGGGTAAGATCCTTGAGGACAGCTGCCATGATTTTTCATCTTTGTGACCTTACCTAGCCCAGGGCCTCACATATGTTAGAAATTCTAAATGTTTATTGAATGGGTAAATGAAGGAGAGTTTGTGAGTGTAAATCAGCAGCATGTGTGGGAAGTCCTGTCACTGAGATGTCCTTATTTCCAGAAATGTTTTTGTTTCTTTCCGTGCAGTCCCTGGGAACTGCACTTTTGGTATCTTAGGCAGGAGCAGTAGAATTTGGCCAGCTCAGATGTCCAGGGACTGGCTTTGGATGCTTTTAAATTAGTGGCCTTCTTTCTTTTGAAACTCAACAATTTTGCCTTAGGATGGCAGACATATTTTCATTGTTTCCATTCCATTGCAGCCATCTTCTTTTTCTTCTACCAGTTTTTACCACCTGTAAGATGATCACTTCCCAACAGCCTTCCTTCCCAGTGGGCTTTTAGAACTCATTTCTGTTTATTGTTGTGTTATGTTAGTATGGAATGGAGGGTGAGTTTCATATTATTTCTCTCACCATGCCATGTTATGTACATGTCAAAGGCAATTTTCCCTGAAGCTGTGTCTGGCATGCTGTGTAGAATCCCTCTTTGCAGAGTCAAAGATGTGAGCCCAGTGCCTATCACAGACTATTTTCATTGCTGCTGAATTCCTACAGGGAAAACAGTGGAGACATGTTGAAACTTACGGGCAAGTTCTTAAAACTTGCTCTCTTGGCTTGTTGCTGTTTCCCCACAGTGTGCTATATATTTTTCTGAAATGTACGCAGGAGAATCAGTCTCCCTTTGGGCAGGAGAAGAAATTTTTGTGATTTTGTTTCCCCTTAGATTAACAGATGGGGCTTTGTTTACCTGGGAAACTCAATTTCATTCACATGGGATAACTTAACACTCAGAAAGTCCATACACTCTGAGAAGTCTGATAATGGTTCCTTACTTCAATTGATATTTCAGATAATTCCACAGCTCTGATTTGTGTCTTTCTCTTCAAGAAGAACAGCACCAAACTTACTCAAAGGAGGATCCAGAGACAAACCATTTGAGTGAAAAGCCATAGAAATTTTTAAGGAACCACCAGGAAGCGAATCTGCCTCATTCTCAAGGCCTTTGACAAAATAAACTAGGATTATTTTCAATTAGAAACTAAGAAAGTGGTTTTTGAGATTAAGTAGATACGATGAAAAGGTGTACTAAAACGAAATAAAAATAGGCTCCAGACAGCACGAGAACAAGAAGAGGTTGTGAGAAGGGAAAAAGAATTGTGTCCGATGTCCTCTGCAGCACGGAGGCCAGACAGGGAAGCACAAATTTGTTTTCAGTACGGATGCCAGAAAGTGAGTCTAGTAGGTTAAGCACTTGTTACTCAGTTTTTGGAAGTGATGCCAAATTCCTTTCTAACAAAAACTTGAATCACTGCAGATGACCGTGGAAATATTTAGAACAATAAACACTATTTTCTCAAAGCGATTTAGTGCTAGAATTCACAAGAACAAAGAAATAATATTAGAAACAAAAAGCAAAGTCCTGGCATAAAGACCAAGGGAAGAATAAATATGGAAGTCACACTCCCAGTACTCTTCTAGTGATTAGCAGGGGGTCTCTGTTGCATGATCCAACCATTTTTAGAGCTACACTGACATATTTTCTATGATGAAACTAAAGTAAAAAAGTAAAGCTATAGTTAGTTTTTACATCACATTATGTGTGAAGTATCAAGCTCATCGCCCCTGGAGAGAAAGAAGAAATACTGTGATTTACTCACCTTATGCCCTAGAGACAGCATAGTCTGGAAAGGTGGAAAAGATGCTGCCCAAAATGTTGCCCACTGTTTTTGTTCTTAATACACATGAGAAGAACAATCCACCAAGGGATATCTCTATGTTTATAGTTATAACGATAAACTTTAGATTTTTTTCTACAATTGTTTCTCTCTGCAGTAAAATCTGACATTGCAAATCTCACCCATTGTTTTGCCAATTCTGTGGGAGATCCTTACTTCTCATGAGACAAGGAGAAACTGATGCTTCTGTGAGCAAGAGCAAGTAGAGGAGAGTGTAAAATAAAATATAATCTAAAAAAAATTTAGACAATGGAGACATGGTTGGCAAAAGCCATGGAGGCACCTTGGAATTTTGGATTGGTCTAATGATGGACAAAATCACTGTAACTCTTGAGATAATTAGGTTGGTACAAAAGTAATTGCAATTTCAGACCATGAATTTTAAGTCATTGTAACTAGGCTCAAACACATCCTTATTGATCAAAATAGGAACCATTGCAATCTAAACATTTTTGCCAACAAGAAATAAGTTTGTTTATTCCTGTAGTGTATTAGGTTGGTGCAAAAGTAATTGTGATTTTACGTGGTTGAACTTTGCTGTTTGATATTGGAATACATTCTTAAGTAAATGTGGTTATGTTATATATCACTTTAATGTGCATTTCACGCTTTATGTTTTTTTGTTAATGACTTATTACTTGCTGTTTATTTTATATTTAGACTATAGAAATGATATTAGACAAAAAGCACTTTTGAGTGATTTTTTTTTATTCAAGTTCAAAATGGGTTGTAAAGCAGTGGAGGCAACCTGAAACATCAGTGATGTATTTGGCTCAGGAACTGTTAATGAACGTACAGTGCAGTGGTGGTTCAAGAAGTTTTGCAAAGGAGGTGAGTGCCATGAAGCACAGTGGCCAGCCATCAGAAGCTGACAACCAATTAAGAGCAATCATCGAAGCTAATCCTCTTACTACTACACAAGAAGTTGCCAAAGAATTCAATGTTAACCGTTCTATGGTCATTCCACATTTGAAGCAAATTGGAAAGGTGAAAAAGCTCGATAAGTGGGTGCCTCATGAGCTGACCGGAAATTAAAAAAACAAACAAACATCGTTTCGAAGTGTCATCTCTTATTCTACACAACAATAATAAACCATTTCTCAATCAGATTGTGACGTGCGATGAAAAGTGGGTTTTATAGGATAACCAGCGATGACCAGCTCAGTGGTTGGACTGAGAAGAAGCTTGAAAACATTTTTTAAAGTCAAACTTGTTCCAAAAAAAGGTCATGGTCATTTTTTGGTGGTCCACTGCTCGTCTGATCCACTACAGTTTTCTGAATCCTAGTGACACCATAACATCTGAGAAATAGGCTCAGCAAATCAATGAGATACACCGAAATCTGCAATGCCTGCAGCCAGCATTGGTCAACAGTAAAGGTCCAGTTCTCCTCCATGATAGTGCCCAACCACACAAGGTCACATAACCAGTGCTTCAAGAGTTAAACGAACTGGGCTATAAAGTTTTACCTCATGCTCCATATTCACCTGACCTCTCACCAACCGACTACCACTTCTTCAAGCTTCTCGACAATTTTTTGTAGACAAAATGCTTCCACCCCAACAGAAGGCAGAAATACTTCCCAAGAGTTCATCAAATTCCAAGGCATGGATTTTTATTCATAGAAAGATACTTGACACTTGGCTAGTATGATATATGGGTTTGTTAATCAAATGAAACCTAAAATTAAGTATAAGTGGTCTCTGATCATGGCTTTGGAGAGAAAATCATAAACTTTCATTTATTTAAATTTTATTCTTTTAAATTTATTCAGATTTCATATCTGTATTAATACATACCTTTAAGATAACACATTAATCTATGTATATAACTTATAAATTGTAGGGAGTGTTTCTTCTATTTTCTGTGCTGGGTTACAGCAATAATTTAACAACTGCTATTCTAGATTGATTCTGTAAAACTGAAACGTATTATACAGGAATATTTTATGACAGTCATGTTCTTCCATGACTGGAGTTAATTGATTTAGCTTGTCTTATCCATTTTTAGGATTATGTTCTAGAGAATCTGAACCTCACAGGACCTTTCTCAGGGGAAACCTGTTGTACTATATGATTACTCTCAGTTATCTCTGATTGAATAATAAACAGTTTGGTCACTCACACAGCAGTAAATCAGATTCTCTTTCATAACATGTGAAACTAAGAGATGGAAACTTTTATCAGCCATTGGTTAGATCCTTAGCTTAAATGTGATATAACATTGCAACCTGTGTTAATATCACAGCTATGCAAAATCATGTGCAAGTTCAAGTTAGAGAGAAGCAAATATTAAATATTAGAAATGGTTTTGTTATGACAACCCTCTTTACTTATCTTCCCAAGTTAACTTTCATGGTGTCTGTTCTTTGCAACCTAATATTTCCAGGTTAGAATGTATTCTGTGGATTGGGTGTTGCAAAGAAAATTATCAATAAAAATGACTAAGACTGGAGATTAATAAAGGAGCAATTATACCATTGAGGTAGTAGGAAAACTGCAGAAAATAATTTGTTATGGTTTGTATTCTTATGAATTACATTTACATATTGTGGAAACATTAATTGTCATTTTTTAATTGAAATTAGTTATAAGTCTTTTCCTTAATGAATGAGGTATAATCCTTTAAATTATTTTCAGATAATATCAGGAGACTCATAATGTCTATAAATGTTTTTAATTTTTTTTTTTTACTAAATGGGACTTCCAAAATTCTCATGTACTCTACTCAAGCACAAAGATTTATAGGGCTTCAAAAAGATTTCCACAGAATTGGGCAGATGCTCACATTTATTTATGTGCATTTTTAAGTAAATATACATTATTGTACTCTCTGTTTTGTAGTTTAAACTCTTTCTGGAAATGACATCTCAAAGACTTTAGGAGCCTTACATGCACACATACACAATAATACTTCAGATTTCTCTCATGGTGAAATAAAGACATAGTTGCCTAGGCAGTACAGCTTAAAATGTGTCTTTTATTAAGATTAAAACATTTTGTAGAATAACACCATAATGTATTTATGATCATTTTTCTTGTTTACTTGTGTTGTTCTGTCTTTCTCAATGTCTTTGGTTATAAAAATGTCCTATTATGTTTTAAATATTACAGGCATCAGAGGGGAAAACAACAATGATTTGTGCTTATTACTGAGCAAAGTCCAGTAAAGGTTAATGAACTTCTGCTACTACATGAATTAAATATTCAGTTTAAACTCAGGCCAGGTGAAGAATGTAGTGATTTCTTTATATCTGCTATAATTATACCCAGATATTTCACTTTGGTCTTATTTGGGGTGTGAGGGGATAAACAGAACGTGCTGATAAACAAGATGGTCTTGACTGAGCTATAGTCATTTAGTATTCATCTAGTAAATTTCATTCATCATCACTTTCAGAGAGTGTACAGGTCAGGATTCTGTGCATGATAAAAAAGAGCAAATAGCTTTGTGCAGCTGTTTGATAGAGACTACAAGCTCACTAAAAATAAATGATTTTCAGTCTGAAACTGAAACTGATGTGGAGTAAAGGATTTGACTTCCATGATATGTAATATGCTAGAGCTTAAACTGTAGGACTAGGAAGCTGAAAAATAACACTGTCTCATGAAAATTACACTTTCCTTTACTGAATCATGCAACACAAAACTGAATTTATGAGAAATTCTTTATGTAAAACCATCACAATTTACCTACTTAAAAGTTGGGCTTATATTGGGTTAGCATTTTAAATGGGATTCTAAATTAGGATATCTCAGTTAAATTCCTCTAAATTAGAATAAGATTGACAGCCTTAGTTTGCCTAAAAAATACCAGTTTTGTGTTTCCTAGGAAATGTCTCCCATATTGAATGTCCTCCATAGAAAGCATGGACATCTGGAGAGGAAAGGATGCTCCCTGGGGAAAAATTCACAGATTATTCTTATAATTCTATTTTAAATAGAATAGACACCAAACCAGAACACATATTCACTGATGTATTCATTTAATAAATATTTATTTACTAAATATCTCCTCTGTCAGACACTTTAAGAATCTTGTCACACAGCTCTGAATAATACAGATGAAGTACTTGCCTCCCTGGAGCTTTTCTTCTCATAGAAAGCGGTAGTGAATGAAGTTGTAATTTCAGCATCCTTACGACCAGAGCCTCTGTCACTCTCTGTTCCAGTGGAGGTGATGCCTTTTAAGGTCCCTCTTTCTATACATCAGGGGATAAGTACTGTTGAAATAATACACAGGGTAAAGAAGAATAAAGTATGGGAGAGGGTAGGCTGTTACTATTGATATAGAATGTCAGGGAAAGCCTCTAATGAGAAATGAGGGAGCAAGTGGCCCCAGGCAAATACTACAGCAAATGCAAGCTCTGAGGCAGGAGTACATTTGGGCCAGTCAAGAACTAACAAAGAGACCGGTGTGGGTTGAGTAGAATGATAAGGAGCAGGAGGTAGGAGAGAATTCAGTGAGCGCTTTAAAGACATGGGATATTACATTGGGTAAATAGAATTTATTATAGAAATTTGAACAGAGTGATATGATTTGACTTATGTTTTAAAAGGATCACTTGTGTTATGAGCTGAAGGAGGGCAGGGATAAAGTAAAGAGAACAGTTAGAGGGCTACTTGGATAGTCCACGCAGAGGAGATGAGTGCTCAGAAGAGGTTGGTAGTGATTTTACAACAGAAAGAAATGGTTCAATTTTGAATATACAGGCACATCCAATGTGAAACTCTTCCTAATAAATATTTTCCCACTGGAACACCTTTTAGTTTTTTAATACCCACATTTCATGCTATGTACCTATCTCCCAATACATTTTTAAGTCTATGCTAATATAGGAAAAGTTAATATTTATGTCCCCAAACTGAATAAAGCATTAAAAAATATAATATGCAGGAAAAATCTCAACTGGAAACTCAAAAACAGTTGGCAGAGTGTTAGAATCACGTGTAGATACTAGGATAACAACCAAATATCAAAAAGAGGATGCTCATCTGAGATGTTGTTGATGCTGAGAGGCATTACATAGTCATGTTTAGAAGCAGTGAAACATTAACCTTAAGCACAAGTATAATAGGATAAAAAACTTTACTTTGGTCCATCCCTTATAACTCTGTCCAGAAAACATTGGAAATATAAGGAATACTCCATTTACATGCTTTATTCAAACACGGCAAATGTTTTTCCTGTCGTAATTCTTCAAAGGTCTTTACAAATACCCAAACGACAGACAATTTCTATTAGTTACCATGAGTCTGAAATTGCCCGTTCATCACCCAAACTGTCAAATGTCATCACCTTCCACAGCAAGTGCCAAACACAGCTCTAACCTTTTCCCCTTCTTCCTTCTCAACCTTTGCCAAGTCTCAGGTATCCACTTCACTTGGTAAGTAAACGTACTATTGGGAGGTGTCTGATTGTATTGTAAATTTTTGCCTCAATTTTTTTCTGACCAATATTATTTAGCATGAAATATAAACACTTTACAACCCAACTTTTAATGTTATAAACACACTTTAACATTTTAACTGACAGCTTTTGGTTTCACATAGTCATAATATATATTTTTACATAAAATAGACCCCTGATTGACCATTTTTGTACAGAACACCTAATGTTCAGAAACACTAATGTTAAGTGGAAAATATCTTTTTTGGAAGGTAGGGATTTTAGGGAAGAACTGCATCAAGGGTGACTCCAGGGTTTTTAGCCTGAGTTAACTGAAGCATAAAGTTACATTTACTACAATGCATATGATTTCAGGAAAAACGGGTCTTGGAGGAAAATCAGAAATTCTACTTTGGACCATTTGAGATTCCTTTTAGATGTAAAATCAGTTCAGTTCAGTCGCTCAGTCGTGTCTGACTCTTTGCGACCCCATGAATCGCAGCATGCCAGGCCTCCCTGTCCATCACAAACTCCTGGAGTTTACTCAAACTCATGCCCATAGATGTAAAGTATGTAGTTCAATATATGAGTCTGTTATTCAAGAGAGGGAGAGCCAGGTTAGAGGTATCATCTTGGAAGTTATCATTATGCAGATTTACAGTTCTGAGATTGGGTATAATCACATAGGAAGCAAGTATGGATAAAACAGAGGTTTAAAGAAAAAACCCAGGGAACGTTCATCATTCAAGACTAAGGAGATTAAAAAAAAAAATAGCCAAAGAGGGAGGTAAATAGGAGTAAACAGTGAGGAAGAGGAGATCCACAGTAGAGAGGTCTTAAAAGCCCTGAGTCCAAAGTTCCCTTCCTTTAAGAATCAATTTTGTTGAATGCTGCAGATTGATGGAGTAAGAAAAGAGCTGAGACTTGACCATTGAGTTTAGCAACCTGTAGGTCACTGGTCATTTGGTAAGGACTATTTCAGGGGAGTAGAGGGGTTAAAAATCTGGACCCAAAACAAAACAGGAGGAGGATAATTGGCAACAATGAATGTAGACAATATTTGAGGAGTTTCACTGCAAGGAGGAATAAGAAATGAAACTGTAGCTAGAAAGGCATAAAGGGTCAGAAAAAGCTTTTGTTGTCTTTCTACTATGATTCAATATCATGTCTGAAATGCAAAAATGGTTGTTACAAGAAAACATTGGTAATACCCTTGAATGAGTGAGGGATCAGATCTAGAGAAAAAGTATGTGTGTGTGTGTGTATTGATTGTGTGTGTGTGTGTGCACGTTTGGAAGAGGGGATTGATTGGCCTTAATAGGAGCATTACCAATTCATCTCTTGTAATGGAAGAAATGTCAGAGCCTCTGGCCACAGATGTAGTAAATAGGTAGGTGTAGTGGTGGGAGCCTATTGAAAGACTTTTCTAATTACTTTGCTTTTTCTTGGTGTACAATAAACCCAATTCTTTAGTTGAGTACTGAAATAGTGGAATAGGTTTGAGGTTAAGAAAATATGTTTTCTGTAGATCAGGAACTATTAGTGATGCCAAGATCCAAGATTGATGAAAGTGACATGAAAACAAGTTACTGGGAACAAAGAGGTAATATAAGTGTGAGGCAAAGATGTTATAAAAGACATAAACATAGAAATGAACATTTCTACAGAAATTTGCCATAGTAAACAGAAGAGTACAAGTTTAACCAAGATGCCAAAAGCCTTCCAAAGAGTGCTACCAGATGGTTTTCAGTGTTTACAATGCTTTTATATCAGATAAGTTTGTAAAATGGGACTTTTCTGTCTCTTTTTTTTTAAATTTTTTATTTTTTATTTTTTTTCTTTTTTTTTTCTTTTTTTTTTTTTATTATTATTATTTTTTTTCCAGTGGGTTTTGTCATACATTGATATGAATCAGCCATGGATTTACATGTGTAGTCAAGGTCCCAAAGGCTGAGGACGATACAAAAGGTACCGAATCACCTCACGTCCTAAATCAAAGAATTGGTCCACTTAATCAGGATTTGCTAAAAGGTTGTGATGCTGATTTAGACAACCTTAGCCATCCCTCACCTCTAGTTTCTGTAAGGAGAAGAGGTTGGAGTGTAGCAGGAGTTTGTGCAGTGCCGTAGGCTTTTACCTCCTCCTGCAAGTGAAACAGACTTCCGGGAGCCTTGGGAGGTTGGAGTGTGTCCCCCCTGGGGATGGTCTGGAATGGAAGAGCAAAGAGAAAGAAAGCTGCTCTAGGATCAAGCTGTACTTCCATCCCTGCAACACAAGGGTGCATGAGTTTCCCAAAGGCTATGTGGCCCTTGGGAGAAGGCTGACCCAGTATAATTTTAAAAGGGACTCTGAAGGTCTTCTAGCCTAGGCAAGATAACCTATTGAATAGGAGGAAAAAAAACAATCTTGTAATAACCTATAGTGGAAAAGAATCTTTAAAAGTATATATATGTGTGTGTGGGTGTATATATATATATATATACACACATATGTATATGTATATATTTTATATATATATCATATCACTTTGTTGTACACCTGAAACTAATACAACATTGTAAATCAACTATATTTTAATAAAAATTAAACATAATAAAAATGAAAGAAAAAACTAGCCAAACAAGCGAAAAACGACACAGCAACTTGTGAGGTTAAGAGTAGGTGGCAGAAGGGTTGGTATTTAGTCAGAGGAGCTGCACTGCCTATAACCAAGAGCTCTGGGTAGGGGTTTCTAGGAGAAGACTCTCAAGAAGAATGTACAAGGCTCTGGTTAAGATGGAAAAAGTTGTATCCAGAGAGTCCTGACACCCCTACACCGAGTAAGACTGTATGTTGCTGTTCAGTCACTCAGTGGTGTCCGACTCTTCACGACCCCATGGGCTGCAGCACACCAGGCCTCCCTGGCCCTCACCATCTCCCGGAGTTTGCCCAAATTCATGTCCATCGCATCGGTGATGCCATCCAGCCATCTCATCCTCTGACGCCCTCTTGTTCTGCCTTCAGTCTTTCCCAGTGTAAGGGTCTTTTCAAATGAGTCACCTGTTTACTTTCCTTCAAATGCCTGCTCCCTCCGGGCTGGAACTGGAGGGGTCTGAATCTCTTACTCCTGAAATAAGAGACAGAGTGGAGTAGACAAGAGAACACCAGTGTTCCCCTCCCATCATGGTTTTTCAGGCTTGAGATAGGCTTAGCTGGGGGAAGGTAAAAGACCTTACTTGGATTTAAGTATCAAATTAGGGTTTTGCATTGAAAGAGACTGGCCATTTTAATACCTGTCCTTTATTTGAGTAGAGTGGTTATCACCAAGCCACTCATATATGGCCTAGTTTATAATATTGTAGTGAAGATTACATTAGATAATGTATATAAAGGAATATTGAATTCTCGTCCCTTCCTTAAGGTCAGCAAACACCTTTTCATGTTTGCTGTCTCAGAATATTAGAGTAGGCTCTCAGTAAGTGATATGTTGACTGATGTCATTTCAAATTCATGACCACTAACCTCAAGAAGGGCATCCTGAGACTTTGGCCCATTTACTCTCTCACTGTCATAGGAGCCATTCTTGCCCTTTTCTTTCTCCATAAATATCTAACAGCTTCTCCCATGTCTTAATTGTTTGTGAATATTCCCATAAACATGGTCACTCCTCCTTCCTTATCATTGGAAAAGTTTGCCCACGAGTCCATCCCTTCCTCCTAAGCTGATGAACTTCAGAGTGCTTTTAGCAGCAGAGCCTCATGTTTTTCCCTGATGAGCTCTTATATAGAACACATAGTCGAACTGTCCAAACACAGGGTGGAGTTGGAATGGGTTGAGATGTCAAGAGTTCTGAATGCTCAACCATTCTTCCTTATCACTTTCTGTCACCCAACATGAAGGCTGACAGACCAGGAGGTATTCCTGAGGAAAGTTCTCCCTTCTTGGTATGGAATTTTTCCTGCCTTCCAAGCCAATTCATTATCCATGTGTTGATACATGTGAAACACCTAGATTCATGCCTCAGACTTAGTAATGCTTGATAAGTGTTGGCCATCATTGTTATCTTACAGCCTGGAGTGCCTATTTTTCTTTCCTTCTTTCTCCTAAACATAGACTTGCCATAAGATTTCTGGTCTTTATTTTTCATTTTACACTCCTGCCTGTATAATCTTATCACCTCATCTAGTGCCGCCTGTCACTTCTTCACGGACGACTCCTAGTTAACACACACCTCAACTCTCATGTCTTAGGTCATTGATCAACATCTCCTCTGCCAGAGAGTCATTTCTCCTTAATCTGGCCCAAATATCTCCTTGTCTAGTTCCTTTTCCCTGTTTCTGTTCATGGCCAGGTCATCTTCTGAGGCTTGACACATCACAGTCGTCTTTAAATTCTTCATCTTCCTGGTGCCAGTCAGTTGTCACCTATAGATTCAGCCTCTGAAGTTAACCTCATACCTCCTCCCTTTCCATTCCCAACACCAGCAACCGGGTTCAGTTCCTCACTGCAGTTTGTTTGAGCTGAAGCCATAAATACTGAGTAAGTTCCACTCCCTCCAGCCTTCCCAGCCCACATCCATTACACTCTCCAGTTGCCAGACTGAACTTTCCAGAGCCCTACTCCACTTTGTCCCCTATCCCAAATCCTTGAATAGCTTCCCTCCAACTGAGAACACACACTTCTGCCTAAGATACCTGGCTCTCCACAATGTGTCTCCAACCAACCTATTTTTTAAAATTTTATCTTACTTAGTATCCCATACAAAGTCTACATTAAAGCCGAATTAGGAAATTTGCTCTTATCCAAACATAACTCACATTAGAAATACATTTCTTTGTACTTTATATTTCTGCATCTAGAAATCATGCCTGAATCTATTGCATTTCTAGATGTTCTTCAAGGCAGTGTATTGTGGCAATTTCCAGCACTTGCCTTGGGATCATAGTTTTGGGTTCAAGTGCTGCCATGTAAAGGCTCTGTGACTTTAGGTTAGTTACTTAACCTCTCTAGATCTAAATTCTACATTTGTAAAGTGGAAATGATAGTATTTCATATATCATAATGTTACTGAGAGAATTAAATGTGATAATGTACTCTTAAAGCTATTTAGCAATGGTACAATATATTGAGTACCAGAAAGTAAGTTTTCTTTAACATATCAGGCACAGTCTTGACTCAGGACCCCTGTGCCTACTGTTTTTCTGGCTGGAATAGTCTTCACCAGACATGTGCGTGGCTTGGCCGCGTGCATGCACGCTTGGCCGCTTCAGTGGTGTCCGACTCTGTGCGACCTTATGGACTGTAGCCTGCCAGGTTCCTCTGTCCATGGGATTCTCCAAGGCAAGAATACTGGAGTGGGTTGCTGCCGTGCCCTCCTCCAGGGGATCTTACCAACCTGGGGATCAAACCTGTGGCGTCTCCTGCATCTTCTGCGTTGCAGATGGATTCTTTAGCTCTGAGTCACTGGGGAAGCCCTGGCTTATTCCGTTAGTTTTCAACTAAACCATCACTTCTTCGAAGAAATCTTCCCTAACCATCCTGAGAGTACCCACCATCTCCACTGTTCTCCATCTTTTTATCTTCTTTTTCTTTAATGCAATTGACATTACATTACATAGTTATTTATTTGTACATTGCCTGCCTCACTAGAATGTAAACCTCACTAGAGGAAGGTTTTCGTTCATTCTGTTTATTGCCAAATTCCAAGTACTTAAAACAATACGTGGCATATTCAAGGCTATTAGCAGATATTTATTGAATGAGCAAATAATCAAATGAAATTACATAATAAACCTTAGCTTTAATAAAAGGTGGTTCCAAATGCAACTACTGTAATAAATTCTTTTTATAATAAATTCTTTAATGATTAACACAATTGAGTTAGATACCTCCATCTATGAAATTTATGTATACTACTGTATATACTGAAATGTGTATTCTGGCTCAGATATTTATGTTTGTTTAGTACAGTTTGTCAGATCAAAAACTTCTCTATTCTCTAAGAGAGGAATACTCTAACATAGGGGTTGGCAGACATTTTCTGTAAAGGGCTATGTAGTAAATGCTTCAGATTTTACCAGCCACTCGGACTGTCGTAACTATCCAACTCCGCTGCTGTAGTGCAAGAGCAGCCATAGGAAATACATGGAAGAAGTGCGGCTGCATTCTGATAAAGCCGAGCCTACAAGAAGGTGAGGCTGGCTAGACTTGGCCTGCCAAACATAGCTTGCCAGCAGCTGCTCTGTTACCAGTATACGCTCAGTAGCTTATAGCACAGTGACTTTTTATATAGAAATCATTCAATAATGTGAAATTGTTATTCAGGAATTATATTCAGTCGTATGTATAATAATGTCATGTATTATGCATATGTATCTAGATAAATATATAGTAGAGACACGAAGATAGTGTGTGTGTTAGTTGCTCGGTTGAGTCTGACTCTTTGCAACCCCATGGACTATAGCCCATCAGGCTCCTCTGCCCATGGAATTCTCCAAGCAAGAATACTGGAGTGGGTTGCCATTCCCTTCTCCAGGGGATCTTCCCAATCCAGGGATGGAACTCGAGTCTTCTGCATTGAAGGAAATTTCTTTACTGACTGAGTTATAAGGGAAGCCCAAAGATAGTAAGAAAATGTAATAAAATAATGGAAATAGCCATAATCTACTGATCACCTAGGAATGTTCAAAGTTATTTCACTTGATTTTGACAATAGCCAAAAGAAATGAGTACTTGAAGTTCTAAGAAGTTAGGTAGCTTCTGCAGAATTACCGAGAGGAAATAGCCACCATAGCAACAATAGCAACCAGCATTTATTGATATTTGATATTGCATTGTGAACTTTATATGCAGTATTTAAAATTCTGGTCACTAATTCCAGTGGTGGTGGTGGAGTGGGTGTGTGGGGGGTGGAGGTGGGGCAAGAGGTCCTGTGTGGTTTCCACATATATCCAAGCAATTCTCAGAGACCAGCTGGGTGTCCTACAATTCAACTCAGTTCTGACACTATCTGGAAATGCATGCATCAGATTCCACAGGTTAAGGGTTCAGTCCTATAATAAAGTCCCCGCACTCCACCCCCCAGTTCAGATGTGAGGCTCAAGACCAGGTTGACACGTGTGCTTCTGACTAGCTATAGATTGGATGTTCCAAGGATGCCCTCCTTGGGCTCAATTAGTTTGCTAGAGTGGCTCACAGAGCTCACAGAAACATTTTACTTACTAGATCCCTGGTTTTCTTGTAGAAGGATGTAGCTCAGGAACAGTCAGCTGGAATTGCAGCACAGAACATGGGGGAAAGGTGTGGTGCTTCCAGGCCCACTCCAGCAGCCCAGTCTTCCCATATTGCCACGTGTACACCAACCTGAAAGATCTCCAAAACCCTTCTTTTGGGAGTTTTTATTCAGGCTTCATTAAATATGTATGATTGATTAAGTCATTGGTCATTGAGTAATTAATTCCACCTCAGCCCCCTCGCAACCTTGAAAATCAGAGGGTAGACTGAAAGTTCCAACCTTCCATTCAAAGATGCTTCCTCTGGAAACCAGCCCCAGCCTCTCTTTACCTAAGGGCTTTCCTAAAGTAACATCATTAACATTACAAAAGACATTTTTTATTGCTCTCCTCTCTTAGAGAATTTTGATGGTTTTAAGGATTCTGCCAGAAACTGGAAGATCAAGGATGTATTTCTTTTTATAAGTCAGTATCACAGCATTGTATAATTTAATTTGATCTATATAACATCCTTCGAAATAAATAGTACAGTCTCCATTTTGTAGATATATAAAATGAGATTCAGCAAGTTTAAGTCATTTGCCTGATATCACCTAACTTGTAAGTAGTAAAAAATAGAACAAGATTTGCCTGATTCCAAACCCTAACAGAGTGATTGCTCTATTCTACTCTGAAGCATTTATAATTGCGCGTGACACCTCCAACGTTAGAGTCTCACAGTGGAAGAATGAAATATTTATGCTGAGAGGTTGGGATTATTTGATTTATTCAGTAAAATTTAAAATAATTCAATATAAGAAGTCCTTTATATTCTGGTCTTTTCTATCTATCAGCCTGTCTGACAACTGTTTTCTCCAAAATCTCCCAGGTCATCCCAGGTGGAGGGGAACTCATGACCTTTTGTGCAAGCCATATGAATTTTCTTTCTTTTTCTTTTACTTCATGGCACCGCCCTGCCCTTCCAATCCCTCAGAGTACACTTACCTGTCTTTTCCACTTATTTGATGCTTGATCTGCTCAGATACCTTCACGCCATGAATTCTTCTTGCTTCTACTGACTTGCAATGAAATCTACATTCTGTATAATTCTGGTGGAAGAATCATTGTGGTGCTTTTTTACACAGCACTTGATAATGATATTAAAATGTCTATATACGCCTTTTCTTTCTCCTCACTGAAATGTTTAAGCACCAAGTTGTCATATCTTCTGTTTCTCCATCATAAAAAATAGTAAATCTAAAAATAAATGGCTATTTAATTGAGTTGAAGATACCAATAATAAATAATATTGTAAAATACATGATTAATTTTTTAAAAAACTGTGCTTGGTAAATTGATGTATTCCTGTGATCCCCTGGAGGCATACATTTAAGGAGATGGAAGAGTCTATGGAAGAACAATGGAACAAGAATGCTTTACACAAGAGTCAACTAAGCATAAAAAAGAATCTCAGGACCAGGATTCATTTTCTGCTTTTTGTATATTAAATGAAAAAGTTCAGTAGTAAAATAAGCAACTGAGTTATGTCACTGCTTTAGAGATCCAAATACCAAGGTACAAAGCATGCATATATTGTTCACTCATAAAACTGTTATTTAGCAGTTGTCCCAGCCAGAACTGAATCAATTAATAATAAGATCTCCTTGTGCATATGGCACTGTGCTAGGCATTTATAAGGGGGCTGGAGGTACTTATTTGTATTTAATTTCTGTTCTTAGGAAGCTTACAGTTAAGATAAATGCATTGAAAGAGGCATACACTTCCATGTATTAATGAGAGGTCTAAATGATAGGATACAGAATGTGGGGGAAGAGAAGTACAAAACACTTGAAAGTGTTTTCTTGATATTCTGTATTTTGATGCCACTTTGAATTGATTTGTAGAAAGGAGAGAAGATGAGTGGGACTGGAAAAGCTGAAAAGAGGAGAATAGAATGTAAATGTCCTTGGTGGGAGGGCTCAGATCGTGAACTTCTTTTGTATTCTTTTGCATCACCAGCACATACCTAGAGCGATCAATAGGTGCTTCATAATACGCTATTAATTTTCCTTGAAATAAACACGCTGTTCACTAAAGGCTCTGCATCCTATTTCACTGACCCTGCTGCCTCTTCAGGCTTGCTCTCCTTTCACTTTTCTCTCTCTCTTCTGTCAAGATATAATCTTCATGATTCCTCATTTCTCCTATGATCACTCAGATGACCTCATTGGCTTGTTGAGATTTCATGTTCTTCCTGACTCTTTTTGTGTTCTGAAAGCCCAGCTGCATTTTCTCAACCTACAAAGAGGGACATAAAAAGCAACCAACAGTCGACAAGCCAAGACTCCCAATCTATTGCTGGCTGACATAGACTAACTGCCCCAAAATGCTAGGTCCCTGCTACTGATCTACAGGATTTGGCATAAGCAGGGAAGATTTCCAAACCCACACAAAGAAGAATCGATTCTGTTGGGAATTTGGCTTTGACACTCAAAGGATTTATTTCAATATATAAAATACTCTTGGCATTTGTTTAGGCTTAAAAGCAAAAAAGCTAAACAAAAGCTATAGATTGTGCATGTGTACGTTAGTCACTCAATCGTGTCTGACTCTTTGTGACCCCATGGACTGTAGTCCACCAGGCTCCTCTGTACATGGAATTCTCCAGGCAAGAATACTGGGGTAGGTTGCCTTTCCCTTCTCCAGGAGAATCTTCCCAGCTCAAGGATGGAACTCAGGTCTCTCACATTGCAGGCAGATGCTTTACCACCTGAGCCAACAGGGAAGCCCTGAATTGAACTGGTATTAACTCTAAATTGTTACTGTTATCTGAATTAAATTCACCCATTCCAGTTCATTTTAGTTTTCTGATTCCTAATATATCAGCGTTCACTCTTGCCATCTCCTGTTTGACCACTTTCAATTTGCCTTGATTCGTGGACTTAACATTCCAGGTTCCTGTGCAATATTGCTCTCTACAGCCTCAGACTTTACTTCCACCACCAGTCATATCCTCAACTGGGTGTTGTTTTTGCTTTGGTTCTGTCTCTTCATTCTTTCTGAGTTATTTCTCCACTGATCTCCAGTAGCATATTGGGCACCTACTGACCTGACGAGTTCATCTTTAGGGTCCTATCTTTTTGCCTTTTCGTGCTGTTCATGGGGTTCTCCAGGGAAAAATACTGTGGGCAAAAATCCCTTAGAAGAAATGGAGTAGCCATCACAGTCAACAAAAGAGTCCGAAATGCAGTACTTGGATGCAATCTCAAGAAATGACAGAATGATCTCTGTTCATTTCCAAGGCAAACCATTCAATATAATGTTAATCCAAGCCTGTGTCTCAACCAGTAATGCTGAAGAAGCTGAGTTGAATGGTTCTATGAAGACCTACAAGACCTTTTAGAACTAACACCCAAAAAAGATGTCCTTTTCATTATAGGGGACTGGACAGAGTGTCTGATGAACTATGGACGAAGGTTCGTGACATTGTACAGGAGACAGGGATCAAGACCATCCCCGTGGAAAGAAATGCAAAAAGGCAAAATGGTTGTCTGAGGAGGCCTTACAAATATCTGTGAAATGAAGAGAAGCAAAAAGCAAAGGAGAAAAGGAAAGATATTCCCATTTGAATGCAGAGTTCCAAAGAATAGCAAGGAGAGATAAGAAAGCCTTCCTCAGTGATCAGTACAAAGAAATAGAAGAAAACAAGCAGGTCAGGAAGCAACAGTTAGCATTAGAAATGGACTTGGAACAACAGACTGGTTCCAAATAGGACAAGGAGTATATCAAGGCTATATATTGTCACCCTGCTTATTTAACTTATATGCAGAGAACATCATAAGAAACACTGGGTTGAATGAAGCCCAAGCTGGAATCAAGATTGCTGGGAGAAATATCAATAACCTCAGATATGCAGATGATACCACCCTTATGGCCGAAAGCGCAGAAGAACTAAAGAGCCTCTCAATGAAAGTGAAAGAGGAGAGTGAAAAAGTTGGCTCAACATTCAGAAAACTAAGATCATGGTATCTGGTTCCACCACTTCATGGCAAACAGATGGAGAAACAGTGGAAACTGTGGCAGACTTTATTTCCTGGGGCTCCAAAATTCCTGTAGATGGTGACTGTAACTGTGAAATTAAAAGATGCTGATTCTTGGAAGAAAAGTTATGAACAACCTAGATAGCATATTAAAAAGCAGAGAGATCACTGTGCCAACAAAGGTCCTTCTAGTCAAGGCTATGGTTTTTCCAATAGTCATGTTTAGATGTAAGAGTTAGACCATAAAGAAACCTGAGTGCCAAGAATTGATGCTTTTGAACTGTGGTTTTGGAGGAGACTCTTGAGAATCCCTTGGACTTCAAGGAGATCCAACCAGTCCATCCTATAGGAGATCAGTCCTGAATATTCATTGGAAGGACTGATCTTGAAGGTGAAACTCCAATACTTTGGTCCCCTGATGCAAAGAGCTGACTCATTTGATAAGACCCTGATGCTGGGAAAGATTGAAGACAGGAGGAGAAGGGGACCATAGAGGATGAGATGATTGGATGGCATCACCGACTCAATGGGCATAAGTTAGAGTAAACGCTGGGAGTTGGTGATGGGCATGTTGGACTGGTGTGCTGCAGTCCATGGATTCGCAAAGAGTCGGACACGACTGAGAGACTGAACTGACTGACTGTTACTGTTAAAAGTGGAGGACTGAATGCTCTGGTGATGCAACCTTAGAGATGTACCACTGGAAGGTGAGAAGCCAAAGTTCAAGGGTAAACTACACAATGATATGCTTTTAATATTGGTCCCATGTCTTATATTAAATCCTCTTATATCTGAATTTTCCTTCTTTTTCACTTTTTGTGTCAGATGAATAAAAAAATCATTACTTCTCTCTCAGAAATATCTATAAAATGAATATCTTTTTTCATCCATGCTGACACTATTTCGGTTTGCTTTGCTTAATTGTTCACTTTGTAAATACCCGATCAAAATGATTTTACCAGCATCTACCCCTTCGTTTAAGTCTTTGTTCCATACCCCTGCAGGAGTTCTGTTATTTGTCCATGTTTCTTTATGTTAGTTCTCCACCCTGATGCAGTTCATATGTTAAGGCCCAAATACCTGGTGTAATGGCATTTGGAGATGGAGCCTTTTGGAGGTGGTTAAATGTGAATGAGGTTGTAAGAGTGGGGTCCTTATGATAGAATCAGCACCATTAAGAAACACCAGAGAGCTCTATCTTTCTCTGCCATATGAGGATACAACCAGAAGTTGATCCTGTGCGAGCCAGGAAGAGAATTCTCTGGAGAACCTGACAATGCTGGCACTCTGGTCTGGGAATTCTAGCCTCCAAAACTGTGAGCAAATAAATTTCTGTTTTTTAAACTACCCAGTCTATATATTTGGTTGTGGCAGCCTGAGGAGACTAAGAGCTTCCTAAAAAAATAAACTTTAATGCTGCTTCCTTGATTATAAACCTCTGCTTTGTCAGGGTAGGTTTCCTATTTCTAGACACGGAGTACAAAGCTCCTGAGAGGTTAATCCCGTTGAACCTATGAACGTTGATTGTGATTTCACACCTGTGTTCTCAGAGCCGCATTCACACTGTACTTCCTACAGCAGGAGCTGTAGTAAACAGCTCTTGCCCTGTTACTTCTCAAGGCATTTACATGCACTGTATGGGGTGTCCTAGGTGAGACTGTGGTAAAGAATCTGCCTGCCAAATGCAGGAGACACAGGTTCAATCCCTGGATTGGGACGATCCCCTGGTGTAGGAAATGGCAACTTACTCCAGTATGCTTGCCTGGAAAATTCCATGGACAGAGGAGCCTGGAGTGCTACAGTCCTTGGGGTTGCAAAGACTTGGACACAACTAAGCACGCACGCACTATTACCTTTGCCTTTCCTTGTGTCTTATTTGAAAAAATTCCATGCAGGTCAGATTTCATTGTCTTAATGAAGTATAATAGGTGATCATTGTGTTCCCATACTGTTTTGCTCACCAAAGTCATAGCAGTTGTTAGACTGCAGGGGTACATCATTACTGTCAGTGGTCATAACTGTCTGCCCCTCAGAGCTATGAGGGCTGAAAGCCAAAGTGCCTTTTCTTACTCATCTTTATGTTTACACCCCCCACTCCCGGGAAAATTCCTGGTGTAATTTAGATATTCAATAAGTATTTATAGATGGATAGATGGAAGGAAGGAAGAAAATATGGAAAGAAGTATTGAATACATGGAAGGAAGGAAGTAGGGAAGGGAGAAAGAAAAGGGTTAGAGGTTGGCAGTTCAATGACCTATGTTAATTTATTTGTCCTTTTCTCTCCTGGGAAGCCCCAAGCAATGTTGCTTTCTAAATGAAAAGAGGAAAATACTTTATTACCTTAGTATCCCAACCAATTGTCGTCCTCAGTCCCACTCGCCTAGTTCCGTAATTTTGGGTAACACAGTCTTGTCTAACTCAATGAAACTAAGCCATGCCATGTGGGGCCACCCGAGACGGTCGGGTCATGGTGGAGAGGTCTGACAGAATGTGGTCCACTGGAGAAGGGAATGGCAAACCACTTCAGTATTCTTGCCTTGAGAAGCCCATGAACAGTATGAGAAGGCAAAATGATAGGATACTGAAAGAGAAACTCCCCAGGTCGGTAAGTGCCCAATATGCTACTGGAGATCAGTGGAGAAATAACTCCAGAAAGAATGAAGGGATAGAGCCAAAGCAAAAACAACAGCCAGTTGTGGATGGGACTGGTGATAGAAGCAAGGTCGAATGCTGTAAAGAGCAATATTGCATAGGAACCTGGAATGTTAGGTCCATGAATCAAGGCAAATTGGAAGTGGTCAAACAGGAGATGGCAAGAGTGAATGTCGACATTGTAGGAATCAGCAAACTAAAATGGACTGGAATGGGTGAATTTAACTCAGATGACCATTATATCTACTACTGTGAGCAGGAATGCCTTAGAAGAAAGGGAGTAGCCATCATAGTCAACAAAAGAGTCCAAAATACAGTACTTGGATGCAATCTCAAAAATGACAGAATCATCTCTGCTCATTTCCAAGGCAAACCATTCAATATCACGGTAATCCAAGCCTATGCCCCAACCAGTATCGCTGAAGAAGCTGAACGGCTCTATCTTTTTGAAGGTGAACTATCACCTTTTAGAACTATCACCCAAAAAAAGATGTCCTTTTTGTTATAGGGAACTGGAATGCAAAAGTTGGAAGTCAAGAAACACTTGGAGTAACAGGCAAATTTGGCCTTGGGGTACAGAATGAAGCAGGGCAAAGGCTAATAGAGTTTGCCAAGAGAACGCACTGGTCATAGCAAACACCCTCTTCCAACAATACAAGAGAAGACTCTACACATGGACTTCACCAGATGGCCAACAATGAAATCAGATTGATTATATTCTTTGCAGCCAAAGATGGAGAAGCGCTATACAGTCAGCAAAAACAAGACCTGGAGCTGACTGTGGCTCAGATCATGAACTCCTTATTACCAAATTCAGACTTAAACTGAAAAGAGTAGGGATAACCACTAGGCCATTCATGTATGACATAAATCAAATCCCTTATGAATAAACAGTGGAAGTGAGAAATAGATTTAATGGACTAGATCTGATAGACAGAGAGCCTGATGAACTATGGATGGAGGTTTGTGACATTGTACAGGAGACAGGGATCAAGACCATCCCCATGGAAAAGAAATGCAAAAAAGCAAAATGGTTGTCTGAGGAGGCCTTACAAATACCTGTGAAATGAAGAGAAGCAAAAAGCAAAGGAGAAAAGGAAAGATATTCCCATTTGAATGCAGAGTTCCAAAGAATAGCCAGGAGAGATAAGAAAGCCTACCTGAGGGATCAATGCAAAGAAATAGAGGAAAATAACAGAATGAGAAAGACTAGAGATCTCTTCAAGAAAATCAGAGATACCAAGGGAACATTTCATGCAAAAATGGGCTCAATAAGGACAGAAATGGTGTGGACCTACCAGAAGCAGAAGATATTAAGAAGAGGTGGCAAGAATACACAGAAGAACTGTACAAAAAAGATCTTCATGACCCAGATAATCACGATGGTGTGATCACTCACCTAGAGCCAGACATCCTTGAATGTGAAGTCAAGTGTGCCTTAGAAAGCATCACTATGAACAAAGCTAATGGAGGTGATGGAATTCTGGTTGAGCTATTTCAAATCCCGAAAGATGATGCTGTGAAAGTGCTGCACTCAATATGCCAGCAAATTTGGAAAACTCAGCAGTGGCCACAGGACTGGAAAAGGTCTGTTTTCATTCCAATCCCTAAAAAAGGCAATCCCAAAGAATGCTCAAACTACCGCACAATTGCACTCATCTCACACACTAGTAAAGTAATGCTCAAAATTCTCCAAGCCAGGCTTCAGCAATATGTGAACTGAGAACTTCCAGATGTTCAAGCTGGTTTTAGAAAAGGCAGAGGAAACAGAGATCAAATTGCCAGTATCCACTGGACCATTGAAAAAGCAAGAGAGTTCCAGAAAAACATCTATTTCTGCTTTATTGACTACGCCAAAGCCTTCAACTGTGTGGATCACAATAAACTGTGGAAAATTCTGAAGGAGATGGGAATACCAGACCACCTGACCTGCCTCCTGAGAAATCTGTATGCAGGTCAGGAAGCAATAGTTAGAACTGGACATGGAACAACAGACTGGTTCCAAATAGGAAAAGGAGTAAGTCAAGGCTGTATATTGTCACCCTGCTTATTTAACTTATATGCAGACTATATCATGAGAAACACTGGGCTGGAAGAAGCACAAACTGGAATCAAGATAGCCGGGAGAAATATCAATAACCTCAGATATGCAGATGACACCACGCTTATGGCAGTAGTGAAGAGGAACTAAAAAGTCTCTTGATGAAAGTGAAAGAGGAGAGTGAAAAAGTTGGCTTAAAGCTCAACATTCAGAAAACTAAGATAACGGCATCTGGTCCCATCACCTCATGGGAAATAGATGGGGAGACAGTGGAAACAGTGTCAGACTTTATTTTTCTGGGCTCCAAAATCACTGCAGATGGTGATAGCAGCCATGAAATTAAAAGATGCTTACTCCTTGGAAGGAAAGTTATGACCAACCTAGATAGCATATTAAAAAGCAAAGACATTACTTTGCCAACAAAGGTCTGTCTAGTCAAGGCTTTGGTTTTTCCAGTGGTCATGTACGGATGTGAGAGTTGGACTGTGAAGAAAGCTGAGCGCCGAAAAATTGATGCTTCTGAACTGTGGTGTTGGAGGAGACTCTTGAGAGTCCCTTGGACTGCAAGGTGATCCAACCAGTCCATCCTCGAGGAGATCTGTCCTGTATGTTCATTGGAAGGACTGATGCTGAAGCTGAAACTCCAATACTTTGGCCACCTCATGCAAAGAGCTGACTCATTGGAAAAGACCCTGATGCTGGGAGGGATTGGGGACAGGAAGAGAAGGGGACGACAGAGGATGAGATGGCTGAATGGCATCACCGACTTGATGGGCATGAGTTTGAGTAAACTCCGGGAGTTGGTGATGGACAGGGAGCCCTGGCGTGCTGTGATTCATGGGGTCGCAAGAGTCGGACACGACTAAGTGGCTGAAATGACTGACTGACTGACTGTTGACAAAATGATTTTTCACTCCCACTGTTTTCTACACACTGATGAAATGCATAAGAAACTGCATTCTTAAATGAAACAAGCCCAGTGAATAATTATTAGAGAAAAAAGATACTAGTACATGATAACAACCCACTCACTTTGACCTCTGGAGCTTTTTTAGTTAGAACAGGACTTGGATATTGTTATGAACAAAAATGCAGAGTCCATGTGTCAGGAGAAAATTGAAGAAATAATCAAAAGGCATTTTTCTTCCTTTATATTTTAACAGTTGCTTCTTCTCACATCATGTATAAAAGGCTACCTATATGATTTTTTTTTTTTTAGTTTAAGATAAAATATAGGAGGAAGGAAAAATTATATTTAAGACTCACACCACCTGTAGTGTGTCTGCCCTCTAATAGAGATGATGTAACTTGTCCCAGTGGGGATAGAGCAGTTTCTCCTCTTGGCAGAAACTAGTGAAGGAAGTAGGAGGTGTGAGATTCCTAGTGCAAGACTCATTTAAGTTTACCAGAGAATCCAGAGTCTTTAGAAATGCAGGAAAAAAAAAAAAGAAAGAAAGAAAAAAAATGTCTAGGGCTCAGGGACTAAAGAAAGCAAAATTTGTTGACATAAAATAGAAGGAGGTTCTGTTTGTTTTTGGATTGTTTCCATGTTGGTTTTGTTTTTTTGTTGATGAGCAGTGGAGCTAATAAAATAAAAAGGAGTTAAGTGAATGGCTGGGTGGAAGAGGCAGAAGTCTAATCTGGTGGAAGTATCTAACCGAACGATTTAAGAACAGAACATGGGGTATAAAATGACAAATTGAGCATGTGGATCTACCATCCCTCTCCCTCAAGTTCCAGTAGAATGAAAGAAAATATATATGCACACATGATTAATACCCTGATAGTGCTGTCAGGTGGCTTCTCCGGTGGCTCAGAGGTAAAGAATCCGCCTGCAGTGCAGGAGTCAAGGTAACATGGGTTCAGTCTCCGGGTCAGGAAGGTCCTCTGGAGGCAGACATGGCAACCCACTCCAGTATTCTTGCCTGGGAAATTCCATGGACAGAAGAGCTTGGAGGGCTACAGTCCATAGTGTCACAAAGAGTTGGACACAACTGAGGTGACTTAGCACACGCGCATGCTGACAAGTGAGAAAGCAAGCAGGCAGTGCTTGAGGGCTTTAAGGAAGTCTCGGAGACTGAAAGGAGAGTCGTGAAGAAAAGGAGAAGAGTGATCCATTGGCCCAAAAGAGCAGAGTAAGTTCAGTCTTGGAGTCCCAGAGAGGTTCTGATCTTCTTTGGTTCAGAGTCAAACTAGAAAGAGCCAGAGCAGGCTGGAGGGCAGTCAGAGATGTTAGCCACGCATTCCCAGTGTGGAGCAGAACCGAAGAACGGACAATGGGAGATAGAAGATAGAGATAAAAATGGGATAACTGACATCAGCGGAAACAGATAAGTCAAGACACAGAAGAGAATTCTGTGGAGACTAGGGGAAAAGTACTGGAGGATATAAAGGAAGAGATTGGTCAGTGTGATTAGGACATTTGCTTTTTCTGCTTGTTGCTTGTGGAAGTTAGGTTCCTGTGCTGTCTTAGAGACTGGGAGATCTGGGCACTGTTTCCTTTGATGATTACATCTCAAGGGCCTTTGAGAAAGACATTTTGGGAGTGTGAAACTGCTAAGAGGCTAGGAGAAGATTTACAGCTCATTGTGACAGAATTTACAATTCCAAGTTTTCTAAAGTAAAGTGAAAGTCACTCAGTCATGTCTGACTCTTTGTGACCCCATGGACTATACAGTCCACGGTATTCTCCAAGCTGGAATACTGGAATGGATAACCTTTCCCTTCTCCAGGGGATCTTCCCAACCCAGGGAAGGGAGCATTTCTAAAGTAAATGCTCTAAGAAAAGGGAGTTCAGGAAGAAACCTGGCTAAGGCCATCTTGGTCATCACTATGCATTGAAAATGGGTACTGGGTAAAGGTTCTTGATGGAATGTAAATTGCCTTTCTTTAAATTGCAATAAAATATCTATATTAATTTCCTGTTGCTGCTGTAACAAATTTCCACAAGCTTGTCATAACATTTCTGAAAATTGGATTTCTCACTGGGGAGAAAATCAAGAAGTTAGCAGGACTGATTCTTTTTGCAGGCTGTGGTGGACAATCACTGCTTTGTCGTTTCCAGTTTCTAGAGGTTGTGTTCATTCCTTGGTTTGTTGCCCCTTCCATTTTCAAAGGCAGCAGCATACCATCTTCTCTCTTCTCTGACCTCTGCTTCCATTGTTAATTTGCTTCTCTGACCTTGATTTTCCTTCCTCTCTCTCTTTAGAGACCTGTTGCTTTCCCCCACTCCAGGTAATCCAGGATAATCCCCCCACCTCAAGATCCTCAACTTAATTATATTTGCAATGTCCTTTTTGCCATGAAAGGTGCCATATTCACAAGTTTTGAGATAAGGATGTGCGCTCTTTAGGGGCCACTTTTCTGCCTCCCCCTACTTTTGTAGCATGCTGTTCATTTCCTGCCATTAATTCACGATCACTGATTTCATATTTTACATCTCTCACCCCCATCTCCCCCCAAAGGTGTAGGAAAGAGGCCTGGGAAATAACATTTATACACACATATGCATGTGAGCATACATCACAGGACACTAACAGCAGCTTTCACCAAAACTGACAGTTCTCTTCTACTGTACACCTGAGTCCATGTCTGCAGGCCCCGGGGGCATGATTTCCCCCAGGCTGGGGACTTGCTGGCCTCTCTTCTCCTCCCCAGTATATATAATCCCCAGGGTATCTAATCCTGGTGCCTATCCAGATGTGTTTCTCATGAGGATGCTGGATTCACCTGCAAATTTCCATGCAATGCCGAGGCCTCTGGTTTCGGGATTTTAATTTCACTGGATAATGATCTTGGTGATTTTAAACATTTCCTGTTCCTTGTTAAACTGCCTGCCCGATTCAGCTCCAAATAACAGCTTTAAGTATACAAGTGAAAATTTAGCTTCTAGTATTTAACAACTACTATAATTTTAAAATCTACTTTCAATTAAGTAACCTTGTAATTCTGAAAAGTGGTTGTGCTCCAAAGAAGTGCTGAAATGCCAACTGAATACAAGTCCACTTTATGTCTGGCAGAAACTGTAGAGTTGTCATGTGGCTTAGCAATGAAAATCTCATTCAGTAGTGCTACTGACATGACTGGTATAGTGCAGCATTTAATATTTGTCTTTATACATCTCCCCATGATGTCAGAACAATCTCCAGTAATCAAAAGAAATGAAGAGAGCTAGAATAAAGTATTTGTTAAATCTAAATATATACAGTTGACATTTTTAAGAAAATGTGCCTAAGAGATGTATTGATTTAGGAAATGATCATTTATGAATCTGGAAGCAGGGTAGCTTTTGAGGTTATGACAGTAATTTCTTTTCTGTTGCCAAAACTCTATACATGGAGTCAGTTTTCCAAAGAGAAGGATAGTCTCTAAGGCAACACCCCTTTTAGGGATTTATTCTAATATGAATCAGTCATTAAAAATCAAGTCCAA
Organism: Cervus elaphus; assembly: GCF_910594005.1. Taxonomy (NCBI): domain Eukaryota; kingdom Metazoa; phylum Chordata; class Mammalia; order Artiodactyla; family Cervidae; genus Cervus; species Cervus elaphus. Next base: position 68,167,139 of record NC_057834.1, on the reverse strand, counting down.
GCTTCATAGCAAAAAAAAAATTATTTAATATTTAAAAACTATGTTTTCTTAGGTGAAACTGGTGTAGAGAGTTGACCTTAGAAGCGAAGTGAAGAACTTACTCAGGGTGCTTGGAAATGTTATCTGCATTATAATAAACTTGAAATTCATTCATTTAACCCTTACTAGACATTGACTAGCTCCAGATGATTGCAGTCATTAGAAAAGAGAAAATTGCTTTAAAAAGAATACAAATCTACCATAATTTCATATATTAAAGGTGAACCACATCTGTCTTTTAAAATGAAATAAAGAACAAGTTTGTGGTAAACAAATAGCTTTTGTTCCCCTGGCAATATTTATCTCATAATTGTTTTTTTTTTCTTTTTTAAAAAAATAAGCATTATTGAAATTATTTTAGCAAAACTTCATATTTTTGCTTATTTATTTGTAAGATTATATTTCAACAGATGTAAGTCAAAAATGTGCAAGCTTGATTTTTTTCTCTTTGTTATTTTCTCTTAGTTTTTTTTCAGATCATCGCTCAGCCTTGGAGAATTATTTTGATAAGAGAGAGGTCTTTGAGAGGGTTTGCAGTGCTTCATGGCTTGTGCAAGCAGGCAGGCAGTTTTCTTTTTGTCTTTTTATCTGGTCAAGGACATTTACATATTATGTCAATAAGCACACAGAAATTTACAGACTGGGGTTGAGCAAAAATGGCTTTTTCTCAATAGACACAGAACTAAAAATATGAAATCGAACACATTCATATTTGAGGAGGCTCAGCCTGCGTTGTGCACATTCTTCTTTTTAATACATATTTTTTAAAAAATGCCAGGGGAAATTTAAACAATGTTAATCAAAGCAGAAATGCATTGATGGCATGTGTTGATTTCATTTCAACCCTTCAAGTTCTACAATGGACAGAGCTGTGGTTTACATCTAGCCCATGGGGCCAGGTTTGCCACTAACCCGATTGTTGACTCCCTGGGGATTATACTTTTCATTAGTAATATGGTTCTGTTGTCCCCATTAAAAGATACATACTTAATTCAAACTTTTAAAGAGTGTCTGAAAACATATATTTAAACACATTTATCACATATTACAAAGAACTTTTTGAGGTAGTCAAAAAAGATTTCAAGAGAAGGAAAAAAAACCCTTAAAAAAAAACTGTACTAATGATCAATGACATTGTTTTGATATAGTGTGGTAAAGTCTGTTAGCTGACTATCTTTAATCTGTCAATTTGAATTTATTTTTCCAATAATTAACTCAATACTAAGCAAAAGCAATTCCAAATTCCAACATAAAGTTGTAATACCAAGCCCGGTGTGGATGCATTCAGGCTAACTCCTCATAGCTAACAGATTTCTGAATGTGGCTTTTCCTTTTATGCAGAGAATGGACTGATTAGTTTCTCAAGCAATAAACATTTTTTTGGTTTCTGAAACTGACTACTTTGTTACCTCTATTACACACAGATCAGCAGACTGTGTTTGATAACAAAGGTAGGAGCTAAACTCGTCATAGTTGTTGCCAACAATTTATGAAGGAATAATCCAGTTCATAGGAAATGAGGTACTTCAAGTATTCGACGAATAGAAGGTTTTTCTCTGTCAGTATGGATTCAGCTTCAAACATGTCTCATACTGATCTCTAGACTATTGCTGTATGCCATGTTGATCCATGCAGGAATAATTGTAAAGAGTTTCCAGGATTTCTTTTACTATCAGAAAAATCACCCTGGAATCACTTTGCTTGTGGCTTATAGTGAAAAACATCAGTCTGAGCATTTTGAGCTTACAGCCATGGATAAGGTGTTTAATTTGTTTGGTGCTGGGTTCTGTGACCTGAAAAATAAATTGCTTTTGGGAGGAGTAGTGGGAAGAGGGATCTTATTATAGGAAAAAAAAAAAAAAAAAAGATGTTCTCAACAGCAAAGATTTTTAAGGTTTAAATGTTGTTTTTAGACTCATTGGCTTGACCCTCCTAATCAGCCCCCTCATTGTCATCCCATGAAAGTATGTGGTTTTTAAACTGATGAAACAGGTGATGCCTTTTCTCTGTTGCTGTTATGAAAATATCCCAGTTCCCTGGAAGAATTGCCAATAGTTTAAAATTAATGTCATAATTTTTATTTAAATTGAATGGTAAATGCATATAAAACATTTTAAAATTTTACATACCCTTTGACCCAGAGAATTCACTTTTAAGAACATGGATTAATCATGAGTCTGAGCCAAGATTTTTCTGGCAGTTTAGGTGTTAGTTGCTTAGTCGTGTCCAACTCTTTACTACCCCATGGTAGTAAAGGTATCTTTACTACCATCTCCTCTCTCCATGAACTTCTCCAGACACGAATACTATGATGGGTTGCCATTCCATTCTCCATGCTGACAGGTTAAAATAGGTAAAAGTAAGAACAATTTGAATACCCAGTTGTGGTCTGCATAAACATATTGAGGTTTATATAACCTAGCAAAGATTTAAGTAAGGTAGATTCATTCTTTGTAGCAATGATAAATTCATGTAGTCAGTAAAAATGTATCAAGCACCTCCTATATGTCAGTCATTTAGGTATTGAATATAAAGCAATAAGGAAGACAAAGTTGTAATCTCACTGAATTTCCATTATGTGTAGAGGATTGACATCCTCTCGTTATGTATAGAGGATTTATGTGTAAAGGACAGAAATGGTATGGACCTATCAGAAGCAGAAGATATTAAGAAAAGGTGGCAAAAATACACAGAAACTATACAAAAAAGATCTTCACATTTCAGACAACCACGATGGTATGACCACTGACCTAGAGCCAGACATCTTGGAATGCGAAGTCGAGTGGGCCTTAGGAGCATCACTGTGAACTGTGGTAGTGGAGGTGATGGAATTCTAGTTGAGCTATTTCAAATCCTAAAAGATGATGCTGTGAAAGTGCTGCACTCAATATGCCAGCAAACTTGGAAAACTCAGCAGTGGCCACAGGACTTGAATAGGTCCATTTTCATTCTAATCCCAAAGCAAGACAATGCCAAAGAATGTTCAAACTACTGCACAATTGCACTCATCTCACACACTAGCAAAGTTATGCTCAAAATTCTCCAAGCCAGGCTTCAACAGTACATGAACTAAGAACTTCCAGATGTTCAAGATTGTTTTAGAAAAGGCAGAAGAACCAGAGATCAAATTGCCAACCTCTGTTGAATCATCAAAAAAGCAAGAGAGTCCCCCCAAAACATCTACTTCTGCTTTATTGACTATGGCAAAGCCTTTGACTGTGTGGATCACAAAAAACTGTAGAAAATTCTGAAAGAGATGGGAATACCATACCACCTGACTTGTCTCCTGAGAAATGTGTATGCAGTTCAAGAAGCAACGGTTAGAACTGGACATGGAACAACAGACTGGTTCCAAATTGGCAAAAGAGCACAACAAGGCTGTATATTGTCACCCTGCTTATTTAACTGATATGCAGAGTACATCATGCTAAATGCTGGGCTGGATGAAGCACAAGCTGGGATCAAGATTGCCGGGAGAAATACCAAGAATCTCAGATATGCAAGTGACACCACCCTTATGGCAGAAAGTGAAGAAGAGCTAAAGAGTCTCTTGATGAAAGTGAAAGATGAGAGTGAAAAAGTTGGCTTAAAACTCAGCATTCAAAAACCAAAGATCATGGCATCTGGTCCTATCACTTCATGGCAAATAGATGGGGAAACAATGGAAACATTGAGAGACTTTATTTTTTTGGGTTCCAAAATCACTGCAGATGGTGACTGCAGCCATGAAATTAAAAGATGCTTGCTCCTTGTAAGAAAAGCTATGACCAACCTAGACAGCATATTAAAAAGCAGAGACGTTACTTTGCCAACAAAGGTCCGTCTAGTCAAGGCTGTGGTTTTTCCAGTAGTCATGTATGGATGTGAGAGTTGGACTATAATGAAAGCTGAGTGCCGAAAAATTGATGCTTTTGAACTGTAGTGTTGAAGAAGACTCTTGAGAGTCCCTTGGACTGCAAGAAGATCCATCCAGTTCATCCTAAAGGAAATCAGTCCTGAATATTCATTGGAAGGACTGATGCTGAAGCTGAAATTTGGCCACCTGATGCGAAGAACTGACTCATTGGAAAAGTCCCTGATGCTGGGAAAGATTGAAGGCAGGAGGAGAAGGGGATGACAGAGGATGATGTTGGATGGCATCACCTACTCTATGGACATAAGTTTGAGCAAGCTCCAGGAGTTGGTGATGGACAGGGAAGCCTGGCATGCTGCAGTCCATGGGGTCGCAGAGAGTAGGACATGACTGAGCAATGGAACTGAACTGATCGAGGATTGACAGTGATAAGATAGGATGTTTAACTTATATTTTAATGGAAAAAGTGAGCAGTCTTAGCATGAGTTCCCTGGGAAGCGAATCCATCAGTAGATGGCTTGTGTGCTATTATTAAGTTATTATGATATGTAAGCCCAAGCAAAAGCGAGGGTCAAGGAGAGTGAAGCAGGGAAGAAAGGAGAATCAACAGGAGATGGCATTATTCTCCAGGCAAGAATCCTGGAGGGGGTTGCCATTTCATTCTCCAGGGGATCTTCCTGACCCAGGGATCAAATCTGTGTCTTTTGCATTGCATGCAGATTATTTACCAATAGAGCCACTGGGGAAGCCTGATCCATTATTGATCTGGTCACTACTAAATGAAATCAAGGACTAGATCAGTGAGACTGAGTTCTCTTTGTATTATATTATCTGGACTCTGGAGCTGAGTGTTGAGAGTAGAAATAAAATGTATCTACTGTTTTCTGTCTCCCACTGGCCAGTTCTTTCCTAAAAGAAGTTAACTTTTGCACTTATTCTTTCGTGGTTTCATCTGTGAGCATCCCTGGGGCATGTCAGGTGTGCCTGTGTGAAGAAGGTGAGTGCACCCAGAAGATGCCTGAGCATTTGGTCCATGTTGGACATTGACTGAGTAGTTCAAATAGTTCTAAAATTAGTATAATGTCTGGAAGAGAATATATTTTCAGAATTAATTAATTTGCAGAGTTATCTTTGTTTTCTCTAAGATGCTAACATATAGTTTAGAAATATTTTATAATTTCAAACTTTTAAATATTGGTACATGCTGTGCTTTATTGGACTTCCTGTTAGATGATAAGTTTTGTGAGGGCAGGATTATGTATGCTTATTCATTACTGCATTGCCAGCCTGGCACATGCCTCTTCTGAAAGTATAACTTGCTACCTTTCTAGCAGGAGTTAAAGGAAAAAGTGTATTCTAAGCTATAAATATGGAAATTAGCTAGCAGTTAAATTCACTTTAAAAATGAACCTAATCTTTAAAATTCTAAGCAGAAATATTTTGAGATAAATTAGGGAAAGGGGAGGGGAATCCTTGTCAAAATTGTAAAGATGACTGCAGGATGGAAGCCCCTCCTCCCTAGCTCCCAGTCAGTTTCACAGATACACTGAGGTGGCAACAGTGGCCAGTTTATAGTGAACTGGACAATGTTCTTTCTTCATAGCTTCCTTCACTCGGGCGTATTTCACTCAAATATGTAGAATGAAAATAAACACATTTTAAAGAAACACAGAATGCAAGCCTGATCTTCCATATTCAAACTCTGTGCCTCAAGGCTTTCAAGTAGAATTGTTCTTTCTTTGAATGTTTTTCTCATCACCTCTTCTTTTGCCAGCTAGCCGACTCAGTTTTCAGGCTTTGGAACAAATGCCATTTCCTCTGAGAAGCCCTCCTGTCTGTCTTTTTCTACCATCTCTTAGCACCATGATTTCTCCAGGATACCTTTCAACTGTCCTGTAAATAAATAACAAGTAGGAAATTAGCTGTTCAGACTCTGCCTTCCCTATAGAAATATATGGTCTACTAGTCAAGATGTTGTCTCCCTTGGTCATCTCCCTGTCTCTAATGCTTGGTACATCTTTGAAACATAGGATGCACTAAAATTTATAGATATTAAAAATTATGGTCACAGAAAAAATTCAATCTTAGCTACTTTTCAGAAGAGTCTTTATTTAAAATTATAAACTGAATCAGGTAACTCAAAATTTAAGTATTTATAAATGAGAAGAAAACAAGTTAAATCTCTGGCAGCCAGAGATACTTCTAGTTACACTAAAAATATCACCCAGTATCTTATTAATACCCTGTCATGCAGATATGATCGAGTTAACTTACCTCACAAGAATAATGAAAATCTGTCATATATCAGCTTCTGCTTCAAGTTAGGCTCTGATGCCAATTGTGTGTCTCTTTTTAAAGACTGTAATTCTTTAGTTTTTATATTGGTTCAGCACAAAGTTATAGCAAACTACAGAATTCTGCTACATTTACCAAACACTGCATAATTTCTGTCTAATTATACAGAACTAACGTGCAACCTCTCTGTGTTAATAATAAAGCAATTAACCTGAAATACCAAATTGGTGTGAGTTCCTTGACTATTTTCTCATTACCACAGTCTGTTTCTGGTTTTGAACAATTGTACATTGTACTTTATAAATGTTAGTTTCAGATAAAATTTATTTTTCCATCTATCACAATAGCCTTAACACTTATTACCTCCAATTTTCTCACCTTTCCCCTTCCCTAAATTTGTGGGTGTGAAAGGTAATGAGGAGTTCATTATAAATCAGATGAATTATGGACAATTAGGAATGTTAAGAGACATGATATTATATCATCATAGCCCTTTGCATTTACTATTCTTTTTTTAATACCAATAGATCTTATGGGAGGCACTTCCATTGTGTCTGACACTTCTGATGTTATGGTGTCAATGAAAGTATGTGTGAAAACCATTACCTTGTCAATTTCATGATGTCAATGGCAACTCGATGTCAATGAAAATGTATAAGGTTCTTCCATTATCATTGTAAGAGCTTCTCTAGTCTTCAATATATGAAAAGACACTAGTCTGTAAGAAAGACTTAACTACCTGAAATTGCTGCCTGCATTTCTTGAAATTAAAGCTGAGATACTGCACTATGATTTCTCTTTACAGCTAGCATTAACAAAAATATATAGAATCACAAATAAATAAGTGGTTATTTTTATGACTAAGAATGTAAAATTACTTAACTGCTTTGAATTTTTAGAATTCAAATGGCTGGTACACACAACAGGGAAAATTCTTGGTTGAAAGTGAAAATAGTGAAGAGAACTTCAGCTGTAGACAATGTTGCATTGAAAATGCCCTATGAAACACTCACAAAAACAGGAAGGTCACTGGAAGCAATTACTTTACCTAAAATTATGCCCATAAAAAACAGCAGTGTCCTTGTTTTGATATTGAACTGTTTCATATAACGATTTTCTCAGATGAGAGTAATCATGGTATATCACTCATCTTAGATAAATTCACACTTAGGTCCTTATGTAATAAAATAAGTATGGATTGCCTTGTATTTTTCACACGATTCATGTTTTTTTCCCATATGTACAGTGTGGTTCAACAAGTTTCCCTCAGTTTTTTAATGACTCTTTAGTCATAAATTTTGCCCCAGTTTGCTTTAGCAGATATCGAGTACTTGTAAAATTATAATACTTGAATGGGTACTTTTTCCATGAAGAACACACACACACACAACTCAGATAGTGGCATCATTTGCTTTATGTTCTAATCATTTGAGATGATAGGATTTGTGAATTTACACAATATTAGGAATATGATTATTTTCAACAGTTTCCTATTTGGTCTGTGGCACATGGAATTTTTAGAATGAGAAGGAATTAGTAAAGTTTTAGAATATGTATTGTATGTGTATGTGTGTATGTGTGTACCTCTCTGCCTTCAAAAACCTGACATTATAAAGTGGAATAAAAGTATATAGGTAGATTACAATTTTAAGAGATGCATTTTATTTAGTTTTTAAGTGTTGTATCCTGAAGTCTTAGGTGACTTCAAAGAAGAGAGAGATGTCACTTGAGCTGTCTTAGAATAAGTATAGGGTTTCCTAGGTAAAGAGTGTATGGATTGCCATTACTGGCAGACAAATGAATTGGTACATAATAAAAATTTTATCCATATATGGGTAAATGATGTGTATTTGTGTGTATAGAATCGGGTAACCATATTATGATTTGATTCATAGCCATAAAACTTATATCTCATTTTAAATTTAGGGTTAAAATGTGTTTTGTCTATATAATCTGGATTTAAATTTAGCAGTTTCTTCTTATCCTTTGTTGATTGTTTTTAAGGGCATTGCAGTGTTTGAAAAAAGGACAGAAAGTCATCAAAGCTTTCAAACTTTAAATGAACCTGTTTGTTATTTGTAGCAGTTTTGATGGAAATTTGCTACAATAATTTAAACCAGTTGGACTAGATATGTTTTTTTTAAAAAATTATGTATGGATTTCAATAAATTGTGTTATACTCTGTGATTTCCTATTTGCAGAATAATCAAGAGTTGGCTACATTTTGAAGCAGATTTGTGTGTGTGTGTGTGTTTGTGTGTGTGTGTAAGGATATTGAAGATTATGGAAACTTTTCTAAAAACACTATTTTCTTCCTCATGCCATGAACCAAAATGTGATACCATTAAAAAGACAACCATCAAGCTTAATAGTCCCATTCAAATATGGAATCCCTGTAGATTAATTCTGATGGATATATAATGTACTTATTATTTTTACCCATATGCAGGACTGTATAAGGGGCTAAGAGTGAAAGAAGAGAGAAAAAGAGAATGAGAATCTTTGTGTTTTATTCTTGCTTTTGTCTTTATCATCATATATGTCTATCTATATGATATATATAATATGAATACATACAGACAATTTAGATCTATCATCTGTCTATAAAATATAGATGTAAATCTTATAGATATATAGAGATCTACAGATCTATCTGTATATTTAGAGATGGAAGAATAAATTTTAAAAGCAATTAATAGAAAGGAAAGAGAAGAACAAGAAATTGTTGTAACTTGGAGGAAATAAAATTAAACATTAGGTTGAAAAGCTCTGCTCTCAACTATGGGATCTGGCATCTCTCCAACTGGAGAAGACCCTTTCAGAAAACATGCTTTCCTCCTCAGTGCTCTGCTTTCCCCTTTGTAAGAATGGAAAGAGAAAGCGCCACTAGGGGAGATGTTCTCCAAACGTATTTCACAGTTTTCCAGTTCTGAATCAGGTACATCCTTACCCAGCTTGACTCACATGCCTGCAGCATTTCTTCACACCCCAAATCTAGGGTGTTGCAGGCAATTCAAATGGTGTTTTCATTTGAAAGACAATAGTGATGCTGAAAAGAAATCAGAACTGCTCGCCTCAAAACATGAATCAAACGGTAAAGAGTGGGCGGCAGTTAAAAATATCCCCAAAGCCTGACTTGGGAAAGGAGATTGTCATTCTTTGCCCAGCGTAAGTGGTTTGGGTAAAGCTCGGTGCCTTTTCTTGTATTAACTTATAATAAGCTTTCCTAATCTTTCTGTTTTATTATTATCAAAAGGCAAAGGTGCTGAAGGATAACGTTTCATTCCAAATGAAAAGTTGGCCTCCTCAGCTAAGGCAAGTGTTATACTTGAGGTCAAGGACTGTCTGAATCAATAGTACACTGTCCTACATAGTCCAGGTGACTATGTAGTGACTCAGTTCACAAAGTCCAGGTTCATGTCAGCTGCAAGAGAACTCTTTATAAATACCTTGCTGTCATCCATTTAGTAAAACTGATTAGCAGCAAATTACTAGACACTTTTCTATCAATGCAACAATATATCTTGATGTGCTAAGTGATTATGGGGGGATGTTCTTCATATTTAGCTGTTTATCAAATATTTTTGATATATATTTATTTTCAAGCACAATTTAGAAAATATTAACTAGAGTTGCTGCATCTACAGAAATTTTAAGCCACTTATTTTGTTTCCAATTAAACAAATGTATTTCAAAGGTGGTGAAAACTGATTTAAATATTCAATATCTGTCACACAGCCACTTTATAATGCAAAATAATTTATCTGAAGTGAAATTCAAAATTTAAAAATAGAGTCTCTTTTGCCAAGCATATAATAGTTAATAATGCCTTGATTTTTCTTTTTAAAAAAAGCATTTTCTTAAACTGCCATATTTAGCACACTAAATTCCAACTTAAAAATAATTTTGTATAGTATTGAGTAATTCCATTGAGCCAAGTATATCTAATCATGATTTTCCCAACATTTATCAAGAACTTAAAATATACTAGGGATTATTTTATCCTATTTTGTTTACTACTATGAAGTAGAGGTTATTATCTCCATTCTGTGGATGAGAAGACTGATAATAAGACTGAGTTACTTTTCCTAAAATTATCCTGGCTATTAAGGCCTATAATTGGAATTTACACTTAGTTTGTGTAATTACACAGCCAATGTGCATTAAACCATGCCATTCTTTCTTAGAATTAGAAACATTGTAAAATCTAAAAAACACTCCTTGAAGTATTTTTGTATTCTATATAAGCCTGGTTCACATGGGTAGAATTCTATTTTCTAATTTTTAGTGTAAGCAGAGTACTACAATGTGGAAATCTAGAAGTGGAAAGAGAGGTAAAGAAGCAGGGCAGTTAATGGCATCCGTGAATTTTAGGAGTAGAGATAATATTCTCAGTCCTTGTTACTTATGTATGGTCCAAGGCCTGGTGACTTGTCCCCACTCCAGACCTACCCAATTAGGATCTGCATTGTAACCAGATGATCACAAGATCCATGGGCATGTTAACTTTTCAGAAGCACTGGTCAGGTGACTGATTTGATCTAATACAGGCTGAGTTAGTCTTTTCACTCACTTTGGCGAGTTTGAGTTGACCTGCTGTGCTGTCTGTAGACCTGAGATTCTGTACTGGAATGAAGACGGAGATTGCTCAGGAGGGATTGCCATGTGGTTTAGAAAGGCTAAGGCCCCAGCAATCTTTCCAGCCAGACTCAGGGGAAATCACATCAAAGCAGTAGAGACTTGGCAAGCTGCCAACATTGTCACCCTAGCTTCTTTTTCTTTCTTTTTTCTCTTTTTGTCCATACCTGTGTCTAATGTGCACATATGCTTTCACTATAGTTCCAGTCTGGGCATGAAGGGAATACAGTTGCATGATGTCAAAAGAGCAAATGCAGAAACATAACTGGTGAGGCAAGTTATTTTTAATAATGAATCTTGGTGAAGAAGTGAACAAGTATTTCAGAGAGGAAGACAGAGAGAGAGAGAGAGAGAAAGAGAAACACACTTGTGATATATGGGTGAAAATTTAAGGAAGTTACCCAAGACCTCTCAGAATTAATATCTGTTTGGAATCCAAATTAAAACCTAGTTTGCCACTCAAGCTGTAGGATTATTTTTTATCTGAACATATAATTTTCACACTATTAAGAGAAAGAAAATATTGGCTACATGTAAATCTTTACTAGTAAAAGATTTTGATATATTAATAACTTTTATTGAATTAAAGGGGTCTGACATTAAATTATAACCTTAACTGTCATAATAATATGGCATAATAGCAAAATTATGATTAAATTATTATCAGTATGATATCTCTCACAGGTGAATCTCCTAGCTAGATAAAAAAAAAAACCTACCTTGTTCATTATTTTACCTTCCCAGCGAGTGTCCTACAGTCATGTCACAGATTCATATAATGTCCTTGAGAGCTGGATTTTCTGTTAGAAACTCAGTTACACTGAAGTATGTGAAAATTCACAGATGGCAAAGTGGAATTTCTACTGAATGTACATTTGATGTGATTATGTGTCTCATTTATTCTAGCCACAAATGAAATATTTTGCACTTATGAACTGTTCTGTAGTTAAACTTGTTTTGGTAGTAGAATGTGAATAATGATGAACTGGGTTGAAAACTTTAAAGCTGAGGGACACCTTGCCCTTTTTACTCTGTGAACATAGATATTCCACTGCCCCTTGAAACACACTATTCTTGATGAGGTGCCATCTTTTTTCCTTTTTACTTTCAAGTTTAGAGAATACATGTTATGATCAAATATATGCCAAGGTTATCATTAATGATTTAAAGAAAGGAAAGAAAAGAAAGCTTACATTTATATAGCATATACACAGAGTAAAACTTACTTCTATATTACATGTCATATAATCTTTACAATAATTTTTGAAATATGTATTTTTACCTTGACTTACATATGAGGAAGTCAGACTTAGAGAGGTTTAAATGCTTTGCTCAAGGTCACATAGCTAAGAAGTAGTAGAACTACCAGGTAAGACTTCATCTAGGTTTTGAATGTTTAGTCTATTTTTAATTTGTTAGCTCATTCATAAAATATGTATTAAACACCTATTATGTTCCAGGTACTGTGCTATGTACTAGTGTACAATAATGAGCAAAGAGAAAATGTTTGTCATTTCTTAAGGTTTACAGTCTAATAGTAGGGAAAGAAGGGATGTGGGGCAGGCAGTCAATTAAGTGGGAAAATTGAGTAAGGGCTATAAAGAACTCAAACCAGAGGACCTTAATGTACTGGGAATCATCAATATCAAACTAAGTTATTGAACTGGGATTTGAAAGGAAAGAAAAGGAGATAACTTCTGAAACAAAAAGTGTGTGTGTAAAAGGGATGTGGGCTTCCCAAGTGGCGCAGTAGTAAAGAATCCGCCTGCCAATTCAGGAGATGCATGAGACGTGGGTTCAGTCCTTGGGTCAGAAAGATCCCCTGGAGTAGGAAATGGCAGCCCACTCCAGTATTCTTGCCTGGAGAATCCCATGAACAGAGGAGCCTGGCGGGCTACAGTCCATGAGGTGGCACAGAATCAGACACTACTGAGTCTGTACACACAAAAGGAATGTGGAGTAATGGGATTTCCCAGGCAAGAACACTGGAGTGGATTGTTTCTTCCTCCTCCAGAGGATCTTCCCAACCCAGGGATCCAACTCGCGTTTCCTGTGTCTCTTGCATTGCAGGCAGATTCTTTTACTGAGTCACCGGGGGATCCCTTTGAAACACTGGAGCAGCATATATCAAAATCCCAGTGTGGCAAGAAGTTTGATAATTTCAGAGAAGTAAAACAATTGTTTTACTTTATTTTACCTTTTTGTTGTTGTTAAAAAAAGAGAAAAAGAACAAATGGTCAGTGTAGCTGAAGCATAGAAGGCACAAGGAGTGGATTGATAAAGTAGAAGGAGAGACAAACCTGGCCGTGTATGGCCTTCAGGACTCTGAAAGATTGTGTCCAAGGCAATGGAACGCAGTTGAAGAACTCTATTATGGGTTTTCAGGGCTTGCTGAAAATGCCAAGATTTGCATTATGTGCTCCCTGGACCTGACATGGGACAAGTAGATTGAAAGGTAGGTAAGCAGTGATGGAGATCAAGAAAAATGAGATTTGAGACAGGGCTGGATTACTGACTTCTTAGATATACACAACTCTTTATTTTTTTTTAAAAAAAGCTTACTGCTATATTTGTGAACATATTCGTATCCCACTAGTTCTCGATTTATCAGTTTCAGGCATTGTCTCCCTGCTGTGTTTTCTGAACATTTTAAAACTCCCCGTTTTATTTCCCACTATTTGCTCATTTTGATAGTATTATAATGTTAGTTAAATCGGTGATTGCATTATTACATTATTATGACTTTGTAAACATTATTTCCTGATGCTCATGTAAAGAATTATGATTAAAATTTTTGTTTCATGTAACTCCTTGTTTTCCTGGAATAAATAATTGTCTTCATTTTTCACTTGCTTAGATTTCTGTAGATCTGCCCTTTCAGTTTGCCAAATGTTTCAATGCATAGCTTTAATTTTTTCAAATTCACAAGTGCATCAAATAATCTACAAGTTCCACTTTTTCTCATAGAAATCTCCTGTTGACATACCTCTGTCTCTTCTTCCCACCTGTATTAGTTATTCTCCAAGCCAGTTGCTTAGCTGTTGAACTGGCATTCTTCTTTATTATCATCACAGAATTTCTCTGTTCTCCTCTGAAAAGTCCCATGCCATTCTGACTTCTCCATATCATATATACTCATTTTCTTCTTGTCTTTAGAATCTTATAGTAATTCATCTGATCTCTATGTTGAGAGTATTTTGAGACTCTAGGATTATGGAACTGTGAGTATTAAACATATTATGATATATTTTTAAATAAATTTTGGATGCATTAAATGTATAGGTTCAAATTTTCCTAATATTGTTTTTTTAATAACTCTTCCCTCTGATCCCTCCTATCTCTGCTTTCAGACTTCTATTAACCAGATGTTGGCTCTCATGGGCCCAATACCAAGTTCCATTTTTCTCATTAAAGTCCCTCCTTTCTTTATCTTCTCACTTCTATTTTATGTATGTCTTCATTTTTGTTCTTTTTATGAGAGTGTCTGATTTTTTTCAATTTCATATTTTGTATTAATTTGATAACCATGTTTTTTATTTCAAGTATCTTTTTCTCCTATTTTCTTTGATTTATGTGTTCTGCTATTTTATTTGGACACAATATCTCCTTATTATCTCTGTCCCAGAGAAAATTTTATAGCTTTAATTAAAAAAGTATTTGTTTCCTTGTGTCTCTATTTTCACTTTTGATTATTTTAACTCTATATTTCATACAAGAAACTTTCCTTAAATATCTTCTGCTCTATGGACATATATTCATATTTCAATGGTTCCATACCTGTAATGGTTAGCTTATATGATTTATATCAACCCTCATATTGATAACAACTGTAAGGAAAGACATTTCAAAGTAATAAAAATTTCAACTACAAGGAATTAGACTAATTCTGAACTTATATTCACATATTACCTCAAAACACATAAAAGAAAACTTAAAATAATTACAAGGAAAATAGATTAGCTCACAGTCATAGTGGTGAAATTTCTCCCCTTTCAGTAATTGATAGAAAAGGTAGACAAGAAATGAAAAATATTTATTTTAGGAGATTACAAATTTTTTTAAAAGTACAGTTTAAACAAGATAGGGGTTTGGGATGCCAACCCACATGCAGTCAAAAATCTGCATACTGCCCTCTTGTATCAAAAACAAAAACAAAAAAATTGATAGATGACCTACTCAAGGGCAGGAAATTGAAACAGTTCAGATAGAATCAGGACTCAGACCCTAATTCTTTTGATTCTACATGCTGTGATCTGTAATTGAACATGAACGTTCCCCCTTACTTATTTTATTTAAAGATCTGTAAAATGAAAATAAGGGCTTCCCAAGTGGCACAGTGGTAAAGAATCCAGCTGCCAATGCAAAAGATGCAAGAGACACGGGTTTGATCCCTAAGTTGAGAGGGTCCCTTGGAATAGGAAATGACAACCCACTCCAGTATTCTTGCCTGGAAAATTCCATGGACAGAGGAGCTTGGTGGGCTACAGTCCTTGAGGCTACAAAGAGTCAGACATGGCTGAATATAAATGAATCTGTGCAGTTCAAACCTGTGTTTGTTCAAGGGTCAACTGTATATAGAATAGGATTTCAATAACATGATTGAAAATGGACTCCATTATTAAAATAACATGAATAAATTTATCTTACATATATATGTGTGTATATAATTGTAACCCATAGGCACAAAAATGCATTCTTCTCAAATATGCATAGAATACTTACAGAAACTAACAACATGCTGAGCCATAATTGTAGTTTCAGCAAAATTGAAATCATATACAGAGATATAATATTAGCATAATGAAATTAAGCTAGAAATAAATAATCAGAGAATAACTAGAGAAATTCCTATTATTAAGACAGTAACAAAGTGAAAAAAAAATAGGTTGAACTGAATGATAATGAAAATACTAAATATCAATACTTAAGGAATTCACTTAAAGTCATGGTTTAAATAAATGTGTACAGCCTTAAATTCATAAAATAGCAAACAAAAAAAAAAAGAAAATAAGTGATATAAGCATCAAGTTCAAAAAATTGGCAAAGTAACTACAAATTAAACATGAAGCAAATTTTAAGAAGAAAAAAATAAAGAATTGAGATTGCAATAATAGAAACAAATGTACAATAGAGTGTCAATAAACCTGAAAGTTAGGTAGCTTTTTTGTTTTCTGTTTTTTAAAAGATAACCAAAATTAATAAATCCTTCTAAGACTGATGAAGGAAAAACTAAGAGAGAACACAAAATGTCAACATCAGGAATGATAAAGGTACATTACTACATATTACACAGGCACTAAAAAGATCATTAGAAGCTTTTGTGAACAACTTGATAACAATAAGTGTAATTAAATAAAGTAATAGACATCTGCTTTTGTTCAAAAGGTCAGAATTTATTCTCTTACCTTAAGTAAGGAGGAAAAAAAAAAAAATCATAAAACAAGACACTGAAAAACAGATCATGCCAGACCGTGATCCCTGAGAGAAGGGAAACACATGAATTGATCCCTGTACAAGCGCAGATTACTTGCCATAAGCAGGTTTCATGTTTCAGTACAAGGAGAGGGAGTTCAAGTGTTCTTCCACATTCCATATAGAAGAACAAACATGAATAAAACCACACATTTGGACTTGGCTGGTGGTCCAGTAGTTAAGAATCCACCTGTCAGTGCAGGGGACATGAGTTCTATCCCTGGTTTGGGAAGATTCCACTTCCCGCAGGCCAGCTAAGTCCATATGCCACAACTACTGAGCCCACACTTACAGCCCATGCTCTAGAGCCTTTATACAGCAACTACTGAGCCTGTATGCTGTAATTACGGAAGCCCACACTCTAGAGTCTGTGCTCTGCAACAAGAGAAGCCACTGCAAAAAGAAGCCCAAGCACCACAATGAAGAATAGTCCCTGCTCACTGCAACTAGAGAAAGTCTGTGCACAGCAACGAAGACCCAGCACAACCAAAAATAAATCAATAAATTTAACAACAAAAACACACATGTTTTCAGAAATTATGCAAGTGAGATCATGGAGAGACATCTTTACGGTAAGGGAAGAAAATTGCTAACCAAAAATTATATATCCAGCAAAAAGATCTTTCAAATGACGAAAAAATAAAGATTCTTTCAGAGAAATGAAATCTGAGACAATTTTTCAGTAGCACTTCTGCACTACAGTAAAAAATGTTAAGACAAAAACTATTCAAGGAGAAGGAAGATTATACAAGACAGAAATTGGAATACATACACAAAAGAATAGCACAATGAATTGTCAATTTAAGATATGTATTTTTCTAAATAAAAGGCCTTTTAAGCATTAATTGACTATATACACAAAAATAATAATGTATTTTCAGGCTTAGAGCATAAATAGAAGTAAACTGCATGATAAGAGCACGCAGAAAAGAAGTAGGGAAGTGGAAATATTCAATAAGGTTTTCAGGCTGTATTTGAATTGCTATAGATATCATTTGAAGATATACTATGAGTAATTAAAAATGCAGTTTGTGAACCTTAGAGGGACCACAAAATATAGAAAAAAAATACAATAATGAAGATAAACTGAAATTGTAAAAATTAATGTAGGAAAAGAAGGATAAAAGGAAAATTAACAAAAAGCACATGGGATAAATAGAAAACAAACACCAGGGTAGTAGATTTGAAAACGGGGCAGCATTTGTCAATAAGGTTAAAAAAGCTATACCTAACATTTCTGTGTATAAAATCTTCACAGTACATATACATAGATAGGTTAAAAATTAAGAAATGGAAGAAGGAATACTTGCACATACTAATCGCAAAATTGGAATGCCTCTGTTAATGTCAGACAAAGAATACTTCAGAATGAAGAAAACTACCAGAAATTTGATGAAGGGGTTAATTCACCATGAAGACATAGAAGGTCTAAATGCATGTTCACATAGTAACAGAGTTTTGAAATACATGAAACAAAAACTGATCAAACTAAAAGAAATAATAAACACACACTTACAATTTCAAGAGATTTCGATGACTAATAGGACAAGTGGATGGAAATTCAATAAAGAAATAGAATACATCAGCTCTATTATCCAACTTGACGTCACTGAATTTATATAGCATCCCTTCCTTTCAACTACAGCATAGTACCTATTTCAAGTTCATAAAGAACATGCAATAAGACCAAATACCCATTAGACCCCCCAAAAAAGTCTTAGTGATTTTAAAAGGGTTAAAATTATACAAATTATGTTTTCAGACCATGACAGAGTTAGGACAGAAATAACAGAAAAATATCTGCAAGGTCCCAGTATTTATAAACTGAACAATACATTCCCAAATAACCCAAAAGTCAAGGAAAAAATTCACAGATGAAATTAGAAAATATTTTTAGCTCAATGAAAACATAAAGCATGTCCAAATTTATGGAATATAATTAAAACTGTTCTATTAATAAAAAGAATGTTATAGAATTATATTTTTCTGTTAGAAAAGTAGAAAGAACTAAAAAAATTTAGCTTACACCTTAAGAAATTATAAAAAGCACAACTGAAACTCAAATAGATGAAAGGGAAAAAATCCTTAGAAAAACTGACAGAAGGAATAATAAATCTTAATAGTCCTATTATGTTTAGAAACATTGATTTGTAATTTCAAACCTTCTCACACATAAACTCTGGTAAAGATGGCTTCACTAGTGAATTCTACCACATTTTCATAACCTTTCCTGGAGAAGAGAAAAAGACTTGAGCATTTTCTAACTTAATGTACAAGGCAGGTTTTATCTTGATATGAAACCAGACAAGGACATTAAAGAAAGGAGAAATACAGGCGAATCTAACTAATAAATATAGATGCAAAATAGCAAACACAATTACCAAAATATATGCAGCAATTGAGTATATTAGGTAATGCACAAGCAATTTGAATTTTTCTAGGAATGAAAAGCTCAGTAGTGTCTGGCTCTTTGCGACCCCAGGGACTGCAGCACACCATGCTTCCCTGTCCATCACCAACTCCAGGAGTTTACTCAGACTCATGTCCGTTGAGTCGGTGGTGCCATCCAGCCATCTCATCCTCTGTCATCTTCTCCTGCATTTAAGCTTTCCCAGCATCAGGATCTTTTCCAGTGAGTCAGTTCTTCGCATCAGGTGGCCAAAGTATTGGAGCTTGAGCTTCAGCATCAGTCCTTCCAATGAATATTAAGGACTGGTTTCCTTTAAGCTTAAATGCTTTGATCTCCTTGCAGTCCAAGAAACTCTCAAGAGTCTTCTCTAACACCACAGTTCAAAAGCATGAGTTCTTTGGCACTCAGCTTTCTTTATGGTCCAACTCTCACATCCATACGTGACTACTAGAAAAACCATAACTTTCCTTCCAGGGAGTTAGAGTCTTTTAATTTCATGACTGCAGTCACCATCTGCAGTGACTTTGGAGCCCCCAAAAATAAAGCCTGCCACTGTTTCCACTGTTTCCCCATCTATTTGCCATGAAGTAATGGGACCGGATGCCATGATCTTCATTTTTTGAATGTTGAGCTTTAAGCCAACTTTTTCACTCTCTTCTTTCACTTTCATCAAGAGGCTCTTTAGTTCTTCCTCACTTTCTGCCATAAGGGTGGTGTCATCTACATATCTGAGGTTATTCATATTTCTCCCGACAATCTTAATTCCAGCTTGGGCTTCATCCAACCCAGCGTTTCTCATGATGTACTCTGCATATAAGTTAAATAAGCAGGGTGACAATATGCAGCCTTGACGTACTCTTTTTCCTATTTGGAACCAGTCTGTTGTTCCATGTCCAGTTCTAACTGTTGCTTTCTGACCTGCATACAGATTTCTCAAGCGGCAGGTCAGGTGGTCCAGAATTCCCATCTCTTTCAAAATTTTCCACAGTTTATTGTGATCCACACAGTCAAAGGCTTTGGCATAGCCAATAAAGCAGTATTAGATGTTTTTCTGGAACTCCCTTTTCTGGAAAGTAGTGGTTTTCTCTACTTTATTCAATTTAAGTCTGAATTTGGCAATAAGGAGTTCATGATCTGAGCCACAGTCAGCTCCTGGTCTTGTTTTTGCTGACTGTATAGAGCTTCTCCACCTTTGACTGCAAAGAATATAATCAATCTGATTTTGAACTTGACCATCTGGTGATGTCCATGGTTAGAGTCTTCTCTTGTGTTGTTGGAAGAGGGTGTTCGCTGTGATGAGCATGTTCTCTTGGCAAAACTCTTAGCCTTTGCCCTGCTTCATTTTGTACTCGAAAGCCAAATTTGCTTGTCACTCCAGGTATCTCTTGGCTTCCTAGTTTTACATTCCAATCCCCTATCATGAAAAGGATATCTTTTTTGGATGTTAGTTCTAGAAGGTCTTGTAGGTCTTCGTAGAACCATTCAATTTCAGCTTCTTCAGCATTACTGATTGGGACACAGACTTGGTTTACTGTGATAGTGAGTGGTTTGCCTTGGAAATGAACAGTTATCATTCTGTCATTTTTGATATTGCACCCAAGTACTGCATTTTGGACTCTTGTTGACTATGATGGCTACGCTGTTTTTTCTAAGGGATTCTTGACCACAGTAGTTGATATAATTGTCATATGAATTAAATTCATCCATTGCAGTCCATTTTAGTTCACTGATTCCTAAAATATTGATGTTCACTCTTGCCATCTTCTGTTTGACTGCTTCTAATTTACCTTGATTCATGGACCTAACATTCCAGATTCCTATGCAGTATTGCTCTTTAGAGTGTCAGACTTTACTTCCACCACTGGTCATATCCTCAACTGGGTGTTGTTTTCACTTTGGCTTCGTCTGTTTATTTTTCTGGAGTTATTTCTCCATTCTTCTCCAGCAGCATTATTGGGCACCTACAAACTGGGGAGTTCATCTTTCAGTGTCCTATCTTTTTGCTTTTTTGTACTGTTCATGGGGTTCTCAAGGCAAGAATACTGTAGTGGTTTGCCATTCCATTCTCCAGTATTCAAGCTTAAAAAGCAAGGAATTTCTGACACGTGCTTTGACATGCATGAACCTTGAAGACATTATGCTAAGTGAAATGAGCCAGACACAAAGGGACAAATGTTACATGATTCCTCTTCTATAAGGTAATTGGAGTAGTGAAATTCATAGAGACAGAGAATAAAATGTTGGTTACCAGGTGCTAAGGGTAGGGAATGAGAGAGTTTTGTGTGCTCAGTCATGTCCAACTCTTTGCAGCCCTATGGACTGTAGCCTGCTAGGCTTTATCGATGGGATTCTCCAGGCAAGAATACTGGAATGGGCTGCCATTTCCTCCTTCAGGTGTTCTTCCCAACCCAGGGATTGAACTGGCAGCTCCTGTGACTTCTGCACTGGCAGGCGGATTCTTTTCCCACTGAGCCACCTGTATAGCCCAAGTGTAGGGGAACTGGAAAGCTGTTGCTTAGTGGGTATAGAGCTTCAGTTTGGAAAGATAAAAAACGTTCTGAGAGATGGTTAGTGGTGACAGTACCACAGAGATGTCACTGAACTGTATACACTAAAAATGAATTTTATGCTATGAATATTTTACCACAGTAAAAACATGAGCCACATAGCATTGAAATATTTATAATCATGTTTATAAACTAGGCAGTAGTTTTTCATTTGTTGTTTTTATTATTATTGTATACCATTGTTTGATTGCAATTGTGTATGACAGTATGGTTTGCCAAAAAGTATGACCAAATGTCTATACTCTTGGCCCGAATTTGTTATAAGAAACTGGGAATAGAATAGACAGTAATGTTTCTAGTTACATTTGCATTTTGCATGTGCTTGTTTGCACACACATATAATCAAACTCAAAAACATAACCTGGAGATCAATTCAGTGAAAAAAATTCAAATTTATTTGAACATATCAATTAATCAGCATACCTAAGATAATAGTACCATAACTAAAAATATCTATGTTTGTCTATTTCAGATCATACAATTTCAGACAAAGGGAACAGAACCTACTGTTTTCTTTGTAAGTTCCTGTATATTGTAGAATTTAATATTGCAAAGGCCAGAAGCTCTCTTTGTTATGTTTGCACTAAGCACTCTTGTTTTGAGTTAGTCATCCTTAGTCTAAGCATTAACTTTTACCAAGTGGAATATAATTAGGGGTGCTTTTGTCAATAGTTCAGCACCCTCTGCATCTTATTAGGTAATTTCTTTGTCGCTGGTTGTGTTTGTAACACTTTCCAGCCAGTCTCATCAATGAGTTCCATTAAGAACTCCTTTATTCCTCTTTTCAAATCATTATAAAGTTGTTAAATAAAACCAAGCTGAACAAAGAACTGCTTGGCAGCTCATGAGACACAAAACCTGAACGGAAAATGGAACCATTTATCATTTCTCTACTCACAGATTTTTATCCAGTATTCAATGTATTTGATGGTACTTTTATGTAGGGCAGTTGAAATTATTTTTGTTAGTTGTATTTTGTGATGTTTTAAATTCCCATCTCACTTAACACAATAATTTTCACATATAGGTCTTTAGTAAGTCACAGTGTAGAATGAGAGGAAATGGCTCAGTTTAGAAAAGCTGTTAGGTTTCAATGCTAACCAAATCCTTTGTAGATAGGGGAAGCTTTGAAAGAATAGAGCCAACTTCAGGCCAAATACTGTGATGAATAATTTGATGCAAAAATAAGAATATTACAGAGGTAGGAATAGGGAGAGGAATAACATTTGAAGAAAAGTGTCATTATTTTAACTGGGAGCTTTTAGATAAGAAATTAGTTATTAGCTCCTGATCAGTGCTGACCAATAGAATTTATTGTGATAATGGAACAGTTCTATTGTTTGCACTGCCCAAGAGAGTAGGCTCTATTACCTGTGACTTTTGATCCCTTAGGTTAGGGCTGACGTAACTGAAAAAATAAAATATTAATTTTATTTAAAGTTAAGTAATCACATGTGGCTAGTGGTTACCATATTGAACAGCACAATTCTAGAATTATAAGGCAGCTCTTCAAAAGCCTTTGACTATGTGGATCACAGTAAACTGTGGAAAATTCTGAAAGACATGGGAATACCAGACCACCTGACCTGCCTCTTGAGAAATCTATATGCAGGTCAGGAAACAACAGTTAGGACTGGACATGGAACAACAGACTGGTTCCAAATAGGAAAAGGAGTACGTCAAGGCTGTATATTGTCACCCTATCTATTTAACTTATATGCAGAGTACATCATGAGAAATGCTGGACTGGAGGAAGCACAAGCTGCAATCAAGATTGCCAGGAGAAATATCAATAACCTCAGACATGCAGAAGACACCACCCTTATGGCAGAAAGCGAAGAACTAAAAAAGAGCCTTTTGATGAAAGTGAGAGAGGAGAGTGAAAATGTTGGCTTAGAGCTCCACATTCAGAAAACTAAGATCATGGCATCAGGTCCCATCTTTCATGGGAAATAGATGGGGAAACAATGGAAACAGTGGCAGACCTTATTTTGGGGGTCTCCAAATTCACTGCAGATGGTGACTGCTGCCATGAAATTACAAGATACTTACTCCTTGGAAGAAAAGCTATGACCAACCTAGTCATCATATTGAAAAGCAGACATTACTTTGTCAACTAAGATCCATCTAGTCAAGGCTGTGGTTTTTCCAGTGGTCATGTATGGATGTGAGAGTTGGACTATAAAGAAAGCTGAGCGCCAAAGAATTGATGCTTTTGAACTGTGGTGTTGGAGGAGACTCTTGAGAGTCCCTTGGACTGCAAGGAGAGCCAACCAGTCCATCCTAAAGGAGATTAGTCCTGGGTGTTCATTGGAAGGACTGATGTTGAAGCTGAAACTCTAATACTTTGGCCACCTGAAATGCAAAGAGCTGACTTTTTGCATTGGAAAAGACCCTGATGCTGGGAAAGATTGAGGGCAGGAGAAGGGGATGACAGAGGATGAGATGGTTGGATGGCATCACCAACTCAATGGACATGAGTTTGGGTAAACTCCGGGAGTTGGTGATGGACAGAGAAGCCTGACATGCTGCAGTCCATGGGGTCGCAAAGAGTTGGACACAACTGAGCAACTGAACTGAACTGGAAGCAAAAGAAGAGAAAGCAGAAACTTATTAAAAAATCACTCTAATTCAGACCTTAGAACATGGGCAACCAGGTAGAGTTCTTTTGGTTTCTTCTCGCATGGTGCAACCAGAGTCATAAAATGGAATAAAGGCAAGCACTCACTTTGTCCACAGTACAATTAAGGGCAACTTCCTTTGTATCAAACCTATCAGAAAATGGAACATGGTAAATGGAACAAAAGAGAGGATTTATCTTCAAGTACTTTTTAAAAATATATACTTACTTCAAGGGTTTATCACCATCTTTTGCATGCACCTACTAATATTTTCATTATACTTACAAAAATTTTCCCACTGTTATCTTCTACATTATATTCATTCATTCATACTTACTGAAAAATTGTTATATAGTATAACATTAAATTAGTTGTAATTATTGCTTTTTTTCTTTCAGTTTTATTGAGATATAGTTGACATATAGCACCATATAGGTTTATATACAGGATAATGATTTGATTTACATACATCATGAAGTGATTTTGTCACAATAAGTTCAGTGGACGTCCATCTTCTCATACCCACACAAAATTAAAGTAATAGAAAAAAATTGTTATGATGAGAATTCTTAGGATTTACTCTAACAACTTGTTAATATATAACATCCAGTAGTTGATGGTACTTATCATGTTGTACATCACATCCCTAGTACTTATATTTCTTGTAATTGAAAGATAATTTTAAGAAATGCTTTTTTTTTTTTTTTTTAGCACTTAAGGGTATCTTCTACTAATTCTCTAATAATTTAAATTAGTTTCTTGTTTTCTTTTTCTAACCCAATGACTTTCTTGATCAACATGTCCCTATGGTACTTTTATACCATCTAAAGCTTCTCAAACATAGCAGGTTTTTAGCTTTTCTATTTATTAATGGAGTACTGTAGGTGTCACATGTGTGAGTTATGAAAGACTTTCCACCTAACTGAAAGTTTTATGGAAAAGTTTATGAAAAATGATTACCAACTTATGAGAGAAAAATATTTTTCCATAAGAAATGATTTCAGGCCCAGTATTCTCAATATTTATATTTGTAGCTCGAAAAATAGAACTTAAAAGATATTAGCTTACGAGACAATGAACAGTAAGTTGGGTTTGTAGCTGATTGTTTCTGCTATTTAGACTTAATGATTCTATAAACATGTATATGCAGATTTTTACATTTTTTTAAGTTGTCTTTTGTTTTGGATAAATAGCAGTGAAATTGCTGGGTCAAATGGTAAATGTATGTTTAAATGTCTAAGAAACTATCAGATTGTTTTCCAAAATGGCTGTATCATTTTTCATTCCTATGAGCAATATGTGAGAGTTCCAGTGGTTCTACATTCTTGGTGGTATATATGGTTATCAGATTTTTGTTTTAGATTATAAATATAATGTGATACCTTACTGTGGACTTAATTTACAATTCCTTATGACTAACAATGATGAGCATCTTTCTCGTGGTCATATGCCATCAGTATGTGTTTAGTGATATGTCTGTTCAAATCGTTTGCCAACTTTTTAATAGGGTTGTTTGTTTTTTATTATTATCAGTCCTTCATGTATTATGGATACATGTTACTTTCCAAATATATGTTTTGCAAATATTTCCTCCTGATCTGTTGTTTACCTTTTTATTTTCTTACTAGTATGTTTTTCAGATCAGAAATTTTAATTTTGAAGATGTCCAATTTATAAAACTTTTATGGATTGCATTTTTTCTATCCTATCTAAAATATCTTTGCCTAATTCAAAATCATAAAGATTTTCATCTATACCTCCTTTTAAATGTTTTGGGTTTTTCATCAACGTATGTGATCCATTTTAAATTAATCTGTAAAATATGGTATGAAAATCTAGGTCTCTTTTTTAAGGTGTGTCTTACTGTTTCAGCATTGTTTTTTGGAAAAACTATTTTTTTTTTTTGGAAAAACTATTTTTTTATCCATTGAATTACTTTGGCAACTTAGCCAAAAATGAGTGGTTTATGTATGTATGAATTTTTTCATGCACTCTCCATTCTATCCCATTGTTATGTATGTCAGGAACTGCAAACCTAGAAATCCGTGAGTTTATTTCTGGGCTCTGTATTCTGTTCAATTGATTCTTATGTCGAATTTTATGTCAATACCATGATGTTTTGATTACTGTAGCTTTGGAGTATTGTCTGAAGTCTGGAAGGGTTAAGTCTGAAGCTTTGTTCTTTTTCCTTAGAATTGCTTTGGCAATTCTGGATCTTTTGTGATTCAATATAAATTTTAGGATTATTTGTTCTAGCTCTCTGAAAAATGTCATGGGTAGTTGGATAAGAATCACATTAAATTTGTAGATTGCTCTGAATAATGTGGCTATTTTAACAATATTAATTCTTCCAAACCAAGAGCATGGGATATCTTCTCATTTCTTTAAATCACCTTCAATTTCTTTTATCAGTGTTTTAAAGTTCTCAGTGTGTAAGTCTTTGAGCTCCTTGGTCAGGTTTATTCCTAATTATTTTATTTTTATTGAAGCTATTTTAATAACATTTCCCTTTCTGATATTTCATTGATAGTGTAAAGAAATGCAGCCAATTTCTGTATGTTAATCTTGTGTCCAGCTGCACTGCTGAATTCATTTATCAGACATAGAACCTAAGATACCAGATGCTTTCTTTCCTCTATATTAATCAGATAGTTTAATGTTAGGTAGACCTACTTTAATTTGAATAAAGTTGTCAGTTTCTCTGAAAGTAGGCATATAGTTTAAAGTGATTTTCACAAATTAACTATGTGATCCCTGGAAGATAGAAATAAAAGCCAGATACTAAATAATGTGATAAAAATAAACTATACATATAGGAAATATATTGCTAGGCTTTACTGCTTTGATTGTGTGCTTAAAATGAGTCAGTAGGAGTACTCCTAGCAAAAAAATTCACTTGGTTCTGAGATATATTAATAGTAAAGTAACAAGAAATATTTAGAAAGTAATCCTCTCCAAATGGTCAACACCTACTTGAACACAATTTCTATTTTTATGGCTTATCGTGTGAGAGGAATGATAAGAGAATTAGGTTGGTTTAGTGAGAAGCAAACAAAAAACTGGAAGAATTACTGAGGAGAAGTGGAGTTGATTACTTTTGACTGAAAAAAATAATGCTGAGGGCAAACTTAAATCAGTTCTTTAGAAGCTCAGTACCATTTTAAAGTGACAACTTTAGATTTTAACAAGTTTTACTTTGTAATATTTGAAAATGCAAATGAATGCATATAAAAAGATGTAGGCTCTGATGTAGAACATTAACATGAAAATACATGACCACAACTTAAAAGCTAGAATAGTAAATTGTTTAGTTTTGTTTGCTTTTAAGTTTATGCAGTCATATATGTAATCTTATAAGATTTTCTCAATATTTATTTTGATTCATCCATGTTGTTACATGTAGCTACAGTTCATATTTTTCATGACTGTATAGTATTCCTTTGCAGGAATATAGTACATTTTTTTCATCACTTCTGTGAATGAATATTTGACTTGTTTCCAGTTTCTCTAATATTAGCATTTTTGTAGATGTATTCAAGTGTACATGTGCAAAAGTTCCTAGGAGTAGAATTGCTGGGTTCTAGATTATGTGAATCCTGAACTTTATGAGATAGTGCCAAAGTTGTTTTCATAGTGAATGCATTAATTTAAATTCCCATTATAAGAAGTTCCAGTTATCCAAGTTCTTTCTTTATGAAGGCTTTTATATATGATGAGAAATGGTAATCCCATTTCCGTTCTTTCTTAAAGATAACTTGTTGTTCAGATAACTCATTTACTTACCTGTAATGTCCTATGCCACCTTTCTCATATCAAATTTGCTTATAGATGTGAGTCTGTTTCTGGACTCTACAAACTGTACCAATACTGAAATTTTCTATGACTGCATCAGCAATACTAGATAGTTCTAAATACTAGGCTATATAAGAAATCTTCAGGTATGAAAAGCCAAGTCCCCCTCTCTCTTATTCTTTGTCAAGACTCTTTATTATCCTTTGACTTTTCCTCTTCTATATAGACTTTAGTATCAGCTTGTCCAAGTACTTGAAAAACTATTAGTTTTGTGGTTAAAATTGATTTAAAGTCATTGTTTGGAAAAACCTGACATCTTAAAACACTAAATTATCCTATTCATTTAACTGGTGTCTCTCTAGGCATTCTCTAGTGATTTTTCATAAATTTCATTATTTTTCCTGGGTCAGCTTGAATAAAATTTTGCTATTAATTTATACTTACTCTTATAAGCTTATAAATATCCTTTAAAATTATATTTTCTAAATGTATAGTTGGTGAATATAAACATTTTTGTATGTTGATTTTATATCCAGACAGCTTACTAAACTCTCAAATTATTTCTAAATAAATGTGTCCTTGAATATATATTCTGCCACTATTGAGCAGAGTGTTCTATAAATATCAGTTAGATCAAGTTGGTTGACTGTCTTGTTCAAATCTTGTATATCCTTACTTATTTTCTGCTACTTTTTCTATCAGGCATTAAGAAAGTGTTGAAATCTTTCATTTTAACTGGATGTATCTATTTCTCCTTGTAGTTACATTAGTTTTTACTTCAAGTAAAGCTCTGTTATTAAGTGTATAAAACTTCTTATATTTTCTTGATGAATTGACCCCTTCTTCATTATGAAATGTTACTTTTTATCCTAGTAATACCTTTTCCTTTGAATCTATTTTGCTTTCATTGAATTTGCCAAGTATACCGATTCCATTCTTCTACTTTTAATCTATCATCTGTTTCTTTACTCTTAAAGTGGGTTACTTGTACACAGCACACAGTTGAATTTTTTTTAATCCAGGCTGACAAATTTTCATTTTAATTGGCTTTTTTTACCATTTATATTTAATGTTTTTATAAATATGGTTGGATTTAAATCTGACATTTGCTAATTATTTTCCATTTGCCCCTTTTATTTTTTGTTCTTCTGTTAGCCTTTTGTTTTCTTTTATATTGACTATTTTTTTAAAATTTTTATGATTGTACTTGATCTCTTATGTTTGTTTTTTATTATAATCTTTTTAGTGTTATTTCAAAAAATCTATATAGTATACATCTTTAACTATATAACTGCCCTTTAAGAGATATAAAACCACATTATACTTAAGAACTTTCTATTATTATTTCTTTATTCCCAGTTTTTGTGCTGTTTATGTTATCTATTTTACTTTTATATATATCATAGACCTTGCAATTCATTGTTATTGTTTTTGTTTAAATATTCAATTATATTTTCAAAGTATTTTTAAATTTAAACTTTTAAAGATATTTACTCACTTATTTACAATTTCTAATGCTTTTTTTAATTTAATTTTATTTATTTTTTCATTTATTTTTATTAGTTGGAGGCTAATTCCTTTACAATATTGTATGGTTTTTGCCATACATTGACATGAATCAGCCATGGATTTATATGTGTTCCCCATCCTGAACCACCCTCCCGCCTCCCTCTCCACCCAATTCCTCTGGGTCTTCCCAGTGCACCAGCCCTGAGCACTTATCTCATGCATCCAACCTGGGCTGGTGATCTGTTTCACCCTTGATAGTATACTTGTTTCGATGCTGTTCTCTCTGAACATCCCACCCTCGCCTTCTCCCACAGAGTCCCAAAGTCTGTTCTGTACATCTGTGTCTCTTTTTCTGTTTTGCATATAGGGTTATCATTACCATCTTTTTAATTTCCATATATATGCGTTAGTATACTGTATTGGTCTTTATCTTTCTGGCTTACTTCACTCTGTATAATGGGCTCCAGTTTCATCCATCTCATTAGAACTGATTCAAATGAATTCTTTTTAATGGCTGAGTAATATTCCATGGTGTATATGTACCACAGCTTCCTTATCCATTCATCTGCTGATGGGCATCTAGGTTGCTTCCATGTCCTGGCAATTATAAACAGTGCTGCGATGAACATTAGGGTACATGTGTCTCTTTCAGATCTGGTTTCCTCGGTGTGTATGCCCAGGAGTGGGATTGCTGGGTCATATGGCAGTTCTACTTCCAGTTTTTTAAGGAATCTCCACACTGTTCTCCATAGTGGCTGTACTAGTTTCTAATGCTTTTTAGTCCTTTGGGTAGATTTATATTTACGCCTGATATTATTTTCCTTCTCCCTGCAGGATTTTCTTTAAAATTTCTTATAGATTTTCCAGTGGTGAATCATTTTGGCTTTTGTATACCTTAAAATATTTTTATTTTGCTTTAATATTTGAAAGATATTTTTGCTAGGTTTATAGTCTTCTGGTTTGCATTGTTTCTAACAAGAAATCTGCTAGAATTCCTGCTAGAAATGCACCTATCACAGGCATTAGCACTTGTCAAAGATGACTAGGCACATAAAGAAAAAGGCATCATGTATTCTGGGAATAGAAGACTCAATAGAGAATGGAAACATATATGCAAAACCTGGACATATTAGAATTTCAAACAGAATAAAATATGAAATATCAGATTATCACCAACTTAGTGGACATGAGATTGAGCAAGGAGATGGTGAAGGACAGGGAAACCTGCTGTGCTACAGTCCATGGGTTTGCAAAGAGTCAGACGTGACTGCACAGCAACAATGAATGAAAAAATCCTCATTTAAACATTCTAGGAGAAAACAGAAACTGTATACACTAAAATATCACACTCGAAAAAAAAAACAAATTCCAGAATAAAAATAAAATAGTTAAAATGAAGAACCTAGTAGACAGTTTTAGCAGCAGCGCAGTATAGCCAAAAAGAGTATTAGTGAACTGAACAATAAATGGGAAGAAATGATGAAGAATGCAGGTAGAAAGACAAAAAAAAAAAAAAAAAGACAAAAAAAAGGTGGAAAATTGAGAAGAATGTGAAAGATATGGCTTTTTTTATTCCAGAAGAGAAGTTTTAGAATATCAAAAGTAAGACGCATAAGGAAAAACAGAATCTCATACTAAGGTGTTCCCTGCAGGGTACATATATGATTTGATTTCAGTCAATTTTACTATCAAGTATGTTCCAACCCAGCAGCAATCAGTTTTTCTCCTGCAGTGTCTCATTTCTCAGGTTCAAGAGGTAGAAGGTGATGGTAGCTGTTATCTAAGTTACAAAGGCAATAGTCAGTGACATTAATATTATGGGTCCACACAAAAAAAGGATAAGTTAGCCCATGCAAGGTGACAACTAAGAAGTTTAGATTAAATTGAACAAAGGTGAATTTTGAAAACCAGTGATGTGAGTAGAGGTTGAACAAAGCTGAGTGGTGGTAGTGATGCTATTGAAGTAAGATGGTGTGAAAAACCCAAAATATTTCCACCAACATTGCTGAAATCTCTGGAGAGTGTTCATGACTTTTCTCTTTTTTTCTGAGGTTCATATGGCACATGGGTAAGCAACTTTCTTACTAGAAAAGACATCTTTCAAGGAAATTCATGAGCAGAACTGGATAAGAGGCTAGATTACATCGAAGTTGCAAGCCAAGCAGTTAGAAATAATGTGCCGTGTCCAAACAAAATAGCCACATTATAGCATCAACCTTTTAAGGATTACTTGTTCTGGGCACTGGAAGCTTGAACAGTTATCAAGTGGGAGCCAGACGCTTATTTGTAAAAACACCTGAAATGTTTCTTAAGCTTGAAGTTTTACAAAGAGAATAGAGATGTTTAATTGAGAATGGAAGAATCCAAACTATAGAGTGAATAATATATATGTTGTGTGTTAGTCACTTGGTCATGTCTGGTGCTTTGAAACCCCAGGGACTGTAGCCCCACCAGCTCCTCTGTTCATGGAATTGTCCAGGCAAGAATACTGGAGTGGGTTGCCATTTCCTTCAACAGGGGCTCTTCCTGACCCAGGGATTGAAGCTGGGTCTCCTGCATTGCAGGCAGATTCTTTATTTACCATCTGAGCTACAGGGAAGTCCCATTATATTTATTATTATATTATAATTTATAGTTAATTTGAAGCAATAATTTAGTTTTAACTTCCACTTCTGCATTAGGAAATGATAAAGTCTTTACCCAGATAAAGCTAAGGGAATTATTTCTGTTCTAGTTCTAATTAAATTTGTCTTCTTTGTTCATGGTTTTGCCTAAATTCTTCTCTGCATTCCACAAAGACCTTTTCTTTGATGGTTGTTTCCTTTTACTGGGCTATTATTAACAACATTTATTTACCCAAAATTATTTATGGTTCCTTTATGATTGTCACAGAGTTCTGTTTTCTAATTCCAGTTATCATCTAAACAATCTGTATGCCCTCCATGTTGGTCCATAGTTGTAAAGACCAGAAATTAAAAAATATATTGAGATAGTTCAGGGAATGAGTTTTATTATTGTCTGATTATATTAACTAGACCTTATAATTATTTGGTTACCATATAAATGGATGCTGAGTATTTCTAATATCAAAACTTCTTAAAGGTAGGGTCAGCTCTTTCTCATTCTCTTGTATCTTTAAGCACAGAGTGGCCCAAAGAGGAGCTGCTCAATTAGTGTTGAATAAATAAATGAATGAATAAGTGAAATAATGCCTTAACTTTAAAATGTATAATTAACATGTTCATGTATTCTCTTTTCAGCCACATATACACAATATGAAGCTTTAGTCAGTTTTTCTAAATGCTGAATTATTAATAGTGTGCCCTAAATGAACACTTAGATATTAATTCATATTAAAATTCATACTGTATACACACATGGTGGGTCAGAGGCATTTTAGGGTCATGTCAGCAATCATTTTGTTGTGTCTCACTATATCCTGTATTCTGAGGATTTATAATTTCCAAAACCCTCACCTCTATTTTTGTAGTTACACACATAGGATGTGGCTGGTGTTAACCTCATTTAATGCTACTTTTGAACCTATGTAATTCTTTTCTTGAATTTAGTTCAGAAAGAATGTAAGTATAATAGAAAATACTGATTTGAATTCAGTTTTTTGTTTAAATTAAAGCTACTCCAAATTAGACTTCTGTTTTTTATTTGACTCACCTCCCAGCTCAAGGATAAATATATTTTAGTTAGTAATTTTGATTTGAGTCTCAGGTAGATAGCAATTTCAAAGTATTTGCCTAAGGATTTTTTATATAAATGGGCTTTTTCCTTTTTTTCCAGTAGGCATAATAAAAATTTTATAATCTCCAATATGCCTTCATTTTCCCATGAATTTCCCTCTGCTTAAAATATATACTGATTTCTTTGGAATACAGTTTTCAGCTTTTGCATGATCAATAAAGAAGATTCAAAATTATATTTAATAAAGGATATTTAGGTGCTGATAGAAAGGCCATATATTGAAGATATGTTCTTGCACTTTGATCTGGAGGGAATTGAATATACAGCCTTTGTAGAGGTTCCTCTATAAAACATTGTCTCTGAAATTTCTAAAAAATATTTTAGAGAAATGGAATAAAATGGCAATCTTTGCTGAACAATTTTCTATAGTTCTCTAATAGATCATTCCTGAAGATTTTATAGAACATTTTGTTACTTATTCTGTAGCTGTGCTATTTTATTTTAATTTAGTTCTGTCATGTGAATGATAAGCAGTCAGGGCTGAAAATTTCCTGCTTTACAATTCTTTGGATGTTAATAATTATACTAATTAGCAATTCACAACAAACAGGTCTCAGTCACATTGTATCATTTTCTGCCACATCCGCCACTATTTTAACATCATGAGTAAATTTCAAGCAACTGTTGTCTTTTGTTTTCATGAAATGTTTTTTCATGAGCAAAAGCCCCCCCACCCCAAATCCTTTCAGGTCTAAAAGAAAGCATAGATCACTGAGAATGTAAACAAAAACAGAAAAAAATTATTTTCTTTTCAAAGAGTTTATTTCTATCCTCAATTCATGTCTTTTAATTATATATCAAATGAGTTAGGCCTCTTATCTTCTGTTGTAGTGCAGATAATTCAGCAATATAGCTCAGCATGAAACAACTTTGCCTGAAAAATTCAATTGCACATATTTGGGGGAGACGGTTCTCATGTGGCTGGAAAGCCTGAACAGCCATGAAATGTAGTCTTTATTATCTATGGCTTAAAATCTAAATAGCTGTTATGGACGCATTTCCCTTGTTTACAAATCTGGGTAACTCCTACTGGTTCTATGCAGAATAGCAATGATCACCACTTTTTGAAAAAACTGTTACTCTACATTTGGCTAACTGCCCACTTTTTCTCCCCATTTCTAAGTCACATAGTAAGTTATAGTAATGACTTTTTCAGCCCTTTCTTCCCTGCTTTTGTAAATCTTGATTTTCTTTCTCTTTTGAGTACTGTGATCACTGCAAGATTGACCTGTGTATTCCCAGAACCCTATGTACATAGTAGGTGCTCAGTGGATATCACTGAATAAATGATTGGAAAAGCTGAACATAACTTTACAGTGCCTTCCATTAATTCATTATTATCATTGATTGTGCAAATATTTGAGTACCTACTGTGTGCCAGAAGGATAGTGTGCTAATGGAGAAACTAGCATGAATGACAGTATTTGTTAACTGAAATGTAAATTCAGAATGAGTCAGTATTTCCACTTCTAATCTTCCCCCTTCAGCATTGTGCCCACCTGTACCCCTCAACCAACATGCACAAGGGAGTGAGTGAGTGTTAGTAGCTCAGTTGTATCTGACTCTTTGTGACCCTGTGGACTGCAGCCTGCCAGGCTCCTCTGTCTATGGAATTCTCCAGGCAAGAATACTGGAATGAGTAGCCATTCCCATCTCCAGGGGATCTTCCCGACTCAGGGATTGAATTTGGGTTTCCAGCATTGCAGGCAGATTTTTTTTACCATCTGAGCCACCAGGGAAGCCCCAACCACCATGCATACTTTAGTCTATTTTTTTTTTAATGGGCAGAGTAGAACTAATTACACGGTACATATTTAAATAGGGCTTCATGGTTGATTAAAAGTACCAATGCAGCACTTCCCATTCTTACCTCCCTATCCCATGAAGACAGTTTATTTCATCTAGTTCTTTTTTTTTTTAATCGGTTGCACAACATAGCACACAGAATCTTAGATCCCCAACCATGGATCGAACCCTCACCCCCGGCAGACGAAGTGCATCCAGAGTCTTAACCACTGGCCCACCAGATGATTAACTGACAGACTGTTGTTCAGCACCCACCATGGATCAGACATTCACTGTGCCTAGTGCCTGGGACAGAACAGAGAACAAAGCAGATACTACTACTGTCTTATAAAAGGTATATTCTAGTGCAAGAGGCAACTATTTCACAAGTGATTGTTTAATTACTATTGCAATTAATGTTGCAAAAGAGAATAGAATGTAATAGGAACATAAAATATAGAACTGGTATTATAAAGGAGTTAGGGTCTTTGTGCTGTTCCCTACACCTGAGAGGCTCTTCCAACTCTCATTAATCTAGTTTTATTTTCAGATCTCAACCTAACTGCCACTTTTCAGAGAACTTCCATGATCTTCTCCCCTACCTCCATGCAGGCTCATCTAAATTAAATTCTCTTTTATTTTTCTGTCCTGTAGAATTATATTGGGTAACTTCAAGCCAGTTGTCAATTGTGTAATATGTGAGTTGGTGAAATTATTCATTGCTTTTTTCCTCGTTGGACTCTAAACTCCATGAAAGTTAGGCCCTCATCTCTTTTGGTCACATCAGTTCAGTTTAGTTCAGTTCACTCACTCAGTTGTGTCCACTCTTTGCGACCCCATGGACTGCAGCATGACAGGCCTCCGTGTCCATCACCAACTCCCGGAGCTTACTCAAATTCATATCCATTGAGTCGTTGATGCCATCCAACCATCTCATCCTCTGCTGTCCCCTTCTCCTCCTGCCTTCAATCTTTCCCAACATCAGGGTCTTTTCAAATGAGTCAATTCTTCCCATCAGGTGGCCAAAGTATTGGAGCTTCAGCTTCAAAATCAGTCCTTCCAATGAACACCCAGGCCTGATCTCCTTTAGGATGGACTGGTTGGATCTCCTTGCAGTCCAAAGGACTCTCAAGAGTCTTCTCCAACACCACAGTTCGAAAGCATCAATTCTTCGGTGCTCAGCCTTCTTTATAGTCCAACTCTCACACCTGTACAGGACCACTGGAAAAACCATAGCCCTGACGAGACGTACCTTTGTTGGCAAAGTAATGTCTCTGCTTTTTAATATGCTATCTAGGTTGGTCATAACTTTTCTTCCAAGGAGTTAGCTTCTTAATTTCATGGCTTCAGTCACCATCTGCAGTGACTTTGAAGCCCCAGAAATAAAGTCAGCCACTGTTTCCATTGTTTTCCCATCTATTTGCCATGAAGTGATGAGACCGGATGCCGTGATCTTAGTTTCCTGAATGTTGAGCTTTAAGCCAACTTTTTCACTTTCCTCTTTCACTTTCATCAAGAGGCTCTTTAGTTCTCCTTTGCTTTCGACCGTAAGGGTGGTATCAGGTGCATATCTGAGGTTATTGATATTTCTCCTGGCAATCTGATTCCAGCTTGTGCTTCTTCTTGTGCCCCTAACGGCATGGCTTAGTTTCACTGAGTTAGACAAGGCTGTGGTCCTGTGATTAGATTGGTTAGTTTTCTGTGATTGTGGTTTCAGTCTGTCTGCCCTCTGACACCCTCTCTCAGCACCTACCGTCTTACTGGGGTTTGTTACATTCTCAAGGTCTAACATGCTTCCTGAGCTTAGTATGTGTTCAATGAACACCTGACGAATGAATGAATGAATAAATGAATGAGCAAATGAGTGAAGTGATATTTAAGCTAGGTCCTAAACAAAAATGAGTTTCAACTAGCCAGGTTTCCATCCAGATAGATGAAACAACATGCATGTAAGTTTCTTACATTCCAGAAAGAGGACTGTCCATTTTGAAGCAATTTCTGAAGATAGGTTGGCTAGAAGGCAAAAAGTGAAAGGGGCACAGGATGATATTGTATGAGTCAGAACATGCCACATCTTCCACGGCCTTTTAAGCCCAGGCTAGGTGCTCAGATTATATATAATATATGTAATGTATAATTATACATGTATAAATGTTCATGTTACTTAATTATTATGCAATATTGCAGTCCCACAGGGAGGGAAAACTTCATGTTTCTATATCCCCAAGTAGTCAAGATACATATTTCTTAATTCAAATATTTGGAACAGTATTTTAAAAAACAGAGTGCTACTGGAGATTATAGAATAGGCAAAATGATTTACTAAAGAGAAAAACATGGCACACAGCACATTCAAATTCAGTAAGACCCTCTGTGTGCCTGAAGAGCCTGTTGGGAAACAGCTGTATAATGAGAGGCTGGCTACTCCCAGCTTTCCTCAAGTTTGCTTGAGATTTATGGCTTAGTGGCTTTTTTGTATATTTCCCCCTATGATTATCCAAAATCAGAAATGCTGCTAACAAATAGTAATGATATACTGGAAACAGAATTTCTACCTAAGGCTTCACCTAACCAGTTAGCCTCTTTTTCAGAAGGCTTGAATGTACAGTACATGCATAGTCTATACAATTACTTTCAAATACAAATGAGGTTTGAGATTACATTTTATTGTGTCTAGACCCTGATGTTCAAACTCAGAAAATTATACTTTGGAGTCTAAGTGACTCAGGGAATCAATGATGTTTACAAACACAAACACATTTGGAGTTGGCCTTAGGCAGGGAATATGCTGCATTTACACTATCAGCTGCAACTGTGAATGGAGAAATAAACAAAGAAAGGTAATATAAACAAAGAAAGGATTGGCATTTCAGGCTTTCATCTTCATACAGATCAGCTTATGAGTTCTCATAGGTCATTTTATTAAGCTGTGAACCTTGTGTTTCCTCCTTTTTAAATTAGAAAGAAAACAGGAAGTTCTCTGTTTGGTAACTGCTTGCCAAACAGCAAACCCCTGAATGTCTAAAGCATCTCTCATTGCATTAGATACAGTCAAACAAAGATAGGTGTGTTCTCAGTGACCTCACTCCCAGACTAGTGCCTCCTTGAGTGGTTCTTATGTGATTCCTTTCTGGGTTGTGGTCTTGGAGATGATAGACTCTCAACACATTCACTGAATATGTTAGAGAACCAGATCTTTTCAGGGCATTAGATTCTTGATTGTAAATAGATTGTACCCTCAAGGGAGAATAGTAATTATTCCAAGGTCCTGGAACACTCCCAATTTGTGGCATAATATTAGTTGATACAAGCTAGCATTCATAAAAGATTCCCTTTATCCTACATACTTTTGCTATATTAGATATCTTATGTCTCACAAAGAGCCTCAAAAATAAACATAGATGAGGAAACCAAAGCACAAAAAGGTTACCCAAAATCACACAGTTTTGAGGAGCTAGAATCTGAGTACAGGCAGGGTGACTCCAGGGCTCCCCATCTTAGTCTCTATGCTGTTTCTACTTATGGGTATGATGTGACTTTTGAGACGATGTGCTGATAAACATTTCAAATTTTAATACTCATATCTATTTTAATTGTGTTAGAAAATGAAAATCACACATCAGAATTTTGGTTTCATGGTTCTTATTGCTCAGAATAAAGTTATAAAGTTTCAAAAAGTGAATTAATTTAGATAGATTTTGTTGAGAGAATGTGTAATTTCCTTGATTCTGTCTCGCTGCAACAAAAATTTGAAATGGCAGACCAGTTTTATTTGGCAAATGAAGGATAGTATACCCTTGAGGTGTGAGGGCGGGCTGACCCCAAAAGAGAGTCTTGGCTCCCTCTTTTTATATGTTTTGTTTCCTTCTTCCCACCCCCAAGCCTGCCCTATGCAAATTAGGGCTAGTCAGGAACAGGCGCATGTTTGTTTCACCTGAGGTTCTTGTTTCACCTGAGGTTCTCCCTCTGGTCCTTTGTTCCCTTTTCATGGACTTTTCCCTTTGTTTGTTTTTAAGCCACTGCCATTTTGGACTCCTTTTTCCTATTCTAAATACCTAACAATTTAAATACAAATATTTTTGAAGTATAATACAAAGTAACACATAGATTTAAAAGATGCCTGTGCCACTACAAATGATAAAAATTGTGTAATATGGTCCAAATCTACTGAAGTACAGAGACCCAGAGAGACTCTGATCGGTTAGGAGTACATACCACATGGAAAAATTTGTGCTTGTCTACAGTTGAGGGAGCTGTTATTTAATATACCCTTGTGATTAGGCTTTGCACTCTATTATTCCTCAACATAATGACAACTATAGATGCAAATATATGCTTTCCTAAATGCAAGAAAGGTAGAAAGCTTTTTCAGGTAACATAACTGTCTAATTTTCCACAGAAAACCATTCATCATTATTTTTTTAAAATATTTTCAGTAACTTAAAGCAATTTTATTAACAACATACAAATTACATTATAGATGACTGGATACTCCTTTGAGGCATGGCTTGTAGCTTATAAATCTTTGTGCCCCCACCCCCCACCTTGCAAAATGCCTGTGGATTGAATGAACACGTGGGTTCCTTTTAAAAATCTGGCAATACATAGAATTTTTTCTTCTTTACTCACAGAAGATATTAAATTCTTTCAAATCCCTATTCCTCCTTCTTTGTTGTTTTCTTTTAAGCTTCTGTCAAAGTGTTCCTAATTTATGACAACTCTTTTTCTCTAAGTTTAGAGCTGATGCCAACCAGTAAAATAATAATTCATTTTCTACTCTGCTATAGTTGTTACATAATGAGTGAATTAAAGGACAAAAGTGTTACAAAATTTTTGATCATTATTCTTGCTAAAAAGCAGGGTGATCTTTATGCCTAAGAGAACCAAGTCTGATTTGAGGTCAGCAATATTTCCTACCTGGAAAAGGTCTCCAACTGTACCACCTGCTTCCACTTGGCTAGCTCATTTTCCTATCACATTTCCAAGCTTTGTTCCAAATTTCCTTCTTCATGAAGCCTAAACATTGGATATAACTGTGATCCAGTTTGGGCTATAAGAAAGATTTTGGAAATGGTTTTGGAAGCTCCTTCTAAACATTCTTCCCAAGTGATGGTGAAGGAGTCAGAAATTTCTATAGTAGAGATTTATTTCTCTAAGCAATTGTGTTTGCTTAAATTCACTGACAAAATAAAAGTGATGTAAGTAACTATGCAGCTCTATAAACAATGCTACACCTGGCTATTAAGGACTTGATATTATTGGCTGAGTAGCATAAACCCTTAAGGAAACTGTAAATTCTTTTTAAAAATTCTTTTAAACAATTACTTTTAAAATATTTAATAGTTTAATAAACATTTAAATAAATAATAATTTTATTGTATCTAGACCCTGATGTTCAGACTCAGAAAAATATACTTTGAGGTCTAAATGACTCAGTGAATCATGATGTTTACAAACACACACACATTTGGATTGTGGCCTTAGGCAGGGAATATGCTGCACTTACACAGTCAGCTGAAACTCTGAATGGAGAAGTAAACAGTGAAAGGGGATGTAAACAAAGAAAGGCTTGGCATTTCAGGTTGTGATAATTTCTTTAGAATAATTCATAATTAATTATCTATCAACCCATTGAGACAGAAATCCGAGTTCTTGTCTGCAGAGCTGTAGAATGAAATCCATGAACATGCACTCAAGCAAATGTAGCAAGCGAATCAGTTCAGTTCAAATCGCTCAGTTGTGTTTGACTCTTTGCGACCCCATGGACTGCTGTATGCCAGGCTTTCTTGTCCATCACTAGATCTTGGAGTTTATTCAAACTCATGTCCATCAAGTCAGTGATGCCATCCAACTCATCCTCTGCCATCCCTTCTCCTCCCACCTTCAATCTTTCCCAGAATCAAGGTCTTTTCCAATGAGTCAGTTCTTCGCATAAGGTGAACAAGAATTGGAGTTTCAGCTTCAGCATCAGTCCTTCCAATGAATATTCAGGACTGATTTCCTTAGGATTGACGGGTTGAATCTCCTTGCAGTCCAAGGGACTCTCAAGAGTCTTCTCCAACACCACAGCTCAAAAGCATAAATTCTTCAGTGCTCAGCCTTCTTTATAGCCCAACTCTCACATCCATACATGACTACTGGAAA
This sequence comes from Cervus elaphus, assembly GCF_910594005.1. Classification (NCBI taxonomy): domain Eukaryota; kingdom Metazoa; phylum Chordata; class Mammalia; order Artiodactyla; family Cervidae; genus Cervus; species Cervus elaphus. The sequence continues at coordinate 68,126,258 of NC_057834.1, read as the reverse complement.
AGCCAAAGCCTTGACTAGATAGACCATGACCAGAGAGGAGGAAAGTACAAAGCTCTCAGCATAGACACTGAGGTGGGCAAAAAGTCCCCCCCCCCCCCCAAGGCAGGACTTACAGCTGTTTTTATATCCTTCCTTAAAGCACATTATTTCTAACCAATCAGTTTAAAGGTCAAGATACTTAACTTGTTTATGGCTTCCATTAAGACCCCGTTTTTTCATGCCCCTTGGCCATTTTACCATGACCAGATGTATGAGCTTAAGATTAATGATCACCAGTTGTTTTTCCCTCAGGCATGTGGAACAGAAGCTAATTCCTGCCCTTCCCTGGATCTGAGTGCTGACAACTTATCAGACTAAAGACAAGAATTCAGGACAATGGAGTAGGGTATTTACTGAAAACAAGACTGAGGTCTCAGAGTTCTACACTGACTGCCTAGTTGTTTCTACCTCACCATTACCCCCAAAAGCTAAGAGGTGCTAGTTAATTTTTTTCTTCTGGTTTTATTGAGATATAATTGACATATAGCACTGTACTAGTTTAAGGCATATAGCATAGTGATGATTTGACTTACATATTGGTACATATTAAAATGATTGTCCTAAGTTTAGTGAACATCTGCCATCTCATATAGATACAAAATTAAAGAAAAAAAATTCTGTGTTTAGAGAAAGAAAAAAAATTTGTGTGTATGTGATGAGAACTGTTAGAATTTACTCTCTTATATAACATACAGCAGGGTTAATTATATTTGGCATGTTGTACATTACATCCTTAATACTTACATATCTTGTAACTGCAAGTTTATACCTTTTGACTGCCTTCATTCCAATTCTGTCTCCCCTGCCCCTTGCCTCTAATAACCACAAATCTGATCTCTTTTGCTATGGTTTGTTTGTAAGTATGCTTGTTTGTTTTTGAAGTACAATTGACCTACAACACTATGTTAGTTCCTGTTATACAACATAGTGATTTTTTTGAACATTTCAAACTGATCACCATAAGTCTAGTTATGATATGTTGCCATTCAAAGATATTACATAGTTTTGTCTTATATTCCTCACACTGTACATTTCATACCCATGATGCATATATTGTGCAACCTAAAGTTTGTAGGTACAGTAATTTTTGAAGAGTGACAGACCTGGGTGGGACTTTAGATTAAAAAGAGGAGGGGATGATTGACAGGATATATGAAATGATGTGAATGATAAACTATCTCATTGGCAGTTTTATCAAAAATTCTGTATCATTTATAGAGTGGTGTACAGAGTTGGAATTTGCTTGTTCTGCTAGACATTACTTTTTCATCTTCTTTTGACTACTCCCTAATCATTTGCCTACTCTCTCCCATTGGACTGTAAGCAACTTGATGGCCAAGGGCTATTACTAAATAAAGACAATGTTTTCAAAAAGGAAATGACATCAAATCTTTAAGTCAGGATGTTAATCTTACTAATATTCTTAGTCAGCTTTTCTTTAAACTGAAGTGGCTTCATTTCAAGAAACTGAATGGTTTTTGTCTGCTGTTGACCCTGCACTTGGCCCACTAGTAACTTTTAATAATCATGTCTGTCTTAAAAGGAAGGCTAATGTACTGTGATGGAAAAACACATGCAGAAAAAAGTAATGTGAATTTACATTTTTAAAAGGACTTTTGCTTCAATAAATATTTTCATGAAGATTTGCATTTAAGATGTATATTTTATAAAAATTAATATAAAATTACCAAGGGATAAAAATGAGTGAATTTGCAAGTAGCTCTTTCTTATACATTAACAATAACTCAATAGAAATCTCTAACCATGGTGCTGACCCATTCTTTGAAATCAAATTAAACTGCTCTGAACACAGTGGATTTTTAAACACCGTTAAAGAGTTTGTCACAACTAGCATGATAGTCATTCTCAATTTAAGGGCTATGAAATTCCTCAGGGAATTGGGAAATTTGAGGTTTTAAGACATTGGCTAAAAACCTGCACATATATGTTGCATTCTTCAATGCAACTTGTTGGCGTTGTCTGTCTTATTTTTGAGAGAGAGGAGATGCTGGGAAGCAATGTGTTTGTAACATAGTCCCAAGGTACAGATTCAGTTCAATAATTCAAATCTATGCACGAAAAGCAGAGCTTTTTCTTGGTAGACTAATTATACTTTCATAGGGCTTTAAAATGAAGGAGTTACATAGACCTCTCCTTAATTCAACAATTTTCTAAGAGGTCACTGAGAGCTTTGTCTTTTCTACAGCATTTTTGTGGGAAAATGTGTTTTAATAAGTAAAATTATTTCTCAAGAGCTTGAGGACTTGACACTGATAGACCAGACCTGAAGATGCTCAGCACTGCCGGAACCTTTTGCATTAGTTCATATCCTCAGGAGTTTTGGACTGTCAGTGTTGAAGGGTTTGAAATTGGGAAATATATTACTCAAGTTTGCCCATTAAAATATCGGAGAAAAAAAGTAAAAAAGTACCGAAGTTGCAGCTGGTGTGACATGCAGTATATGACACTGGAAAAATGCTATGAATTTCAGAGGTTGTCTGAGCATAGAATTATCTGATGTGACAAGTGCAGGCAATACTTTTTTGGGGGTGGGGGGAGAACCGCTGATTTAACAGGAAGAGAAAACTCCATGGAAAAGCATCAGTGCATAAATTGCTCCTGCCCTGAACTCAATGCTATTAATTCTTTGATGCCAAGAGTCAAATTTTGTCAGAAATGGAATCTGCTCTGACACTCTCTGCCAAATCAATAGACATGAAAAAAATGACATTAAATGATATTCATGTTCTGACCAACTTACTAAAACAAGGCTATTCAGAATTATTGTTGGCATGGGATTTTCCTGTTTAAAGTTCAGCCGTCTTTATCACCACAGTCACATACTTTTGCTATTTTGACTATTCACTATCATTTATATTGGACAAATCATTTTAACATACTATCCTATTTGATATCATAAATGGAAAAAAGAGGCTAAGCTTTCAGAGAAGATGATGATAATGGTAATTTCACCTAAAAATGGATGTGAAATCAATGAGAATAATAATCCTGTTTAAACAAATTCAGTGACTTTTTAATGTACTTAATATATAATTTTAAAATAATAAGAACACAGTATTTATTGCCAGAAATCTTGAAATATTTCTTAAACACTAGGTTCAATTTCCTCCTATATGTTAGAAAAGGGTAAAAAGGTACCCCTTTTCTCTCTTGTATTTTCTTTTAATGTCCGGTTGCCCTTAGGCTCTATGAGAAAATCACTAACAGGGCAACACCCAGCAAAAAGCCTGTACAGTGAGCCTGTGTTCACATTTGTTTAAATACTTCCTAAAAGATAAAGCAAACAGTAATGTGAAAGGTCCTGAGAACATGCAATTCCATCTCTTAAGATTATTCCCCAGGTAGATTCTTTTAGTTCTCTCTCATTTATGGTCAAGATCATATCTTCTTCTGAGATATCCCTAGAAGAATGCCCTTGTTGAACTAGCAATTCCTTGTGATTGCAAAGTTCTATGGCATTTATAAAGAATGTTCATATATGTTATCCCATTTGATCTTCATAACAACTAGTTAAATAGATAGAGCAGATAATAATACTCCAGTCAAAACCCTATGTTCTGATTCTGAGGATGGGACTTCCCATCTCACCTCCAAACTTCAGGTCAGAGAAATGGGAAAGGTTACTTCTAATGTCATTGTAGTGCATCATGGTAGGAATCATCAGAGAGTATAATTCAGATTACTATCCAGCTCTTGTCAAAGCCTGACTGAGATGGTGACAGAATAAATTTTTAGAGATCAATTTTACAGTATGTGACAAAAGGTTTAAAAATGCTTCAACACTTTGACATAGCAATTCCATTTCTAGTAATTTATCATAAATTCATGCAAAGGTATATGTTCACCCTTACTACTTACAATAGGGGGAAATTCTAAATAAGGAGTTTAAAATTAAGAAACTGGTTAAAACAATGATATATATCCATATACTGGAATATGAAAGTGAAATTAAAAATCATGTTGTGTGGTGCTATTAATTGATTAGGGATAGTGTTTCTAGTACATTAATAAATGAAAGACAGCATATACAGTACAGTAGCAGTTTAGAAAGGAAAAAATATTCATTTTATGCATGAAAAAATAAGGCCAGGTACATGCAAAAATGTGTAAACAGTTATCTCTGGGTGGTAGGATTAGAGGTGGTTTATTTCTCTTTTCATTTTATCTGCTTCTGCGTGTGTGTATGTGTGTGTGTGTTCCCACTGGGCATGTATTACTTCTGTTATTAAAGCTCAAATGTCTGTGCAAAACCTGGACAAAAACTGATGCCCTCAGAAAATGATATAAGAAACATACTGCCCAGGCATTTCTTTAGTCATTCCAGGTTCTAACCTCATGTTACATTATAGCACATAAATTATTTTTTAATTTTAAAAAATTTAATTATGGAAAACTGTTTGTCTTGTAAATTTTGAATATTTTCCTCTAAGTTCCAGAATATAAGGGAAGTTTTATAAACCCGTTTAGTTTTGGTTCTTTCTTCTCGTCAGGAGCCAAGATATGTACAATATTTAAAAATTAATCTCAGTAATTCTATAACCCTTTGGTTAGCTTTTTATTTCTCTTCTTGATCATGTTTTTTCCTTAAATTTCAACTTGTGCACATTATTAGATATGTATCTTTTATTATAGTTCTTCTCATTGCTTTTGAAAAAAAAGTAGTATGATATAATTAATATCCCCTCCTGTGAATTTACGGACCATTCTTCTTAGTGTCCATCTGGAAAATTGAGAAACAATGCCTACTTATGCTTTTGTGATAGAAAATAAAATTGAGAGGATAGGGACAAAAAACTTTAAAACCACTGGGACACTGAATGCTATCTCTAGGACACTGGACAAGTCACGATGTCTCTGCATCTGTGACCCCACCTGAGAAATTTCTGTAATAAAACACAGGAGTGGAAACTACTATTGTCTCACTCCTAAGAGCTATTCCTAACCTCCTTCACCTTCTCCTGCCTCCCACTACAGAGTCTGTGAAAAGTTAACTGTTTATCTTCAGAGTCTCCTTTGTGGCTGGATATGACCACGTGACTGATATGTCTCTAGGGAAGATTTTTTTTTCTCCTGTATAAAAGAAGTAAATTCTGTTTGCTTCTTTCCCTTGCCAGCATCTGCTCCAACTATCTGCTCCACTACCTGCTCCTGCCTTGTTTTGCCTGGAGCTATGAGAAACATTTTGCAAACACAGGATGACAAGCTTAAGATTGAAAAGTCAACATGCCTAGAATGGTGGAGGGAAAAGACAGAAGGATCCTGGGTTCTTGATGGTGTCACTGAGCCACTGAGGCAATGTCAGCAACCAGCTAAGTCTGGCTTACTCTTGGGTGCAAAAAATAAGCCTCTGTTTGATTAAACAACTGCCATCCAAGCTCTCTGTTACCTGCAGCTTAATGACCCTGATGGTCAATAGTATGCAGTTGTTGTGGGAATTAAATTAAATGAAATAATACATGTGCAATTGCTTTGTAAGCTGCAGATAACTGGAGATTTGTTATTATTTAGAGAGGCAGTATAGAGCAATAGAAAAGGCTTTGGACTTGGACTCAGAGATATAAGCTTGAATTGTAGCCAGTCACCTTATTAGACCTTACTCATAAAAAAATGACCGAATCTCTCTTTGCATTTATGCATTTATTGTATCATCTGTAAAATGGAGATAATGAGTATCTGAGAAGGTTTTTGTGAAGGTTAAAGGAGATAAGATACAGAACTTGATACATCTTGTTCAATACATTTTTTGTTGGAAAGAAAAATTAACAAGTAACAGTGATGTGTGGTCTGCCTTAACTGAAAAGACTTTCTAAGTCAGATTGATGCCAAAATCTCAACACTGTGCACTGCTGCCCAATTGAATCTTGGAGACAGAGTTTTGGGTAAAGTTGAAAAAAGTAATTTTATTGTTTTGCTAGGCAAAAGGGGACACAGTGGGCTTATGCCCCTCAAGACTGTGTGTCCCAACCTGGGGGGATTTGGTGAGGAATTTTATAGCAGTGGTTCGAGGGTGGAGTTGCTAATAAGGATGAGAGTATGTACTGGACTAGCGCTCTTTTAATCGGGCCTCAGGTGGTCTGATGAGCTTCTTGAGGTTATCAAACTGTGACCTTTTCTCTGGAACATCTTCCATTTGTTGGTCGTTTTAGTTCTGCAGGAAATGGCAACCCACTCCAGTACACTTGCCTGGAAAATCCCATGGATGGAGAAGCCTGGCAGGCCACAATCCATGGGGTTGCAAAGAGTCGGACATGACTGAGCAACTTCACTTTCACTTTAGTTCTGCAGAAGAACTCAAAAATCCTGTCATGTGTATGCTTTGAACTAGGATTCTGTCCCCAGGCTGCACTATTGTTTCTTGACTGCTCCTCCCTTGTCTCTGCATCTTCTCCCTTTCCTGACTGTTTGAATCTGCCCTTTGGAACTCAGGGAAGGTCAAGAATGGGGAACCCAGAAAGGCTTTAGTGCCCAGGAGCCCTATAGGGTCCTGCTTGGTTTCAAGATCACATTGCCTCACTGATGAGGCATAGTGATGAACATTTACATCACTATGATAAGTCTAGGACACTGAAAGAACCTCAGGATGCACTACTAATAAAAGTAGCAGTAAGAATTTTATTAGCTTACTAACCATTATAGTCCATGGAGATTCTCCAGGCAAGAATATTAAAGTGGGCTGCCATGCCCTCCTCCAGGGGATCTTCCCAACCCAGGGATCAAACCCAGGTCTCCTGCATTGCAGGCTGATTTTTTACCATCTTAGCCACCAGGATTCCAGGCACTATTCCAAGATCTTCTCATACATTGACTAATCGTCACAGAAGTCCTACGTGTTCTTTCACTTCATTATACAAGTGAGGAAAATACAGAAGAAAGGGCTTAAGAAAGTCATCCCAGATTACACACTTGATCATGGAGTGGTCATTGAACTCAGGCCATCTGGCTACAGAACCTATGCCCTTAATGTCTGTTATGTTAAGTCTTCTGAAAAAAAAAAATATTAAATATTTTACACTGAGCCTTCTATCAGAACATGGAAATATTTTAATCTAAGCAGTCTTTACTTGTAGGCTAGGACTGTACACAAAAATAAGAGAGAGTATTGTTGAGAGTTTAGATAAAGAAATTGGAGGCCATTCCACTCAGGGAACAGAGGGGTGTTTCAGTCTCCGGGGAACTGAAGTAGCAGAAAACATAAAATCTCTCTGGGGCTTCCTTCACATTAGGCTTTTCTGAGCAAAATGCCAAGCTTTCTTCAGTTCAGTTCAGTGGTTTAGCCATGTCCGACTCTTTGCAACCCATGGACTGCAGTGCACCAGGCTTCCCTGTCCATCACCAGCTCCTGGAGCTTACTCAAACTCATGTCCATCAAGTCAGTGATGCCATCTAACCATCTCATCCTCGTCATCCCTTCTCCTCCCACCTTCAATATTTCCCAGCATCAGGGGCTTTTCCAAGGGGCCCTCTTACGAGGTAGCCAAAGTATTGGAGCTTCAGCTTCAGAATCAGTCCTTCCAATGAATATTCAAGACTGATTTCCTTTAAGATGGACTGGTTGGATCTCCTTGCAGTCCAAGGGACTCTCAAGAGTCTTGTCCAACACCATAATTGAAAAGCATCAATTCTTTGGTGCTCAGCTTTCTTTATAGTCCAACACTCACATCCATGCATGACTACCGGAAAAACCATAGTTTTGACTAGACAGACCTTTGTTGACGAAGTAATGTCTCTGCTTCTTAATATGCTGTCTAGGTTGGTCATAGCTTTTGTCATAGCTTTTCTTCCAAGATGCCAGCATCTTTTAATTTCATGGCTGCAGTCACCATCTGCAGCAATTTTGGAGCTCCCAAAAATAAAGTCTCCCACTGTTTCCATTGTTTCCCCATCTATTTGCCATGAAGTGATGGGACTGGATGCCCTTATCTTAGTTTTCTGAATGTTGAGCTTTAAGCCAACTTTTTTCACTCTCCTCTTTCACTTTCATCAAGAAGCTCTTTAGTTCTTCACTTTCTTCCATGCTGGTGGTGTCATCTGCGTATCTGAGGTTACCGATATTTCTCCCAGCAATCTTGATTCCAGCTTGTGCTTAATCCAGCCTGGCATTTCACATGATGTACTCTGCATGTAAGTTAAATAAGCAGGGTGACAATATACAGCCTTGACATACTCCTTGCCCGATTTGGAACCAGTCTGTTGTTCCATGTCCAGTTCTAACTGTTGCTTCTTGACCTGCATGTAGTTTTCTCAGGAGGCAGGTCAGGTGGTCTGGTATTCCCATCTCTTTCAGAATTTTCCACAGTTTGTTGTGATTCACACAGTCAAAGGCTTTGGCATAGTCAATAAAGCAGAAGTAGATGTTTTTCTGGAACTCTTGCTTTTTCAATTTCGACTCTCAAGCTTTCTTACTAAGCTTTTAAATAAAAGCATAAACCACTCCCCAAACAGATAAGGAAGCATTAGAGGGAACCCAAAGAAGAAAGCCTAGAATTTGCCTGGGCTAGTCATTCTTCCTGTGTGTGAAACTTAAAGATAACTTAATAGAGAAGACTTGGCATTTTAGCATATTCCCCTCAGGAAGTAATAATAATTATTAATGCCTTTTATTCCTGTTAAATGAAAGTTTCCTTATGGAGGTATGAATAATACGAGACTTAAGCTCCCATTAGGATGTCCAGAAAATTCCCCAGAGTAAGCAGATTTCTTAGCAAGGCATAAATCTATGTGAAATTATACGTGTGAGAGTAATTATGGGCTTACTTGAAATGGATATGGTGGTTTTACTCTCCTCCTAGTGTGTCTTCCTGTATTGTAGAAGCTAGAAAATTAAAATATATCATTTCAGATTTCATTACGACTGAAGTTCTGGATGTGAATTAGATCCTGCCAATTAGATGCACTCACTTGCTATTGAAAATTCGGAAGTAAGGCAAGGGAGCGCTTCAAGCCTCTTGGCAGTTTCTGTTGGCTGGTATGCCCATGTGTACCCAACAAGCCAGCTGAGACACGTGGGTGTCTACTGCCTGTTCTGGGCTTTTGCTCTGGAAAGAGATGGCCTCGCAGGTTTCCTGGGACCAACTTGACGACTGGTCGAAAGTAAAAATGAAAGTTAGTCACTCAGTCATGTTAGACTCTTTGTGACCCCATGGACTGTAGCCCACCAGCTCCTTTGTCCCTGGAATTCTCCAGGCAATCAAAGTAAACGTTTCAGGCAGCATGATTTAGCAGAAGGATAGACAGATTTAGTCCTCAGCTCTTTCATGCAATGAACAAAACTCAGATATTTCTGTAGGAGAATGTAGGTATAATCAAGGGCCTGTGATCTTTTCATTGTGTTGTGCAAAGGCATGTGGCACATAATTCAGATACAAGCATCTGAGGTGAGAAGGTTTCAGTCAGGGGGTGGATGAAGACCTACAGAAGTGGTATGCAGAAACTTCAAGAACCAAGGTGCCATGCAAGGGAGTACAGATCTCCCTTGACTTATGATGGCTTTATGTCCCAATAAGCCCATCATAAATGGAAAATACTGCAATTTGAAAATGTATTTAATACACCTAACCTCTCAAACATCATAGCTTAGCCTAACCTGTTAAATGTGCTCAGGACACTTACACGAGCCTATAGTTGAGCGAAATCAAATATCTTAACACAAAGCCCATTTTAGAACAAAGTGTTGAGTATCTTATCTAACTTATGAATATTGTATTGAAGGTGACAAACAGAATGGTTGTATGGGTACAGAATGGGGGTAAGTGTATTGGGAGCTTCCCCTCATGATCACGTCGTGAACCGGGAACCGCCGCTCCCTGCCCTTGCCCAGCATCATGAGAGAGTGTCATGCCACATGTCACTAGCCCTGAAAAATATCAACTCAAAATTTTAAGTACGGTTTCTACTGAGTGTGAGTTACCTTCCCACCACTGTAAAGTCAAAAAATCGTTAAGTGGAGTAATCATAAGCTGGGGACCGTGTGTACAACTGAATCCTGGCCAGCTGAAAGAAAAAGAGAAAACCCACAGATACAACCTTAGCTCACTATAGCATCAGAAGTCAGTGAAGTCCCAAGATGGTATTGGCTTACCTCAGCAGTCATCTGTTTCATGGGGAAACTCAGACTTGCTTGTCTCAGGCTGAGATGAGCGAGATAACAAAGCATATAGCGAGGCGCTGAGTTCTAGATGACTTCTTTTGCCACCACGATGTACTGTGTATCTTGCTTGTTTCCCAGACGAGCAGAGTACGGCACTGGAAAACTAGAAGACTGGACAATTTAACTTAAAATGCTGTAGTATTGCCCAAAGGAAAATTTTAAATTAATGCTTCAAACTAAGACAAAGACTTGGATCTCTTTTCCCATCTGTTTTCTGGTAGGTGATTCATGAGAATTATCAAAGAAGGACATAAGCATCTACATTTTTTTTTCCTCAGGGGAAAAAAATAAGTATCTTTCTGATTCTATGACATTGACTCTAGTTTACTCTGACTACCTGCAAATTTACTTACCTGGCCCCCATTCTGGAAATATGTAATCCATATATTTTTAGGTCCAGAATATACTTTCTTATTAGCATGGAGGAGGAAGAGTTCTGAGCAGGGAAAGCATAGTAGCATTTCAGCTTTCCCTGTTAAGATACATTGATCTAAGAACTTCCGTGGTGGTCCAGTGGAGGGGATGTGGGTTTGATCCCTGGTTGGGAAGCTAAGATTCCACATACCTTGCAGCCAAAAACTCATATTGTAACAAATTCAATAAAGACTAAAAATGGTCCACATTAAAAATTTTTTTAAAAAAAAATCAGTGTGCTGATATAGTTTTATTATTGTTGTTTTAAGTTTGTGGAAAGTTCATAACCCCAGTCAAGGCCGTATATTTAAATTTATGTACAAAGCTAATGTGGTTAAATCTACTTTCATCTTTTGAATAAATCTGAGACATGACTCACGTGGTCAATATGAATAATCAACAGCTCACTGTGTATATCTTGGATGCCCACTCCCTTCCCCACCCCATCAATGATAATACATATATTAATTTACTGATAGTCAAAATAGGGATTATCATTGGTGCCATAATTTGTTTATTTGGTGAGATGGCCCTATGTCACTAAGGTACAAGCCTTCTGTTAAAAAAGAACGGGGCCTCTACAATATGGAAGAGTTGAGAGTTGCACTCTCATTTGTTTATGCACATTTTATTTATTCCAGTCTTCCAAATGAAGATTTTCTGAGAGCTTTGAGTCCATTAAAAGTTATTTAAAATTTTGAGCTCATTAAAATGCAATGTATTCCTATTGGTTTACAAGAAAAATTGATTCACATCAAAGATGAAAGAAAAATCCTTGATGAATTAAATACTTCCATAACTGGAAAACAAGATTATAATGCTCAGCTATAGTTGTGACAATTTCGCTTCTGGTATATCCCCCTGAATTCCTTCTATAGACTTTTGAAGAGATACAGTCTACAGTGTTTATTGCACTCTTATTTGTGGTGATGGGGAGTTAAAGACAAAATGGTGTCCATCACTGGGAGACTGGATAGATACAAATGTGTTTGGATAGATGCAGAAATTAAAAGAAAAGAATTAAATGTACATATGGCAACATGAATTTATCTTTCAACATATAATTCTTAATGGGAAGTGTGAGAAACAGAATGAGATATATAAACCAGAAATATTCATATAAATTAAAAATACATGCACAGAAAGTAATCCCTTATGTCCGTAAGAGTATAAATACAACAAGTGATAAATAATGACATATTACTTTGGGAGGATTGGTAGGAGAATGAGATGAGGGTTTGGTGATAAAACAGAATAGATAAATAAAATAAGAGAGAGCCTTTGAAAGGATTGAAATGGATACCATGTTGTGAATGGAAAAGCATTATTAGCTTAAGCTTATACACATGGGATCCTATGTCTACACACACCCCCTTAAAAAAAAGGGGGATAAACAGACAAAAATACAATGAGTATTGGGACTTTTTAACTTGGTTAATAAAAATACTATCCATTCCAGTTATGACAGCCATTAAAACCTAGTATCCAAATAAATGAATTCAGAAAGTATCCTTGTGATACAAGGATTCAAAACATGACTTTTAAAAATGATGTATTTATCGTGTGTGTGTGTGTGTGTGTGTGTGTGTGTGTGTGTGTGTGTGCTCAGTTGTTTAGTCGTGTCCGACTCTTTGCGATCCCCTGGACTGTAGCCCTCCAGACTCTTCTGTCCATGGGATTTTCAAGGCAACAATATTGGAGTGGATTTTCATTCCCTTCTCCAGGATGTTTATCATACTAGAATATTAATAAAGATATTGCTAAATTCTAATGACATTTGGTGAAACTGAAATAAGGTTTTTGTAATATTATGAATAATATAGAGTAAAATATTTTATAATAAATATTCTATTATCTTTCTTTCATCCTTTTGGTTTTAGTTTCTATTATTTTGTCTGTATGCAATGTGAATAAATATTAGAAAGGTAGTAAATGTATGTCATTTATAATTATACAAAAGACATATATACTGAATATGCCTGTAACTTTTTTTTACTGATACAAATATATGATCAAAAAACTTTGTAAATGGCAGGTGTCAATATTCAGAACTATGTGTGTTACAGCGGGCAAGAAATAGAAACAAGACTTCATGAGAACCCGGTAGTGGGCCAGTTGACTGCACTGACTCTTAGGAAGGACCAGAGGAGAAGATCTTTGAGCCAATCTTAATGATGAATAGGAGTTAATCAAACATGCAAAAAGATGAGAGAGTGGAGTAGCATATTTAAGGTTTGCTTTCTCAGTATAACATGCATTTCTAAAAGTAATATACTATATATAAAATAAAGTATGTATTATAACATATAATTGATATAATGGTACCTTCTTTAGACATATAACTAGTCACATATGCATATTTATTTTCTAGCATTTATTTTATACTTCTAAACCTATTTTTCATATAACACTTGTTCAATTGTGAGAAAATATCATAGGTCGTAGGCCCATAATGTCAAATATAAGCAAAAGTTGTAGGCAGAGATGATATCATAGTGACTTGCATATATAGACTTATGCTGATGATTTTAAGGGACTTTCAAAGACATTTAAATACTGGAGAAACATTTTAAAGTTTGTGTTCAGAAATTTCAGTGATGGCATAGGGGGTGTTGTATTAGCATACTGGAATTAAATAACCCATGAGGAAGCTACTAGACTGTTTTTCTTAACTTTCATAACATTTAGAGCAATTTATAGTTATTTTGTTTTTCTTTATTTGTTATGGCTTGCTTTCTCCACTAGACTGCAAACTCCAGGTAGGTAGAGAAAAACTACATTCATCTTATCTTTGGTTGTATCCTTGGTACCTATCACCATGTCTGGAACAATGGGCTCAATCAATATTTAGAGAATGAATGGTGAGGTGAAGAATGGGAGTGTTTGAGAGATGCTTAAACAGTCCAAATTGGTAGATTGTAAATGATGTCTTTAGGACATTTCTGTTTTTATTGTTCTCGTCAAGGCCATCAGTCATAAGGTGAAGAACAGGCCATTTTCTATTTCTGTATCCTGTTTGAGAAGGAAGAAACATTACTTGATTATTTCCGTGTAAATTTGTAGTGTGTGTGTGTGTGATGATCAAAGACTTTGAAGCACAGGGGCTTGGATGAGTTTGTGACCTTGACATTGTTTCTTGTGCTCTACACTTCCTCACCAGTACCGTGTCCACAGCAGTCACCACCTGAGTGAGGTGTTCTGAAGACTAAATGAAATTACATACGTAATGATTCCAGCAGACTGTAGGACATAATCACTAGTTTAGGCTCACCACTGTTCTCTCTAAACACATTCAGAATGACTAAATATTGTGTAATAAAGTCCCCATACATGTTTATTGCCCAACCTGTGATACTCTGGAAAATATAGATTGCTAAACTAGAAAGGGCACTGAGACAGAAGCATCCATGGGACTCATGTTCAGTGAGTGAGTGAAGCCACTCAGTCGTGTCCGACTTTTTGTGACCCCATGGACTGTAACCTACCAGGCTCCTCCGTCCATGGGATTTTCCAGGCAAGAGTACTGGAGTGGGTTGCCATTTCCTTCTCCAGGAGATCTTCCCGACCCAGGGATTGAACCCAGGTCTCCCGCCTGGGTAGACGCTTTACCGCCTGAGCCACCAGGGAAGTAATATGTGGTTTATCCTATGGGATAAAGTGAAAGTGTTAGTTGCTCAGTCGTGTCTGACTCTTTGCAACCCCATGGACTGTAGCCTGCCAGACTCCTCTGTCCATGGGATTCTCCAGGCAAGAGAATTGTCCAATTCTCCACTGGAGTGGGTTGCCTTTCCTTTCTCTGGGGGATCATCCCGACCCAGGGATCGAACCTGGGTCTCCCACATTGCAGGCAGAGTCTTTCCCATCTGAGCCACCAGGAAAGCCCCAATGGGATAAAGGATAATCAATTTCAAAGTACTTCTGCTTGTCTGAATTAAGAATGATAAATCCTTTTGATTAGGAAGAAAATTATAAACATCTTTTTATGGTTGTACCTTACTGAAATTATAACTAAATGTGCCAAATAAATGTGAAAGAAACTTTCAGAGTTATTAATTCTGCAAAAAGTAAAATATTAACTTACTTTGTTCCTCATAGTAATTATTATCCTTTTCAATTGATTTTGAGTTTACTCATGCAGAGCTTTTGCTTTCAGGAAACTGGAAGCACCATGAACATAAGAATTATGTCCATGTCGTTCAGTCCTGCAAAACTATGTCCACTACGGGTCCTAGTACATAGTAACACATCCCAAAATAAAAATACAAGTAAGTGAGTAGAAAGATTCAGTACAAAACTTTTTCAAACAGTGACTGTGCCACCTATTGGCTTCGAGATTCTGGAAAGTTACTTACTTTCTGAGCCTCATGTCTCTCATCTGTAAAATGGGGACATATGAACTAGCCTGCTGTTGTAAGGATTAAATAAAAATAATGTATGGAACACATGTCCTAGTGCAGCCACATAGTATGTGTTCAATAAATGTTTGCTATTTGTAGGATCTGTTTGGATAAGTCAAATGGAAAGGAAGGGAAAGAGATTTACAAAGTATTTATATTAGCAGGGACTTTCCAGGAACAGAGTTGACTCAGAGTTTGGATTCTGACTTGTTCCTTTTATACTAGTGACTCTTCAGTGGACTATTCATCAGACATAAATTACCTCAGACCTTAGTCAGAGTAGGGGGCTCCGTAGCGATAGGGATCAATAGGTGGGGGTGGCTGGAGGCTTTAGTCCTGGGCTGATTTAATGGGCCTTGGAAAGAGCTGTATTAAAAGCTTTTAGGGGAAAGCTCCCGGTTGCTGCTTTTTGTACTCTGTCTAGTACCTTAATGAATGCTGCTATAAAGAGTGTTTTATCTCTGCGTTATGAGCCCAGGTTTGACTATTTGTGCTCTCAGAAGGATGTTAGCTGTCTTGGGATAAGATTTTATGAAGGGAAGAAGAACTCATAGGGAAATAGGATTCTTATGATGAGTACAAATATGAAGAAATTAACAGCAATCTCTGGTATTAAATCCCCCAATCGGAGATTTTGGATTGATTAAAAATATACACCATTCAGACCACAGAATCTCATACCAGATTTCTGATAGTATAATTATCTTTATATTATTGTAACATTTTAGTCTGAAGTATGGATTTGTTCTCTAGGATACTAAAAAGAACGTTGGGATAACAACGTAAAATCCTAGTAAAGTTCCATGTTTTCTTCAAAGTCACTCATACCTTAAATCCCAAAGCTTACCCTTTACAATTATCCAAGTGTAATATTGTGGAATATTGATTTGCTTTTTTAAATTATGAGGACAATATTGTACCAAACATATGTGAATGTAACTTGCCTAACTTCCAGAGTGAAAGTAGCCGAGCAGAGGGCAATTCCTTTATATGTATCTAAACCTTCTCCTGTCACACACACAGTACATGGTTTGTTTCATAAGGATTTTTCTGTCTTGTTTTAGATATATTTTTCTAGGTTGCTTTTATGACTATTTATATATGGAGCCAGCACTTTAGCAGAGATCGTTTAGATTCCCCTTTTGATACCCACTTATGATGGAGCTTAGAAAGGCTAGGAAAGGAACTATGGTATTGAATGCACTGAAAATATTCCCATTCTTTTCTCTCTTATGAGTTGTTTCAAAAAGCATAAACTGAAGAGCTATTAGCAGAAACAACGCAGCTAAATTCTTTGGTTGAAATTGTTTATAGGGGGATAGCTTATGAAGATATTACTGATACATGAAGATTCTACTTAACTTCATTCAAATATTTTATTTCTATTTGGTCTTATTAATCACCTATACAAATGTAAACCTTATGCACGTGGTTAATTAAGAAGTTCAAAACATTATTTATGTATCAATTTTGAAAATATTTGATCCACTTTTTAGAATGTTACTACAGTCGTACATTTTAATACAGTGATTAATATCATTTTGTTTTTTAAATTATTACTATCCTATACAAAGTTGATTACATCATTATTTTAAACTTTTATTTACTTATTAATTTTATTTGACTAAATTGCATATACTTTCATTGAGAACTTACTATGAACTCTGATTAAGACCATAAAAATGAGTAAAGCAATGTCTGCTTTTGATAACTCATAGTATGTGTGGTGAGGGAAAGGTCATTGAAATAAAAGAGAATATTATCAAATGCTGATAAGAAGTTTGTAAAACTTCAAACCAGTTTACTGGACAGACTGGATAAGTGCTTTAAAAAATGCCATTTTAAATTTCTATCTTCTGGTTATGAGTTCATATATTCATTTAAGGAACTCACAGTTAGCATTTTGTGTTCAGTTCAGCTGCTGTCATGTCCAACTCTGTGACACCATGAACTGTAGCACTCCAGGCCTCCCTGTCCATCCCCAACTCCCGGGGTTTACCCAAACTCATGTCCATTGAGTCGGTGATGCCATCCAACCATCTCATCCTCTGTCGTCCCCATTCCACCTGCCCTCAATCTTTCCCAGCATCAAGGTCTTTTCAAATGAGTCAGCTCTTTGCATCAAGTGAACAAAGTATTGGAGTTTCAGCTTCAGCATCAGTCCTTCCAGTGAATACCCAGGACTGATCTCCTTTAAGATGGACTGGTTGGATCTCCTTGCAGTCTAAGGGACTCTCAAGAGGCTTCTCCAAAACCACAGTTCAAAAGCATCAATTCTTTGATGCTCAGCTTTCTTCATAGTCCAACTCTCACATCCACACATGATAACTGGAAAAACCATAGCCTTGACTAGACGGACCTTTGTTGACAAAGTAATGTCTCTGCTTTTTAATATACTGTCTTAGATTGGTCATAATTTTCCTTCAGAGGAGTAAGCATCTTTTAATTTCATGGCTGCAATCACCATCTGCAGTGATTTTGGAGCCCAGAAAAATAAAGTCTGCCACTGTTTCCGCTGTTTCCCCATCTATTTCCCATGAAGTGATGGGACCAGAGGCCATGATCTTAGTTTTCTGAATGTTGAGCTTTAAGCCAACTTTTTCACTCTCCTTTTTCACTTTCATCAAGAGGCTCTTTAGTTCTTCTTCACTTTTTCCATATCTGAGATTATTGATATTTCTCCTGGCAATCTTGATTCCAGCTTGTGCTTCTTCCAGCCCAGTGTTTCTCATGATGTACTCTGCATATAAGTTAAATAAGAAGGGTGACAATATACAGCTGACATACTCCTTGCCCGATTTGGAACCAGTCTGTTTTTCCATATCCAGTTCTAACTGTTGCTTCCTGACCTGCATACAGGTTTCTCAAGAGGCAGGTCAGGTGGTCTAGTATTCCCATCTCTTTCAGAATTTTCCACAGTTTATTGTGATCCACACAGTCAAAGGCTTTGGCATAGTCAATAAAGCAGAAGTAGGTGTTTTCCTGGAACTCTCTTGCTTTTGGTGATCCAGCGGATGTTGGCAATTTGACCTCTGGTTCCTCTGCCTTTTCTAAAACCAGCTTGAACATCTGGAAGTCCATGGTTCACATATTGCTGAAGCCTGGCTTGGAGAATTTTGAGCATTACTTTACTAGCGTGTGAGATGAATGCAGTTGCACGGTAGTTTGAGGATTCTTTGGCGTTGCCTTTCTTTGAGATTGGAATGAAAACTGACCTTTTCCAATCCTGTGGTCACTGCTGAGTTTTCCAAATTTGCTGGCCTATTGAGTGCAGCACTTCCACAGCATCATCTTTCAGGATTTGAAAGAGCTCAACTGGAATTCCATCACCTCCACTAGCTTTGTTCGTAGTGATGCTTCCTAAGGCCCACTTGATTTCACATTCCAGGATGTCTGGCTCTAGGTGAGTGATCACACCATCGTGATTATCTGGGTCATGAAGATCTTTTTTGTACAGTTCTTCTGTGTATTCTTGACACCTCTTAATATCTTCTGTTTCTGTTAGGTCCATACCATTTCTGTCCTTTATTGTGCCCATCTTATCTTTGCATGAAATGTTCCCTTGGTATCTCTGATTTTCTTGAAGAGATCTCTAGTCTTTCCCATTCTATTGTTTTCCTTCATTTCTTTGCACTGATCACTGAGGAAGGCTTTCTTGTCTCTCCTTACTATTCTTTGGAACTCTGCATTCAAATGGGCATATCGTTCCTTTTCTCCTTTGCTTTTTGCTTCTCTTCATTTCACAGCTATTTGTAAGGCCTCCTCAGGCAGCCATCTTGCTTTTCTGCATTTCTTTTTCTTGGGGATGGTCTTGATTCCTGTCTCCTATACAGTGTCACAAACCTTCGTTCATAGTTCATCAGGCACTCTGTCTATCAGATCTAGTCCCTTAAATCTATTTCTCACTTCCACTGTATAATCTTAAGAGATTTGATTTAGGTTATACCTGAATGGTCTAGTGGTTTTCCCCACTTTCTTCCATTTAATTCTGAATTTGGCAATAAGGAGTACATGATCTGAGCCACAGTCAGCTCCCAGTCGTGTTTTTGCTGACTGTATAGAGCTTCTCCATCTTTGGCTACAAAGAATACAATCAGTCTGATTTTGGTGTTGGCCATCTGGTTATGTCCATGTGTAGAGTCTTCTCTTGTGTTGTTGGAAGAGAGTATTTGCTATGACCAGTGCATTCTCTTGGCAAAACTCCATTAGCCTATGCCCTGCTTTATTCTGTACCCCCAAGGCCAAATTTTCCTGTTACTCCAGGTATTTCTTGAATGCCTACTTTTTCATTCCAGTCCCCTATAATGATAATGACATCTTTTTTGAGTGTTAGTTCTAAAAGGTCTTGTATTTTGTGTAGAACCCATTTTTTTCACATAAAATTTATCTGTAAGTGTTTTACATATTTGAGTCTATACAGCTTAGTCCCTGCCTTTTTTTTTTTTTTCACTTAACTGCTCTGCTATATTTTCCCATGTCTATATTTCTTTTGCTGTGATTTCCTTTTTAATAACCATCCATCCCTCTGTTATTGAGATATAAAAATTATTTAGAGTCCTCCATAATTTATTTAGCCAGTTCTTTACAATTATTTATTTAAAGATTTTTTAATACTATCATAAGTAATATTCCAATGAAAATTTTATAGATTAATCTGATTACTTCCTTAAGAAAACAATACTGGGAATAGAAATACTTAACGAGTTGGTTACAGGCATGTTCATACTTTGTGTATTCTATGTATATAGTCAGATCTTCTTCAGAAATTGTGCAGTATATAAGGATGCCCAGATTCTTTACACTTTACCATTCTTTTTAGTCTTTTTTATTTTTGACGAATAAACACATAACATTTTATTTTGTCTTTACTTGGTTAAGAATGAAATCTAATTTTCCATTTTTATCAATGATTTGTACTATTCATTACTGAGTTATCAGTAGTGCTATTTACATATGTCCTTGTTTAATTTGTAAGGTCTCAGACTTCTATTTGATGAAATAACTGACTATTATACTTTTGTGAACTTTCCACCATTATATTCAGAATTAAACAAATAAATAAGTAAATAAATGAAATGCTTGTATCTATGAAGCATGCAAGATATGGAAGTCCCACACATCAGAAGCATAGAGGTAGGTGAGAGGCAGAGCAAAGGTCATGCCAGCTAGTGATAGTGTAGGACACATGTGATGGAGATGGTGTGCATACTCAGTCACTTCAGTTGTGTCCAGCTTTTTGCAACCCCATGGACTGGTCTGCCAGGCTCCTCTGTCCATGGGATTCTCCAGGCAAGAATACTGAAGTGGGTTGCCATGCAACCTCCAAGGTGTGTTCCTAACCCAGGGATCAAACCCATGTCTCTTGCAACTCCTGCATTGCAGGTAGACTCTTTACCCACTGAATCACATGGAAAGCCTGGAAATGGTGTTAAGAATACTGTATTGCTACTCAACTTGACTTTCAACTCCCATGGAAAGGCTGTCTGTAAATAATTATAATTGAACTAGCCACTCTTTGACTCTGGGTGGCACAAAACCTCTTCAGTGAGAACTCAACATCCAAGGTGTGTGTCTCTGATTAATTGGAGTCCAAGTTTACACTATTCATGTATTCCAAGAAACACCATTCTGAAAAATAAACATGGAAATTAGTCTCTGGTCATTAAAACATCTCTGCTGTCTATTGGAAACAAATGCAAAGCTCTCTGGAGAGATACTTCAAAAACCAAAATGCTTGGATTTCCAATAATAACGTCATGCTTTGTAGGAAATAAGCTAAAATAAAAAAACTACAAAACACGAGATGAAAAATATTCATGATGAATAAGATTTAGTCAAACAAGGATTAACTAACGTGCAAAACTTGAGAAAAGAGATTAATGCTATTAAAGAGACTATATAGAATGAATAGTTATATTTAAAATTAATAATGTAAAAAATGTTATGGAAAACAAAAGAACAGGAGACTGATTTAAAACAAATGCAGTCTTGAAAAGGTACCAAATACAAATTCTAAAAATAGAAATACATAGTCATTGAAATTTAAAACTTAACGATCTAAGAAACAAATTAGACATCCCAAAAGTATGAGAAAATAAGTGAATTAGAAGGGAAATTTGGGGGGAAGAACATGATATACCACTGTTGTTGTTGTTCAGTCATTTCAGACTCTTTGCAACCCCATGGACTGTAACACACCAGGCTCCTCTGTCCTCCACCGTTTCCTGGATTTTGCTCATATTCATGTTTATCGAGTCAGTGATGCTATCTAACCATCTCATCCTCTGCCGGCCCTTCTCCTTTTGCCTTCAGTCTTTACAGCATCAGGATCTTTTTCAATGAGTTGACTGTTCGCATGAGGTGAACAAAGTATTGGAGCTTCGGCTTCAGCAACAGGGGAAATATAAAAAAACAGGGAGTATGAAAGAGTACTTTCAATGTGTGTTAATAAGTCTCCAGAGGAAGTGAAAAGAATGGCTCAGAAATTTTCAGAATTGACAAAATCAATATCTGTAGGCCTACCATGCACAATTTACAGGAGTAACAATAATAGTATTAAAGTATTAAGTCATACTCAGATATCATGAGTGAATAATATCAAAGAAAACATTTTTGTAACATTCAAAGAAATGTAAATTATTACAAAGGCCTAATTATTAGACTAAATATAGAACTTCAGCCTCAACCGCAGAAGATGGAAAATAATGGTGTTACAATTTTGAAGTGTTAAATTGTAAAAAAAAAAAAGAAACTGTCAACAAAGAAGCATAAATTAAATAATCTATCCTTTAAGCTCAAACTAAACTTTCTTAACACTGCATTAATAAAGAGAAATATAAGTAAATATATAAGTATTTGTAATAGGAGTGGACATCCTTGTTAAATTACTAGCTTCTTTTTACATTGATGTCTACATTTGATCTTAAATATATATATTACTGTAATGAGAAATTAATATTCAATTCCCAGTTTATGAAGATGCTTTTGATCAGACAGGAATAAATAATTTAAAATTTCTGTTTGTCACTTGCATTTTCTGATTTTAATTTTTAAGATATGACCAATCAGTCAGCTCTGCTTTACTCTCCAAAATCTCTGCTTAAACTTGAAATGCTTTATTTTCTCTGTTCTTTAACAAATCAGATGTTATAAATGGGTGTGCTTTCTCAAATGCTCAAACTGTTCAAGTTCATCAGCTTGAGAAATATCTATTGTTTTTGATGAACACTCTTATTAACTCTTTTGACTATCTGGTGCAAAAAAATAATGTCCTGTATTTAAATTTTAAAAACTAATGCTTTAGAGAAATCACTATTTTAGCAACTTTTTGTTAATATTTATTATATGCTATATACTATACTGCTTCCCAGGTGGTGCTAGTGGTAAAGGACCCGCCTGCCTTTGCAGGAGAGGTTGGAGACATGGGTTCGATCCCTGGGTTGGGAAGATTCCCTGGAGGAGGGCATGGCACCTGATTCCAGTATTCTTGCTTGGCAAATCCTATGGACAGAGGAGCCTGCCTGGCTATAGTCCATAGAGTCTCAAGGAGTCAGACACGACTGAAGCGAGCTGGCACACACGTACCACACAGGAACTATAAAGAGCTCACTCATAAAACATTAAATTGTGAAATGGTAATGAAAATTTTCAGGCTTACTTCTGCATTATAATAAAAAAATAGGATAAAAAAATACATCAGATCACTTGCAGTGAATTGGACTGAAAATATACGTAGCTTTCTGGAAAAAAAAATGTTCCCTTTGTGTGTTACACTTTGATTATAAAGGTCTTGTTCTTTATACACAGAAAAACAGTGGTGATAATAGTTCCAAATATGGCATTAAATGTTTATTATTTTCTAGAACAAAAAGAATCGGAGAGGGCAATGGCACCCCACTCCAGTTCTCTTGCCTGGAAAATCCCATGGACTGAGGAGCCTGGTAGGCTGCAGTCCATGGGGTTGCTACGAGTCGGACACGACTGAGTGACTTCACTTTCACTGTTCACTTTCATGCATTGGAGGAGGAAATGGCAACCCACTCCAGTATCCTTGCCTGGAGAATCCCAGGGATGGGGGAGCCTGATGGGCTGCCGTCTATGGGGTCGCACAGAGTCGGACATGACTGAAGTGACTTAGCAGCAGCAGCAGCACAAAAAGAATAGTACATGAAAATTTTATGTAGTGAATTACATATATCCTACTATGAAGTCAGTCCCCTCATTTGTAAATGTGTCATTGCTGCTTTTCTGTACAATAATGCTTGCCTGACATTGGTTGGTTGATTTACTCATAGTCCAAGAGGACTGAGAACTGTGATAGACAGTATTCAGTAGTGTGATCAGGATATCTCCTCTCTCACAGACATGTACAAATAGCTCCTTATTAAAGTATACATTTCCAAGTAAGATATTGAATTAGAATAATAGAATTTAGAATTATAAGCCATAATAATGGTCATCATATCCAACTCCTTCATTTTGAAGATGTGGAAACTGAGGTTCAAAGAGGTTAAGTAATATCCCTGGGGTGAAACAGATACATAGACGCTTCCCCAGAACCAAAATATCCCTGAGCGCCTGTCCAGAACTTCCACCATACCACACTGCAGGCCTGTGGAAGCAGGTTGTTAGATTTTAGAATTTAAATTATGACTTGGAAAAGAGGAAAATAAATTTCTTTATTGTTTTAGTTTGCTAAGTCCCCTTATCTAACATATTCCATTTTGGTGAAAGCTACATAAAGAAAGGTTAGGTAAGTTACTAAAGAGCATCTCACTTTGTAAAGTGAGAATTCATCTCAGACTTGAATCTACTAAAAGTCTCCTATTTTACAGATACTTCAAATTTATATTAAAAGTTTGGAAAGATAGAGAATGATTAAAAAGGAGAGAAGGAAGGAAGGGAGGGAGGGTTGGAAAAAGAGAAAAATGTAACATTGGAGGTGTAATCAGGAAACAACATTAAATATAGTACTTCACATCTAGAAATTATGAGAAATTTACCTACTGTAAGGGGGACTGTATCAGACTATGTTTACCTTAAAATCCATATTTAAATAATTTTGAATTGTTTTTTTATTTTTACTTGTATTTTTTTATTGTGTTCTCTTTTATTCAGTTCAGTTCAGTTCAGTCGCTCAGTCGTGTCCGACTCTCTGCGACCCCATGAGTCGCAGCACGCCAGGCCTCCCTGTCCATCACAAACTCCTGGAGTTTACTCAAACTCATGCCCATGAAGTCGGGGATGCCATCAGGCCATCTCATCCTCTGCCGTCCCCTTCTCCTCCTGCCCCCAATCCCTCCCAGCATCAGGGTCTTTTCAAATGAGTCAACTCTTTGCATGATGTGGCCAAAGTATTAGAGTTTCAGCTTCAGCATCAGTCCTTCCAGTGAACACCCAGGACTGATCTTCAGGATGAACTGGTTGGATCTCCTTGCAGTCCAAGGGACTCTCAAGAGTCTTCTCCAACAGCATAGTTCAAAAGCATCAATTTTTCGGCGCTCAGCTTTCTTCACAGTCCTACTCTCACATCCATACATGACCACTGGAAAAACCATAGCCTTGACCAGATGGACCTTTGTTGGCAAAGTAATGTCTTTGCTTTTTAATATGCTCTCTAGGTTGGTCATAACTTTCCTTCCAAGGAGTAAGCATCTTTTAATTTCATGGCTGCAATCACTATCTGCAGTGATTTTGGAGCCCCAAAAAATAAAGTCTCTTTTATTAAGGGCCACAAATTTATTAAATATCTTCATTCTCCTAATACTCACCTAAGTATTTTCTCACTCTGAATTTCCTATTGTTTGGGTAAATTTTTTTCCAGTTGATAATTTTTAAATTTTGTATACATTTTATCTGTCCTGACCTTGGCCACTTATTTCAAAAGTATTAATGAATTATTAAAATATTAGGGATTTTTTAAAGAAACCTACCAGCATTTATTTATGTAAATGAATCTTGAGTGTTCATTTTGGGTGAGTGGTCCATTATGAATTCTAGTTACAGTCTTTGCTCATGCACAGATTTTTGTAATAGCTTCAAAGGCAAAAACATTCCTTCCTATTTTTATGATGAATTTTGTAACAGACATTGCTAGATTTCCTTCTATAAATTCCTTTCTTTTATTTTCTATAGAATCTTAACTGGAGAAGTATCATCTGGAAGGTTCTGGGATTCCCCTTATGTCGAGTAAATCTGTAAAGGGAGCTTCATGAGGGCAGATATTTTTATCTGTTTTCTTTACTGTTGTATGATCAGAACCTGGAATGAATTCTAACATGCATGAGCGCATGCTACGTCGCTTCAGTCCTGTCTGACTCTTTGTGACTCCATGGACTGTAGCCCGCAAGGCTCCTCTGTCGTGGGATTCTCCAGGCAAGAATACTGGCGTGGTTGCCATTTCCTCCTCCAGGAGATCTTTCCAACCCAGGAATCGAACCCGAGTCTCTTATGTCTCTTGTATTGGCAGGCAGATTCTTTACGACTAGTGCCACCTGGAAAGCCCCACATATACTGGATGCTTAAGAAATTGTTTGATGAAATAATGAAAGAGAACATGTGCATGAATATTTGCCCCTCCTTGCTTCCTTTCGTCATCCTCATGCATGGAACATGAGTGTGATGCTAAAGTCCATCCTGAAACACGGATACTTGATGACAGGTTGGAAAGATGAAAGAGGCATGGATCTTAGAGCTACAGAATGGCTCTGCATGGCCTCCTTCCAGTTTTAGATGAGAGAGAAATAGTTTTCTCTTCTCAAGGGATTAAGGTCATTGTTAGTTGGAAATTTCTGTTATAGGTGAACCTTGTACATATCAATAAAACTTTACTTTTTAAAAAACAGTGGAAAGTAATCAGCCAAATTTGGTGGAAGATTCCTGTGAACCTGAGGTAAAGAGTTTATTTTTTGTCATAAATAAGTTTGATAAATACTTAATAAACCTTGTCAGTTTTATATTTTCAAAATTAAAGTTGATGGATGGAAGCCCTAATCAGGACATAATCTTTTATCTATAATGAGGAACTATTTATTGAAACTGACGTAAAAGAAACTTTAGGAAGAATAACATAGAAATAAGCTAAATGTCATGTTAAGCACTGTATTTTGATGTTTATAGTGTTGGGGGGGCGCTTCCCAGGTGACGCTAGTGGTAAAGAACCTGCAGGAGACATAGAGATGTGGGTTCAATCCCTGGGTTGGGAAGATCCCCCGGAGGAGCACAGGGCAGCTCTCTCCAGTATTCTTGCCTGGAGAATCCCATGGACAGGGGAGCCTCACAGTCTGCGGCCTGTAGGATCACAAAGAGTTGGACATGATTGAAGTGACTTAGCAGCAGCAGCAGCTGTGTATATGTGTACATTTTAGTTGTGTAAACCTCAAACAATTCTCCATATTCAAATAGAGTAAATTATACTTTTATTTATATGTATTATATATCTGTAACCAAATAGCTACATATTGTGGGCTTCCGTTGTGGCTCAGCTGGTAAAGAATCCTCCTACAATGTGGGAGACCTGGGTTCAATCCCTGGGTTGGGAAGATTTCCCTAGAGAAGGGAAAGGCTACCCACTCCAGTATTCTGGCCTGGAGAATTCTGTGGACTCTATAGCCCCTAGGGTCACAAAGAGTTGGCCACGACTGAGCAACTTTCACTTTTACTTTCAGCTACATATTGTAGCTCTATTTGCAAAAAAATTTAGTAAGGGGTACTCATAATATTTAAGTAACAACCTTACAGTCATTCAGGTGGTAAGAGGCAAATTCAAATCTTGACCTATGACTCCAGAGCTGTGTTCTTGCTTTTCATTCGTGCTAAGATTTTGTGATAACCAGTGAAGGGAAAACGTCTACTCTATCCAAGATGTATAATTGTATAATTCCAATATATTTCATTGATAACATAAGGGCATTATAATTTTAATGGTGAAGCAGTTCATATAAGATAAAGGCCATTTACATTATCAGGCCTAAACCCATTTTATCAATGGCTGTCAGATTCCAGAATGAGTATATGAATGAATGAATAACTTTCCAGCGAGTAGTTCACTGAGAACCAGCATCGATTAACTAAAGAAGTGAAAACAATTTATGTTAGACTTAACCAATTTCTATTGACTACAATGACTAAATTTGTATATAGAAGAATTTTGTAGATATGTAGTATCTGGATTTCAATAAGTCACCTGGTCAAGTTTGTGGGAAAGAATGAGTGATAACAATGGAATAACAGTGTAAAATGAATGGGGTTTATAGTAAGTATAGTAAGTGGACTATACCAAAATAATTGATTAACAGGTTGATGCAGCTCAGAACCAATACCACTGCTTTGTAGTCACCTCCTGTGTGCATGTCCACATTGTCCCAGTTAGTAGAGAAAATAAATTACCTTAGACAAATGATGTTACAAGCTTCATAAAGTGAGTTCAAGCCATAGATAGAGGTGATTTTGCCATCTAAGTAATTTTGTATTTTCAACCTTAATCTGGTGAATAAAAAATCTTTTATAGCAAGTATCTTGTGAAACACAACTTGCATTAAGAGGAAGTAACATTTTGTTAAAATTTATTGGATGGTAAAATTGTCCAAAAGAACTCTGAAATTCTTTCCTCCTTGTCCATGTCATTCTTTTCAAAGGTACAGATAGTGTTATCTCTGACCTTGAGCACGGGTGACCTGATACTGTGAGTACAATTTGCCTCCTGAAGGTCTAGCTAAGGAAACAGGCGCACAGGTTGGAAATCACATGAGCTTTTTCTAATTGCTAAAGCTGGTGGATAGCTTATTTCTGTAGGTGCTGAAAGAGGGTTGGACCATTGCAGACTGATCAATCTTGCTCAATCTGCTACTTAGTGACAATCAGAGCAAGACCAGAGACCTTGAATATTTCCAGCATTATATAGCACAGGACAGACAGTTGTCGTAATATTTCCAGCTGTCACTGAGAGACTAAGCCAGATTTAGGAATAAATGATCATAATCATTATAGTCATATTTATTCCAGCCCCTTCATTATTAGTTCTGGATATGGCATGTTTATCTCTTAAATTAAGAATGATTTGTTCCCAAGTAGTGCCTATCACTTGAGAATTTCAACGTGCTTTATGAGCTTTGGGCTGAGTTTACATCTAGCCTGGAACTTCTGCCAGTGCTCGTCAGAATCCCTCTGGAGCTCTTCTGCGTGTGCTGCTATCTCCTTAATGGCACTTCTCACTCAGAGCATCTCTGTTGGGATGACAAAGAATTCTGCTGAGGTTTGGAGGAAAATGTGAATTTGAATTTGGAGCACTAGCTCTTTAATCCTTTCAGCTCTCTTTGAAGTAAAGAAGTGATGACAATTACTGCATCCATTTTCTAGACTGGATTTCAGTGTGTTGCCATTGAAACCATCTCTGCAGAGGTGACTTACAGGCCTTCGGCTGTCCTCCGCCATATGCTGCCTCCCTGATATAAATTAAAGTGGGAAGAGAACAGAGAGATTTGGATCCCAGAGCTTGTTTCTATAAAATTAAGTAACATTTGATTTTCACGCATTTAAAATGGATGACTTAGTTTCTTCTTTGTAAGATATAGGCACCACACAAAATAGTTTGAAAATAGTTTGAACGCTATCCATTTAACCTATTACTGATGGGTTGCTATATACAGGTATATATATATATATATATATATAATGAATATATATGATGAATATATATATATATATAAAATTCATTTTGACCCTCTTACTTTTTTCACTTTTGAGCAAATTTGTATGTCTTACCTCTACTTTATACTCAGATCAATATTAAATTATTATTTCATAGCCATAATCTTCAAGAAGCATTGTTGAAACAGCAGCATGCAACATACTGTTTTAGGGGCTGCACTGGGTGAGTAAGGGGAGGCAAAAGTGATTCGTTTGTGTATTTTGGAAGCCAAAGTATCCTGTAAACTAATACTTTATATGCCGTCTCACAAAATGGATCATAAATAAGTTGAGGTTTATATTTCACATACTTTTTTAATCTTTGAAAAAGTTTCAAATATAGCTTCCCAACATAAACACACACATACACACACACAGGCACATGGGAAAAAAAGCATTCTTGGAACTCTATAGAGATAATCAGCACCAAAATCCTGACATTTTTCCCACTTTTTTCTTGTGTTAAAAACATACCACTTCTGTCAGTTATTGCTAGATATTTTCTCAAATGCAGACTTATCCTTCTACCAAAGTGGAAATGCCATTAAAAAAAAACTTTAAAGTAGTTTTTCAAAAATCAGTATGATGAATTTTTAAATGTTTATTCATCAATAATATCCCATCACTGGGACTACACTGAAAAAGCATAAAATTCTATTTGTTGGGACTGCCGGATGCTATAATGGCCCAGTGGCTAATTGCTCTGTAAAACCCAGAGACAGTATTCCTTACACACCATATTTTCAGGATGCCAAATTTGATTAATTGATGCTGGATGGTTGGCTATCATAAAGCATGACATTTAGTCCAGACAGATGAAAACTGGTTGGAAAAAAAACTGTGTTCAAAAGCATTGAAAAACAAGAACATGAAGGGTCAAAGGGCAACGGGAAAAAAGCTATTTGACAGTTAGCTCATATTTACCTTATAAATTTTTTAATAATAGCTGATGCTTTTTAATCTCTGACTGTCTTACACTACAAAGTGTAAGTCAATGTATAAGCTAATTGCAGAAAGCAAAAGTGGTATTTAATGCACTGGACACTTTCACAAAGTATTGTATCTCTAATTAGTGTTTGTAACTGATGTGACAGCAGTTTATAGAACACCAAAATAGTTCCTAATTTGTCAAGTGGGTCTGAAGCTTATGGCAGCTTTCTGATCATCTCCCTTGCCGCAGGACCTGAAAGCACCTTCAAAAAGCTTTCTCTCATTGATCTTTAGTCAGATGCTGACCGAAAAGCAGACAGCCCTGCCAGAAAGAAGATAGATAGGTGCTGCACTGGCATGAAAAACACCGCACCCTTAATGAAAAAGGTTCCTGCTTATAACTCATGTGTGTGTACAAACACATCCACACAGGGGGTTTCAGTGAGGATAGCAGTCCTGGAAATTAAGGGGAATGCATTTGCTATTTATTTTTTCATTCTTTTCACATACAGTTGCCCATCATGAATGTCTAGAATGCACTAAGCAGGCTATTTGTTAGTTCCTCCTTAGTTTCTTTTTTGTGGCTCTCTAAGGTGGAATGTTTTAATGATTAGCTTATAATTTTTAGAGAGTTGGTGAGCTAATGCAGGCACAGAAGATAAATACCAAATTGTGGTGTTGTTCTAAGCATAAACAAAGGGCTGTTTGATATAAATTTTGAATTTATAAGAACATATATACTACAAATTAAAATCTCATCTGTGTTTTGTGGCAATCCCCCTGCTCTTTCTGATGCTAATGGATGATGTTCCCATACTAGAATATCAATGACATATTTGTATTTTAGAATGGCTTATGTAATAGGAAAAATATCCAAGAAAGTTACTCAGTATGCATTTGTCAGCTACTTTTTAATTTGTCAGGTTAACAGAATGTATTACTAAAGATAACATGATGATTATCCCACCCACATCACATCTCAGCATCAGAGTCCTCGGCACTACACCAGGGAAATCATTAAGCAACTTGAAAAGGGCACACTGTCCGCATTGATAGGGACCAGTTCATTGAAAAATGCAATCACCTCATCCTTAGGGAGGGAATATGTTATGTATAGCAAGTTCAGCCACCAAATTTTGCTACTTACTAACCTTGGTGCTCAAGGTTTATTTCTTATAAACAAATTCTGAGAATTACAAGTTGCTTTTCTCTGTTAACTCCCAATCATTTCCAAGTGAATTGTAGTTTGAGATAAATTATGGGGGGAGAAGCTGTACAATTTAGATAACTATAACTGCAGAAATTCAAATTCAACATGACAAAAATCATAATCTCTCTTCTATTTCCCATTTTTATTATCTTCTTATGTTTCGTATATTGGGAGAGGGTCCATCCTAGCCAGCGTATTAAAAACCAGACACACCACTTTGCTGACAAAGGTTTGTATAGTCAGAGCTATGGTTTTTCCAGTAGTCAGGTACAGATGTGAGAGTTGAAACATGATGAAGTCTGAGCACCGAAGAACTGATGCTTTTGAGTTGTGGTGCTGCAGAAGACTTTTGAGAGTCACTTGGATTGCAAGGAGATCAAACCAGTCTTAAGTGAACCAGTCAATCCTAAAGGAAATCAACCCTGAATATTCATTAGAAGGACTGATGCTGAGACTGAAACTCTAGTACTTTGGCCACCTGATGTGAAGAGCCAACTCATTGGAAAAGACCCTGATTCTGGGAAAGATTGAGAACAGGAGGAGAAGGGGGTGATAGAGGATGAGATGATTGGATGGCATCATCAAGTCAATGGCCATGAGTTTGAGCAAACTCTGGGAGATGGTAAAAGACAGGGAAGACAAGCTATAGCCTATGGGGTGGCAAAGAGTTGGATATGACTTAACAATTGAACAACAACCATCCTCTTACAAAACCTGGGAGCATTCTTTGGCTTGTATTTTCCTCACCTATATTCTTCTCAAGTCATAACCAATCCTTCTCCAAGTCTTAGATTTATCAATTAATAATTCTCAAATCTGTCTACTATTCTCCATTGATACCAGCTTAATTTACCATCTTCTGTAAACTGATGCTGCAAGAACCTTTTAATGAGTGTCACTTAATCTACTCTACTCCCACAAATGTATTCTTAAGGAATAAACTACTTATGATACTCTTGCATAAAAGGTTTGATGCAGTGGTTTTTAAACCATTGTGGCTCAGAAGTCTTCCTTCATATTCTCAAATTTATTTAGAGTCCCCAAAATTTTTGTTCTTGTGGGTATATCCATTTATGTTTATTGTAAAAGTGAAGTGAAAGTGTTAGCAGTTCAGTTGTGCCCACCTCTTGCAACCCCATAGACTGTAGCCCACCAGGTTCCTCTGTCCATGGAATTCTCCAGGCAAGAATTCTGGAGTGGGTAGCCATTCCCTTCTCCAGGGGATCTTCCTGAACCAGGTATCAAACCCAGGTTTCCTGCATTACAGGTAAATTCTTTACCATCCTAGTCTCGGTGGAAGACTGATATTTATCATATTAGAAATCAAAACAGAGATTAAAAGTTATTTACATATTAATTCATTGAAAAATAAAAGAACATTGCAATATTTTTTTATGTGAAAAAACATTGTGTTTTCCAAAACAGGCAATGACAAGAACAGCATCATTTTACATTTTTGCGAATCTCTTTAAGGTCTAGATTAGTAGAAGGTAGCTGGGTTCTTATTTCTGCTTCTGTATTCAATCTGTTGCAATATGTTGTTTGGTTGAAGCATATGAAAAAACTCCAGCTTCTGAGACATAAGTAGTTTGAGGTAGATCTCAGAAGTCTTTTCAGCTAGGCTTTTTTGAAATTATACTAAAATTTTTCTTTAAGGAATTTTACATTTTTTAAAATTAATTTTTATTAGAGTATATTTGCTTTACAATGTGTTTTTCTACTGTACAGCGAAGTGAATCGGCTGTACATATACATATATACCCTTCTTGAATTTCCACAAAGCATTGGGTGGAGCTCCCTGAACTACGTGATTTGGTTCTCATTAGTTTTCTATTTTATACGTAGTAGTGTCTATGTGTCCTTCTGTCTCCCAATTGACCCCATCCCCTCTTCCACCTCCTTGGTGTCCATATATTTGTTCTCTATGTCTGAGTCTATTTCTGTATTGCAAATAAGATCATCTATACCATTTTTCTAGATTCCACATAGATGTTTTATTAAATGATATCTGTCTTTCTCTTTCTGACTTAACTTCACTCTGTATGACAGTCTCTAGATCCATCCACATCTCTACAGATGACCCAATTTCCTTTCTTTTTATGGCTGAGTAATATTCCACGTACCACATCTTTATCCATTTCTTCTGTTGATGGCAATGGTTGCTTCCATTCCCAGCTATTGTAAGTAAGTGCTTCAGCTGAACACTGGGGTGCATGTGTCTTTTTGACTTACGATTTTCTTTGGATGTATGCCCAGGATTGGGATTGCTGGATCATATGGTTGTCCTATTTTTAGTTTTAAAGGAATCTTCATACTGTTCTCCAGAGTGGTTGTATCAATTTACATTCCCATCAACAGTGCAAGAGGGGTTGCCTTTTCTTCCTACCCTCTTCAGCATTTATTGTTTGTAGATTTTTAAACTCTTTTATGCATGCATGCTCAGTCACTCAGTCCTGTCCGACTCTTTGTAACCCCTTGGGCTGTAGCCCACCGGGCTCCTCTGTCCCTGGGATTTCCTAGGCAAGAATACTGGAGTGGGTTGACATTTCCTCCTCCAGGGGATCTTCTACATCTCCTGTGTTGACTGTGCCACCTGGGAAGCCCTATTGTTTGTGGATTTTTAAATGATGGCCATTCTGATAAGTGTGAGGTCATACCTCCTGGTTTTGATTTGCATTTTGCTAATAATTATTGATGTTGGGCATTTTTGTGTGTGTGTGTGTGTATTTATTGGCCATATGTATGTTTTCTTTGGAGAAATGTCTGTTTAGGTCTTCTGCCCATTTTTTGATTGGATTGTTTAGTTTTTTGATATTAAGCTACCTGAACTGTTTGTAAATTTTGGAGATTAATTCTTTTTCAGTTGCTTCATTTGCAAATTTCCCCCCCATTCTGAAGGTTTTCCTTCTGTCTTGTTAATGGTTTCTTTGCTGGGAAAATTGGACAGCTACATGTAAAAGAATGAAATTAGAATACTCCCTAACACAATATACAAAAAAACACTCAAAATGGATTAAAGACTGACTATAAGGCTAGACAGTATAAAACCCATAGAGGAATACATAGGCAGAACACTCTTTGTTGTAAATTGCAGCAGGATCTTTTTTGACCCACCTCCTAGAATAATTAAAATAAAAACAAAAATTAACAAATGGGACCTAATTAAATTTAAAAGCTTTTGCACAGCAAGGGGGTTTTACATTTTTTAAGGGGAAGAAAATACTTTTTTTTTTGCTTGACTATACCAGGATATTCCTGAAAGATTAGTTGGGTTGTGGAATCCGAAAACATATCACTGAACTTTTTGTACTCTGTTACATTAAAATTCATTGGTCTTTCCAGCATTGTAAATGGATCTTTTACCCATGAGTGATTTTAAACATCGTGCACTCATTTGGAAAATATTACTTCAGTGAGTTATATAGATCTTCAAATGTTGACATATTTCTTTTATTCAATATCAAAATATCACATTTGTTACTGTCACTACTACATGTATCAGAAGTCTTTAGGTATTTGGAAACTGTCAGGCTCATCATGGTAGTGGATATACATTTTCCAAAATTCACTTGAAACCTCTAACTTTATCATTTTTAACAATTGGTATTTTGTTTGAAGTGACAGGTGCACTTAGTTCATTTTTGATAAAATGACTGCCATATACCAAGTATGAATAACCATAGTCTGTCTGTAAGTCTTTCTTTCAAGTAAAAATGGTGTTTGGTGTTTGATGAAAATATCAGCTTGTTTAGCTCACAACTCAAATAATTGCATAAATGCTTTTCTTTGAGACAACTATCCTACTTGGATGTGCACCAGAAGAGTTTTACTTCTTAGTTCATACACATAACATTTTAAACATTTGTACTCAAATGTTGCTATCTATAGAAATGGTGATTTTTATTACTGCACCAAGATATTCTTAAGTGAAATTGTCTTTGCTTCCCTCCTCCCAGTAGTACATGGGCGAATACGGTGACTGTCAGTACAGTTTGGTGCCATAGTCTTGATTCATGCTAGAAGGTACTAGCAGTTTTTCCCAGCATTCTTTTGCACAATCCATGTAAATTTTTCCCAGCGTTCTTCTGCACAACATTCTTTGACAATATGACTTATTCCAGAATAAAGCATAATATTAAAAAAGTAAACTCTTTGAATATATCAGAACCACTATATATATATATATATATATATATATATATATATACACACACACACACACCCCCCCAGTATATCAGTACCACTGTGTTTGTGGTCAACATAAAATAAATTTTCTTCAATGACTAGCTGGTGCTGTTACCAGACACATACAAACAAAACAACAAACAGTCCCAACCTGTATGTGCATTGGCCCAGTTAAGCGTTAAAAATAACAGTTCCTCAGAGGAGATGTAAAATTGGCCTTCACATTTTCAGTTAAGTCATTATTTTAACAAATTACTGTATTGTTGGAAACTAACAGGGCCATGTTTCCTTCTACTGCCGTTTCCTCCAACAAGTATTCAGAAATTTCTTGTCAACTCTACAAGGCTTTGTTAGTCTTTCAGTTGTTGTTTCAATGTCTCCATCCAATACAAAATATAATGTAACCTGTAAAGTGCTTTAGTGTGTTATTCATTTCTGGTCTGCAAAGTGGTGAACCATTTTTACCTTTCAAAGTTCATTTATCCTATGTATAAAATATTCAATTCTTCTTCCTTTACATTCTGAATGGTTGGTCTCAAAATGATGCCACCATAATACTATTCTAAAAGTTCTGTTGTGCAAGATGTGGTAAGGTAAATGTTTAATATCTCTGAAGTTGAGAGAAGGGTAGCTTTTTTCATATTTTCAACTTCTTATTTACATATTTTTTATTTCCTTTGGAGTATATTCTTCTCTTCCATGAGTCAGAGAACTCTGATATGTCTGCTTCATTTTTTATGGTGTCTTTAGACATAGATGGTGCAACGGCAGGTTAGGAAAGCAGGTCCTCTAATCTCTCTTTAAAGGTCAATGATCCATCCTAAAATATAATAAAAATATATTATAAATAATCTTGATTTATTTTAGAATAAAATGGTACTTAACTAAGAAATAACATTTTTGGAAAAGATCAACAATTTAGAAGCATTTTCAAAATTAAAAATGTACTATAAAGGTGAAAGTATTTTTAGTTCTGTATATATTTCTGCACAGTTTACAAAGAAAACTTTAGGATTTCAAGCTAGTAATTTGTGGAAAGATAATGAAGTTAAAAAATTATGGCAAGTATACTAAAAAATAACTAGTAACAGCACAGTAGAAATGCTGATATCAAACCGTTAATCTCTGAAAATGCATATATTTATACCTTAAGAAAACACAAAAAATGCACATAGCCATCAGAGAAATGACATCACAGTCTATGTAGAGTCTGAAAATCTCCACCATACACAGTGCAAGAAAGGATGTCTAAAATGCTTTTTACACATAATACTTTTTAGTATTATTATGAAAATGGTTTTGACCCTGGGATCTCCTGAAAGAGACTCAAAGACCTTCGGGGGTCCTCAGAGCATATTTTGTCTATTACTGATATAATGAATGTTTACTGAACACTCCTAGGATTAAAATAAAAATTTTTAACATGCTTGAAAAAACACTCTAAGGCTTCACTTTTCTGTACAAGTCTACCCTCACCTCTAATCAGGCTACCCCATCAAATTCTCTCTGACCCTGGGGACTTACCTCCTCTGCCTTTCTCATTCTTGGAGTGCCCATTTTGCCCCAAGCTACCTACTAATGGTTGAAGCTTAGCTTCCTCAGCTATTCAGGCTTTTTTTGATTCATAACTATAAGGTCCAAATTATTATGCCCATAATTATACCTAATTTATTATATATTATTCAGATACCATTTGTGCTTTGTCATGGTTAACTTTTCTCTCCTACATTCCAACTTCATTCACTTCTCCTTTAGAGTGTGCACCCTTAACAATTTTTAGTTAAAACTATCATGTTTACATTATTTTGATTATGTGAATATTGTTCACTGCAGAGAAAAGTAATGTATTAAGAATATGTTTCATTTCTTTTACCATTTTTCTGTTATTAGTAAGCCTCATTTTTTCACATGTGTACTATACTCTAAATATGTATTTGAACATCTTAAATTTCTTTGTTAGATCTATCATACACTTATCACTAGGTTATTTTTTTCAAATATCAAAACATGTCAAAAATTTATCAGTCCTATTTTCTCCCTTTGTTAAAAATTATTTTTACTCAAATTCATACTGACTAATTTTTAGGCCTGCTACATGGCTGCTATTCTGGTTTTCCTTTTATTAATGCATTTATCCTATGTTTAATTATCACTTCCTGGATCCCATATTTTCTATTTTCTTGGTGAAAGAGAAATTTTATTGGTGCATATACTCCAGCTGGATATATGAGGGGTTAACATCCTGAGTCCTTGCGTGTTAGAAATTATTTTAGTCTGATCCTTGATGGATAGATAATTGTTTTTCTGGCAGTGGTGGAGAGAAGATGGTAAGGATGTCCCCTGTTGCCATGCAGACTTTCATTTGATACTTTTGTCAGCTTGAAATTTCATGCCTGTGTCCACCACCTCTAGTGTTCCTAAGTATATGCTGAGAATATATCTTCTCCTTTCTGAGGTTGTGTTGGTGACTGGGGAAGGATGCTCATCATTTAGCTACATGGGGTGGGGAAGGCATCTTGCTACCTGTCAGGATATAAACTTTTCGTGCTTCTCCCATCCTTAGCCCTGCACCCCAATCCCACCTTGCTTTTCCTGGTGCCTCAGAGTTCCAACATTTTCAGAGTTCATAGCTCAAGTCTCCTTGGTGTATTCCTCTGTTGGTGCTATCTTATAACTTCCTCAGATCTGCTAACTATTCCTTTGTTTACTTTCTGTCTTCTAAAACTTTTCTGAAATATTTTTTCCTGCCTTTGGTGATTTGCTTTATCCCTGTGAGATGATGCTTGTCTAAAAATTTTTAAAAAATTTCTTCCTATCATTTTGGGTCCTGGGAGAGAGAAAAGATAAATTCATGTGGCTAATCTGACATCTTTTCTAAAACCTTTTTGATCCTGAAAAAAAATAATTTTGAAGATATGTACCTAGCATGTACATCCAATGCAGGGTCATCAGTTATCCTGGCTTGACCATGACTCAGGATTCTGGGGATGAAGGACTCAGGGCTAAAACTGGCAAAGTCTGAGGTAAACTGGAACTATTAGTCACTCCAGAAATAGCTTTCTATTATGGCAGTCATAGAAATACTCCATCCTTGTGGAGGTAAAGCACTTCTGTTATTAAAAGTATTTCCCCATGGGTTCACATATCACCCACAGACAGTTATTGGGCACCTAATTGCATAATGGGCTACATGAGGCACCTCAAAAGAAACATATCAGATATTTAGCCCTATGAACTCTTCTCCCTTTTTTTTTTTTTAAAGTATCAGGTGAGTAAAGACACATTCTAGAAAAAGAATCTCTCCATCTGTTCCCCAACGGCAGAGTATTTTCCCTGAAAGTTTTCTTCTCTCCCTCTCTACAGATATAGATATGGATCCTAAATTCGCCCATTTATCTTTTTTAAATTAAACCCTACTAGTCCTTACTTTAGATCATCACAGATTCTGGGTTTTGCTGTCACATCATGAGACGATAAGACATTAAAATGCAACCAGCAGACATTGTATAAATCAGGCAGATTTTCACCATCATAGTGCTGGATGTATATTCTACATGGAAAAAAGCCAGGTACTCTAGGTGTAAGAAGCAGGATTGAAATCTCTAGAGTTAAAGAGCTTGTCAGGGCCTCAGAAAAGGGATAAGAATACAAAATAAACTCCTGTTATTCTAGAGAAAAAGAGTGATAAATAGATAAATGGCAGAAAATCAGCTATATGATCTGAGCCAAACTGGAGGTGGGAGTGTATCAAGGTCATGGCCAGAGAAAGACCATGTTTTACTCACAGTTCCCCAGGATTACTGAAGTATGGTTAATTCTCAAAATTATAATCCTAGTGGAGAGAAAATGTTACAATATTGACTGTCTTGTGCAGTGTGGTCAATAATAAATGTAATGCAAGTGCTTACATATTACTTAACCAGGTTCTAAGTATTGGTTTTAGTCTTTCTATGCATAGCTCTCCCTCAGTTTATGATGGAGTTATGTCCCACCATAAGTGTCATCATAAACACAAAATACTGTAAGTTGAAAATGCATGTAGTCCATCTAACTCACCAATCATCATAGTTTAGCCTAGCCTAACGTAAGGGTGCTCAGAACACTTAGATTCACCTGCAGGTGGGCAAAATCACCGGACACAAAGCTTATTTTATAGTAAATTGTCAAATAGCTCATATAATTTATTGATTGCCATACTGAAAGTGAGAAACACAATGGTCATGTGGATATAGAATGGTGGCAACCGTATGGTTGTTCCCCTTGTGATAGCGTGACTGATTGGGAGCTGCAGCTGGCCGGCTGCCGCTGCCCCTGCCAACACAGGATATCTGCCACGTATTGCTAGCCCAGGAAAAGATTAAAATTCAGAACTGAGAAAGAAATAGGAAATACGACAAGGCTGTATGCTGTCACCCTGTTTATTTAACTTATATGCAGAGTACATCATGTGAAATGCCAGACTGAATGAATTACAAGCTGGAATCAGTTTTGCTGGGAGGAATAGCTACAACCTCAGATATGCACATGACACCACTCTAATGGCAGAAAGTTAGGAACTAAAGAACATTTTGATGAGGGTGAAAAAGGAGAGGAAAAAGCTGGCTTGAAACTCAACATTCAAAAAACTAAAATCAAGGCATTCGGTCCCAGAACTTCACTGGAAACAGAAGAAGAGAAAGTGGAAGCCATGACAGATTTTTTTTCTTCTTCTTGGGCTCCAAAATCACTGAGGACGGTGACTGCAACCGTGAAATTAACACAAACTTGCTCCTTGGAAGGAAAGCTGTGACAAACCTAGACAGCATATTAGAAGGCAGAGACATCACTTTGCTGACAAATGTTTAAAAAACTATAGATTTTTGGTATTTCCAATAGTTATGTATGGATGTGAGAGCTGGACCATAAAGAGGGTTGAGCTCTGAAGAATTGATACTTTCAAACTATGGTACTAGAGAAGACT
Source organism: Cervus elaphus (assembly GCF_910594005.1). NCBI lineage: Eukaryota > Metazoa > Chordata > Mammalia > Artiodactyla > Cervidae > Cervus > Cervus elaphus. The sequence goes on along the minus strand of NC_057834.1, from coordinate 68,086,269 downwards.
CTCAAGAGTCCCTTAGACACAGGAGATCAAACCAGTCAATCTTAAAGGAAATCAATCCTGAATATTCACTGGAAGGACTGATGGTGAAGCTGAAGCTCCAGTACTTTGACCAGCTGATGTGACATGCTGACTCATTGGAAAATGCTCTGATGCTGGAATGTTGAAGGCAAATGGACAAGAGAGCAGCAGAGGATGTGATGGTTAGATAGCATCAACCCAACGGACATGAATTTGAGCAAAGTGAGGGAGATAGTGGAGGACAAAGGAGTCTGGGGTGCTGCAGTTCACAGGGTCTTGAAGAGTCGGACATGACTTAGTGACTGAACAACAACAATAATGTTATCAAATATCCATTCAATTGAGGAATACCTCTTTCTTTTGACATTTTTAGCTTTTAAACCATTATCTTTCACTTGACATCTCTATAGCAGTTTATATTATAATCTTGAAACCCTTTTCTATTGCTCTGTAAAAATATCTCTGTTTTACATCTTGTTTTGTCTAGTATTATCCCTCAAGCAGCCTATGTGGGACATCTTGCCCTTGCTTTTGTGCATTAGAGGTTGTTCTTTGTGTCTCTGTTTTGATATGACCATTTCAAAAGGCTGAGGAGTCTCAGGACAAAAGAGACATGCCCCTGGGAGCTTCTTTCACACTTCCACATGCACTAACCACTCTCTGGTTACTTGGCCAATGTATTTCTTTGCTCAGTCACTCTAATTCTAATTCTGGGACCAAACTGAGCCTCTTCCCTATGATGGTCTTCACCTGAGACTTTGCTGCCAGTGTGCATATCCCCTGGGCCCAAACAGTGGCAAAGGGTGGCACTTGTAGGGGAGCAGGTTTTGATGGAACTTGGATGTTCAAACTGAAGTGTCTGCTATCCACATACATGCATCAGTGGCAGGTGGAACTAAGGACTGGAAGAGAAAGAGGTATGGTTTTGTACACTCATTTTGTCCTCTTGTCCTACAAATGTTAGAGGCAGGTATGCTCTTACCACTACATGCCATTAGCCGCTCCCTTTTCTCCAGCAAAGACTCTTTTCCTGTTTCTCAGGACAGCGTATGTAACTCTTTTCCCACTAGTACATTCTCTCTGGATTTTTTTGAATCTACACCTCTATATTTATATATGAATGATTCCCAGAACTACATCTGTCCTAGACTGTAATTTTCAAGTGCTTTGAGTAGACGTGTTTCACCATCTTATAGAGATTTAGATCTCTTTGGGGTCCCATGAGTACCTCAGGATTAAGTTGCTTACAATGGAGCTACTATTACTTCCAAATTCTCCATGTCCCCCTTTTTTTCTATAAATGTCCACTCAATATCCAGATCTTATGTATTGTAACTTTTAAAAAATAAACTTCTTTTATAAAAAATTATTTTATTATCATTATTGTTTTTATTTTTATTTTTTGACTGTGTTATACGGAACATGGGGATCCTAGTTCCCCAATCACAGATCAAACTCAGGCCCTCTGCACTGAAAGTGGACCACCCTGGACCACCAGTGAAGTCCCTGTGGTCTTTTAATATTTATCAAATGTGTCCAGTCTCCTAACCTCATGACTTTTTATCTTCATTGCCACTTTCTCAAGATCTCATCATTTAATCAACTGACTTTTGTAGACTCTTAGCTGATCTTAAGTTCAGTCCTTTCCTTTGAAACTATTCTCTGTACTGTCATGACTGATTAAAATCCATCAATATCTCATTGTTGGCTTCAAATAACATTGAAACTTATCACTATTGTATGAAATAGTCTTTGAGATTGATCCTAACCTGGCTTTCTGGTCGTTTTTCCAACACAGACCTTGTATCTGTTACTTATCATATACAGAACTCTTTTGGTTTTTAACAGAACTCTTTTTCAGCACCATGATCTATGCTCTTTCTTCCCCCCACTCCTTCTTAACCTCTAAGACTGCTGGTACATTCCTAATCCCTCCTGAGTTAGGTTCTCTTTCAGGATGTTACTCTGGTTTATAGCCCTCACCACACTATGAAAAAAATCGTTTTACTGAATGTCACCCCCTCTAGGCTGTTATGTCCTAAAGGACAGGGATTCTGTTCTGTTGTCTTCAAATTCTCATAACCTAGTAGGTTGTTGTTTAGTCACTAAGTCGTGTCTGACTCTTTGCAACCCCATGGACTGCAGACCACCAGGCTCCTCTGTCCATGGGATTTCCCAGGCAAGAATACTGGAGTGGGTTGCCATTTCCTTCTCCAGGGGATCTTCATAACTCAGGCATCAAGCCTGCATCTCTTGCATTGGCAGGTGGCTTCTTTACCACTGAGCCATCAGTTCCTATAATAATGTGTGTGTGTGTTTAGTCGCTCAGTCATGTCTGACTCTTTGTGACCCCATGGACTGTAACCCGCCAGGCTCCTCTTCCCATGGGGATTCTTCAGGAAAGAATACTGGAGTGAGCTGCTATGCCCTCCTCCAGGGGATCTTCCCAACCCAGGGATTAAACCCAGGTCTCCTGCATTTCAGGTAATTTTTTTTATCATCTGAGCCACCAGGGAAGCCCAAGAATACTGGAATGGGTAGCCTATCCTCTCCAAAGGATCTTCCCAACCAACCCAGGAATCTAACCAGGATCTCCTGCAATGCAGGTGGATTCTTTCCCAGATGAGCTACCAGGGAAAGAATAAATGATAAAGTTATAGTTTTCTTAAATTAAAGCTGAATCAGGTAAACTTCTGTTAGAATAAAAATGCTAGCAGTTTTCAAATTCCTTAACCTATCAGAGTCAGTTTCTGTATTGCTAAAAACAGTTGATATGAAGGTTAAGAGAGTTAGCATAGGCTTAAGTGATGGATATGCCTCTCCATTGATACAAGTAAAAGACATGTAAAATTAAAAGTATTTCAATGCTTTGGGGTTTATGAAAATGAAAGAATTGTTACTAATTATACAAGAACTGAGAACTCAACATCTCAATTTTGGCAATTTTCTAAATTACTCCAAAAACTTTATGGAGATTGATATCTTTGAAACTGATATATTTCAAACAATTCTCTTACTTATTTAGGCTTAAACTTTCAGTTTATCTAGGCTTCAAGTTATCAATGACAAGAACCGAGACAGCTGAATACTAACAGTGATAATGCCATTAATACCAATATTAATGTAATATATCCAATAAAAATATTCTAAAATTACTTGAAAAACTATTTCTAGTTATGTAGTATCTTTAGGAAATTGCAAATAATAGTTTTAGACAGATTTACTTGGTGGTCAGTAATAAAAGGAAAAGGTGGTTCCACGTATTAGCAAAAGTTATCTTTAGTTGTAAGCGCTACCAATATCGCCATCCTTTCTGTGTGTTTGAAAAATGTGTGATTAAGAGCTTCCCTGGTAGCCCAGTCAGTAAAGTATCTGCCTGCAGTTCAGGAGACCCAGATTTGATCCCTGGGTCAGGAAGATCCCCTGGAGAAGGAAATGGCAGCCCATTCCAGTATCCTTGCCTGGAAAATCCCATGGACAGAGGAACCTGGTGGGCTGTAGTCCATGGGCTGCAAAGAATCGAGCATGACTGAGTGACTTTACAGTACAATTACTTGACTCTAGTTTCCCATCCAGAGACACAGCAGTCACAGTCAGTAAGGACAGTGATATCTGTAATCATGTTTCCAAATATTTCAGGTCATGCTTGGATTTGTATGACCCCACACACTCAAAAGAAACCTCCTTTGATGTTTCTGTTCACCTCCAAGGAACATCTACTTAAATAAATCCTTTTCTAACAGTTCAGTTCTTGAGACTGATCTTAACCTTTGGAATATCATCACAAAATCAAAGAACTTTGGAACTGGGAAAGAACCACAGTGGGAATTTAGTACTCATATAGATGAGGAAAGTGAAGCCCAAGAATTTTATGGGACTTGGCTTAGTTTGTCTAGTTGGTAGCAGGATCAGGATCACTTTTCGTTTAATCTAGCTGAGTGGACTCTGACTCCAAAAGGTTTTAGAAGTTCCAACTAAGTGGATGGAAAAAGTTGACACTTATCTCGGTAGGAACTTAAAATCTTCAGTGGAGACCAATCTGAGGAGGAGAGCAGGCACAAAATTTGGGCTTCTGGTGTTGTGCATGGCAGATTTCAGCTTCACATTTGTGTTTTAATAGTTTAAAGGACACAAAAGGCAAGTACCAAATCGAGAAGAGGCTAGGCTCCTATTCTAATATGTATTGGTTTGATTTCCAGAAGCTAGAGTTAAAAGATGAAGTTCAGTGGTCCAAACAGAAAGAAAGATAGGTTGAGAGAAAGCCAGAAAGCCAAAAACCCAGACCAATAAATCGTCATCTTTGACTATGACTAGACTTCCCCTAAATTTGCATAACATGAACCTTGAATCCCATAATGAATACTCTCTTCAAATTAATAGGGGCTGTCTCTGAGGAACAAAGGCCACAGTGTGTTATTTGCTTGTGAACTCTAGACTCAAGTATAATGCAACTTTCACAATCTAGTTACTTGGCCTAGTGGCTTTGAGTGAAAAGTTTATTATGCTATCACAGGCATGTTTATGATCAGTTTTAGCCAGTTCAGGCTATAAAGGTACCTTTCCCTTGACCCAGTCAGTTAATTTTAAAATGCCTTGGGCCAAAACTCTCTGTGGGAAACAAGCTTCTGGAATCACTAGGTAAAGTCTTGGTTTACGTCTCTTTTGTATTGTGCTGTTTCACTCCATAAACAGTAAATGTGGATGACTTTTTCATAGAAATAGCTCTATGTCCTGGTTTTCAAAGAATTTCATACGTTGGATAAAAAGGAATCAAGTGTGCTGCTTTTGTTTGGCATCACCGTGGACTTACTCTATGTTTGAGGATCCTCAAGAAAAGTACCCTTTTCAGAGGTCATTTCACTATGACCGTTTTTCCAAGTCAGAGATACAAAGAACAAGAGCTTTAGAATTACTTACCATCTGGTGACTAGTTCCTCCTGAAATGCCTTCCACCCATCCATATTTTAATGTCTTTGCTTTCAATCATGTGTAACACCTCAGCCAAATATGTTGGTTTATCATTTATTTTCCCAGTTTCTCTAGGCAGCATTTGTTATATGAATATTCATCCCCTTTCCTTCTAGGTCTCCCTCTCTTGCTGATGACAGCTCCACAGTTGCTGAATTACTAGGTCTGTATTTTATAGACAGCGCAAAAGGTTCCTGGACTTAACATCCCAGGAAATGTGAGGCCCTCCCAATGTGAGAAACTGAAAGCCCATTTTATTGCTCTTGCTCTAAACTGGCAAAACACCAGACATAGACACCAACCTGGCTTTAGAAACCAAATTGACAGCTGTAAGCTAAAGAGAAAAAAATGTAAAACCCTCTTCTTATTTAACAACAAAAAACAAAATACATACATACACACACATATACATACATACATACGTGTGTGTGTATGTATATATATAAAACAAAGCTTGCATATACTTCATGCTTATAAATACATTCACTACGTGCATTGCAAATATGAGTTTAAGCACCCAAAATACCTTTCCACAATCCATGTACACAATCACTCCCTCTGTATTTGTAGGCACAGAGCCAAGTCACAAATGTAAAGATAATTTCAGCTGTTGGTTTCGGCTAACAGCGACTTGCTACCATTTCCAAGCTGAGTGGGGAGGCTGTTCTGTGGCAGGTTGTGACCCTGTGGTCACGTGGCAGGTGGTAGTGCTTTGATTCCATGTTAGGACATGAGTGGACGTCTCAGTCAGCTGGCTTACCCCAGAGCTACCAGATACTGGTCACTCATCAATCCCTTGGGTCTCATTTTGGGGACAAGTGGATGAATAAATGAAAGCATTTTACAAGGTGTTTTCTTTAAAAAAAATATTAGAGTTGCTAACATAGATATGTGAATTGGCAGCCCATTGGACTTGGCATCGAGCTAAATATTTCATTATAAAGTTTACACCTGACAAAGCTTTCATTTTAGTTTTCTGAATTTCATGTCTTTAAAAGGAAAACTCAATCTGTACACTTCCACTGTAAAAATATTATGTGTGTGTGTATATACATATATATATGTATATATATATATATATATATAAGACTCTCTTCTCCCCTTCTTTTATTCTAAAAATATTTATTGAACTTCTACTTTATAGTCATTCTATCAGAAATGGCAATGCATTTGGAACATCCCATAAGGTCTAGAGCATATCAAATGTGAGTGAAGAAACTTCTCTGATCCCACTGCCGTCTTACTATCTTTTTAAGGGAAAGGTGAGGTATTCTAGTTATTTCACCTCCATGTCATTTTTAGCTGTCATGACTCTTTTCTTTCTGCTATTTAAAATCAGTGGCTTTTAAAAATATTAAAATTATAATATTAGGATTGGCAGTGTTTCTAGTGAAGTGTTTCTAAATTGAGCTGTAAAATGTGATTCACCAGAAAGAGGATAAGTGCCAATTACCAAACAGAAGTTGTTGCTCATGTACAAACCACACTCCTGAATGTTTGTGTTTATTAAACAGAGATCCAAACATCTAATTTTAATTTCCAGAGAAAAATAAAAGAACTTAAAAGTAGGTCAAACTTTCTAAACTAATTTTTTTTAAGTTTTTTTTTTTTTTTTTGATGTGTACCATTTGTAGTGTCTTTATTGAATTTGCTACACTATTGCCTCTGTTTTATGTTTTGGGTTTTTAACCATGGGGTTTGTGGGATTTTAGCTCCTGACCAGGGGTTGAACCCACACCCCCAGCATTGGAAGGTGAAGTATTAACCACTAGACTGCCAGGGAAGTCCGTAAATTAATTTAATAAAAGAAATATTCCATAAGAAATGCTTTAAAAACTCAGGTGCAATTAAAACAAATGAGGCAGAAATTATAGCTAAAACTATCAATTACTAAATACCAATCAAAAAGAAGTATATGCTAGAAATAAGATATTTCCTTTTTTTCCTATCTTTGCCTCACATATATTGATTTGCATTACACTGAAATTTTAAGGTAAATTCAATGCTGGTGAAAGACTTGGATTAGAAACTCTAGATTTAAGGAAAGAAATAGAAGTCTATCAACTACTCCATCATTTGGGAAAGCAGAGAGACTGGACTGGTCTCCCGGTATAAAGTTGCCATCTGCCCTGAGCCAATGTACTAAAATTATAGCTTTCTCTCTAGCTTATAGCACTCCCTAGGAGAGTTCATTAATTTTTTCACCACAGTTCCAAAACTTTCACCCAGGAAACTGTTTTGTCCAGTCTTCCCCCCTTCTCCTTACCCATTTCTCTGGATCAAAATGCAGAAATGGGTTTCTATCCTTTAACATAAATGTGACTCAGAAATTCCTTTGCCTGTTTCAGATTGTGACTACTGCTCTAGCAAATTTATTCTAAGGAAAATTCTCCCAGAATACTATACAATTTTACATATGTTTCTACTGTGATAGAAACTGCCATTTGCCCAAGTACTTTTTATATAAATGCCCTCAAATTTCTAAGATGGTACAGTATGTTCCACCTACTTTTGTGACAGATGGAAGAGACATTTGGAGTTGTAAAATGTCTGTATGAAGAGCAGAGTCTTCTAATGTTGTCATTTTACCTCAAAATAATATAGTTTTCTCTACCCCAGTGAGGTGCTAAAAAATAAATCAATTTTTATTGAGCTCCCAAACACTTAAAGCACTTGTCCTTTTTTTCACTTAGAAGCCCCCATGCTCTTTCAATATACTTTGTCCTAGGTACTTTCAGTAGTCCATTGATAATAGCTTTCTAGATTTTGCTTTAGCTAAGATCCCATTTCATCTCAAATGTTTCTTCAACTTTTTTATTCTTTTAAAAGGAATTTTTAAAATTTCTTACTGTTGAGGATGTTTTCATTTAGTGTTGTGAATTTGTGTGCTAAATTGCTTCAGTCATGTCCAACTCTTTTGCAACCCTATGGAATGTAGCCCACCAGGCTCCTCTGTTCATGGGGATTCTCCAGGCAAGAATACTGGAATAGGTTGCCATTTCCTTCTCCAGTGGTTGTGGATTTACAAAAATACAAAATGTCAAAACCAAATTCAATACCTTTCTGACTATTCATTATCAAACAGATCCTGGCTACTTTTGAAACCCTTACAATTCTAATATATGTGCTTCCCAAGTGGTTCTAGCAGTAAAGAACTTCCCTGCCAATGAAAGAGACCTGAGAGACTCGGGTTCAATCCCTGGGTCGGGAAGATCCTCTGAAGGAGGGCACGGCAACCCATTCCAGCATTCTTGCCTAGAGAATCCCATGGACAGAGGAGCCTGTTGGTCCATGGGGTCACAAAGAGATGCAACAGAAGCAACTTAGCGTGCAAGCAATTCTAATATGTAGATGTAAATATATAGACTAATACACACACACTTGAATTTGAATTCCCCCTTATTTTCACTAATTACTGTATCTTGTAGACATATTTCTTGTATTTTATTTGGCCTTTTCCCTATGTTTACAACTACCACCCTAGTAAAGCCCTTACTGTTTCAGATATGGACAGTTGCAAATTCTCCAGTGTACCCTCTGTCATCTTTACATGCCCTGATCACCACTTTCAGAATAATTCTTATAGCATAATATTTTCATCATATCACCGTGGTGCTCTAAAATATTCTGTGGATCTCCATTACTTAAAAAAAAAAAATTTCAAGCTTTATCTGTCTGAGCAATTGCTACCTCTCCTTCTACCATTTTTCATGTCCAAATTAACTAAAAGTCCCATAGGGAAGTAGATGAAGCTTTAGAGTGGGAGTTGAGAGAGTTGGATTATATTATTTATTCTAACTGACATATAAGCACTGTCAAAGAATGCCCTCTCTCTGATCCTTAGACTTACTAGTAGTGAGGGGGTGGAACCAAGAATAATGATTGTAGTACATGGAATTCCTCTTCAGTCCTAAATTCTGTGATTGTATGGCTAGAGTTCTACTCATTTTTGTATTGATATCTTGTCTATTCTACTTTTGCAGTGTAGAATTCGCACTCTACACAAAATATAGGCCAATTTCTTCACCTGGAATATCTTTCTTTTTGTTTATTTGGATAATGTTCCTCTTTTAGAAAATGCAAGTGTTCTTCACTCAGTCATGTCTGACTCTTTGTGACCCCATGGACTGTAGCCTGTCAGGTTCCTCTGTCCATAGAATTCTCCAGGCAAGAATACTAGAGTGGATTGCTATTCCCTTCTCCAAAGGATCTTCCTGATCTAAGGATTTAACCCAGCTCTCCTGCATTGCAGGCAGATTCTTTACCATCTGAGTCCCCAGAGAGTCTGTCTCCAGTTCCCCTACACCCATATGAAAGTTTTCAGATAGCAGAGTGAAGTTTCCATTTCCTAAACTTTACCATATTCTGTAGCACTTATTTTTCCTACCATTGGTTTTCAATCCCTGTTGCAACTTTAGCATATATGACAAATAATATATAACGTGTTCTCCACTGTAATTTATTGCTAATATCTTGTCCACCTTGACCATTATATTTCAGAATTTCAGTAAAGTTTGATTATTATTCCCATTGGCCGTGTTGAGCCCAAATGATGATTTCATAAAATCACCCAGTCACTAAGTTTACTTGTTTTCATGTCCAATGAATTTGATGTATTTTTTGGCCTCATTCTCTTTTATGCAGTTGTCCTGCTTTTATTCTCTTATTTTTTTAGATGACTTGGATTCTCAATAGTCAACATGTATCATTTTACTAGTGACTGGTGGAGTTTTGTGTTAAGACGGATTTTGCAGTTACCTCTGGGCTGAGCAGGAAGGAATGGCACAGTGGTTCAGCACTTTCTTCTGTGGTGTGGAGGTGGGAGGTGGCATCGTAGTCACCATCCCCATACTAGATGATGGTCTTCAGTGTTCTACTGCCCTAATATATTATCTAGAAGGCAGTGAGCTAAGGTAGCAGTAAAAAACCTGCCTGCCAATGCAGGAGAGACATAAGAGATGCAGGTTCAACCCCTGAGTGGGGAAGGTCCCCTGGAGGAGGGCTTGGCAACCCACTACAGTATTCTCTCCTGGAGAATCCCATGGACAGAGGAGTCTGGAGGGCTATAGCCCATAGGGTTGCAAAGAGTCAGACAGGACTGAAGCAACTTAGCATGCATATACACAGTGAGCTAAATTAAAGAGGGCTTTGAAATTGCAATCTCAGAGTCTACCTTAGTTAGAATATCAGCTCTACCACTGCCATGGCATGACTTTGGCAACTAACAATCTATGTGACCTTTAGTTTTCTGATTGTAAAATGGAGATTTCATGTACATTTCTAAACATCCTGTAGGATTACTGAATATCATTTAAAATAATATTTGTGAAACTACTGTGTAAACTAATGACATAAAAATGTTAGACTCTCTATTTTGCCATTTATTGTTATATAAAAAAAGCTCAAGAGAAAACATCAGTATCTTATGATCCCAATAAAGCAACAGTAACATACTGGTACATTTCCCTTCTCTTGCTTTCCCACATATTTTTTTACAACCTGGTTTTAATCATATTCAATGTGTCTTACCCTGGGTTTTAATTTAACATTGTATGATAAGTAGTTTCTCTACGTCACATGATTTTTTAAATAAAAATCATTTTAATGATTGTACAACAGAATCATTTAGTGGATATGCTGTAAATCTCTGAAATAGTCCCTGCTGTTTCTACTACAATTGTAAATATGTCTCTTCTCTATTTTTTCTTGCTTATGAAATTAAGTGGGTAATTTGGTATAAATTCTTTCAGTCCAAGAATGACACATCCATACATGAGTTTCACATACATTTATTGACTACTTACTGCCAGGTCCTGACTTAGCTTCTAGGTATATGATAATGGTCAGAAAAGGTATGACTTCTGTCCTTAAAAAAATGTATAATATTATGAGGGAAGACAGGAAATATATTTTAAAAATAGATATAAATAACTATATAATTATAAATTATAATAATGTGATGAGTGTAAAAACATTTAGAGAATTGAAGGGGGCTGCCCATTCTGAATTGTGTATTCAAACAAAGCTTTACTGAGAATGTGATATTTCTGAAGGATAAAATGACAGTATGATGAAAAACTGAGAGAATACAGTTCCTGGCAAAGAAAATTGTATGTGCCAAGGCCTCAAGTGGGAACTTGCTCAGAGGGTTTAATGAATGAATCAAGAGGAAATCATTGTGACTGGAAGTTAGTGAATGAGGAGGAAAGTGACCCGAGATGAAATTGGGGTGAGATCCTGTATCATGCTGGGCATTGTGTTGTCATGGAATGTGGATTTTATTATATAGGTGACAAGTTATTTGATATGTTTTAAAGAGGGAAGAAGCATGCCAGGCTTCTTTCAGCTGCTTTTTAGAGAATGATTGGAGACATGTAAAAATGAATGAAGAGAGAACAATTAAACCAACTGCAACACTGCACGTGAGAGAAGATGACTTGTTCTAATAAGTGGAAAATAGAGGTGGAAAGGTAGAGGTGAATTTAGAATATGCTTTGGAGGTAGAATTGATAGAACATGTGATAGACCGGATGCAGGTGTAGAGGAAAGGGCACTTACAAAAATGACGCCTCTACAAACCCTGGTGGCTTTGTAATGTGTCGGTTTAGCTAGGACTAATTCAGTGCCCAACATTCTCTTTTGTGTGTGTTTCTGGTTAGGGTGGGCCACAGGGAGATTCTTATGAAATTTGAAAGGGAGAAAGGAAGGAGCTGTCATTTTGTAGCTCACATACATTATCACTAATCCACTGACATACCTCCTTGACATATGGCAGTACTGGGTGTGAAACTGACCAACTTTCCTCTAGATCCTCCAGCTTCCGCAACTGCTGGAATATGATGAAGGGCCTTGGCTTCTGCAAGTCACCCATACACCAAAGACAAAGGTAATGAATACTGGGGTAGCTCAAAAGTTCTTTTGCATTTTCCATAAGATGTTATGGGGAAACCCAAAAGAACTTTTTGGCCAATGTAATCCTATGGGCTTCACTCTCTTTTTGAGGGTTTCCAGCCTATGCCTGTGGATTCTAGATTATGCTTGATACCTCACAGTACACTCATCTTCCCTTTTTGACTGCCTGCCTGTGGACTTCAAGACAGCATCAGACACAAAGATAACAGCCTTATAGAGAGTGTATAACTAGCTATATATAAGACTAAATCCTTGTTACAAATCCCTTTGTGTGTAAACATGTGATGTGTGTGTGTGAGTGTGTGTGTCTCCTAGTGATTCTTCTCTTATTAAACCCTGATTGATACATATAACAATATCCTTGAAAAAATTGCTTTGCTTCTGATAAATTAATGTGTGTTGAAAAGAACAGATGCATCTTAACTTGCAGGAAAAAATTACCCTGCAATAATAATACTGTAAACATTTTAAGACCAAAGTGGACTCTCATTAGAGGTGCAGGAAGAATAAGGTCAAGTTCACGAGCTTGTTGTTATAAAGTTCAGAAAACTTTATAACACTGATACGCTAGCAAAATGTGTCCAAAGCAATGGGAATAAAAGTAAAAGAAAAGAAGAAAGGGATAGAAGAAGGAGAGAAGGAAGAGATAAAGGAAAGAATGAAAGAGCAAGGGAAGGTGGGAGTGGGGAGAGGAGGGAATAAATTGTTTTGAAGTAGAGAATCATATTTAATAAATAACTAATTTGAAAATATACCAAAGGGAGTTTTGGGGTAAGGGTGGTTGTTTTTAAAAGATGATATCTTAGTGATTCCAAAGAGAAAATACAGTTAACTGACTACAACAGTTTGAGTCCAGTTGACTCCATAGGGAGAAATTGTTATGCTTAGAAGAGAAACAGATGATTACAGAAAAATATCTAGTTTCCCTAAAATATTATTTCAGTGAATCAGTTTCACATTTTAAAGCCTTTTAAAAGACAACACTGTTGAAAAACAAAGATTTCAGTCAAATGACCAACCTTTCTCTCACCAACTATGAAGACTGTAGACAATGTGTTGAGAAAATGAATACCAGCATAGATTAGAAGCAGACCAAAATTACACTCAAGTCTATTGTTACTTTAGCAAATATAGGCATGAAAATACATGTTTATGCTTAGATCAGATGGTAAAACAGTCATATTTTACAATCCAAGAGGACAGAAAACATGCCTAAATATATGAATTGCACTATTAGAGATTGATTACAATAAAAGTTTTTTCATAGTCAAAAGGACCAAAGAAACAAATAGATGGAGAAATATACCATGTTCATGGATTGGAAGAATTAATATAGTGAAAATGAGTATACTACCCACAGTAACCTATAGATTCAATGCAATACCTATCAAGCTACCAAAGATATTTTTCAGAGAACTAGAAAAAATAATTTCACAATTTGTATGAAAATACAAAAAAATTCAAACAGCCAAAGCAATCTTGATAAAGAATAATGGAACTGGAGGAATCAACCTGCCTGACTTCAGACTATACTACAAAGCTACAGTCATCAAGGCAGTATGGTACTTTCACAAAGACAGAAACTATAGATCAATGGAACAAAATAGAAAGCCCAGAGATAAATCCACACACATATGGACACCTTATCTTTGACAAAGGAGCCAAGAATATACAATGGAGGAAACACAATCTCTTCAACAAGTGGTGCTCGGAAAACTGGCCAACCACTTGTAAAAAAAAAATGAAATGAGAACACTTTCTAACACCATACACAAAAATAAACTCAAAATGGATTAAAGATCTAAATGTAAGACCAGAAACTATAAAACTCGTAGAGGAAAACATAGGCAAAACACTCTCTGACATAAATCACAGTAGGATCCTCTATGACCCACCTCCCAGAGTAATGGAAATAAAAGCAAAAATAAATAAATGGGACCTAATTAAACCTTTTTCACAATGAAGGAAACTATAAGTAAGGTGAAAAGACAGCCTTCAGAATGGGAGAAAAGAATAGCAAATGAAGCAACTGACAAGGAATTAATCTCAAAAATATACAAGCAGCTCCTGCAGCTCAATTCCAGAAAAATAAATGATCCAATCAGAAAATGGGCCAAAGAACTAAACAGACATTTCTCCAATGAAGACATACAGATGGCTAACAAACACATGAAAAGATGCTCAACATCACTCACTATCAGAGAAATGCAAATCAAAACCACAATGAGGTACCATCTCACGCTGGTAAGAATGGCTGCTATCCAAAAGTCTACAAGCAATAAATGCTGGAGAGGGTGTGGAGAAAAGAGAACCCTCTTACACTGTTGGTGGGAATGCAAACTAGTACAGCCACTATGGAAAACAGTGTGGAGATTCCTTAAAAAACTGGAAATAGAACTGCCATATGACCCAGAAACCCCTCTGCTGAGCATACACACTGAGGAAGCCAGAATTGAAAGAGACATGTATACCCCAATGTTCATTGCAGCACTGTTTATAATAGCCAGGACATGGAAGCAACCTAGATGTCCATCAGCAGATGAATGGATAAGGAAGCTGTGGTACATATACACCATGGAATATTACTCAGCCATTAAAAAGAATTCATTTGAATCAGTTCTAATGAGATGGATGAAACTGGAGCCCCTTATACAGAATGAAGTAAGCCAGAAAGATAAAGACCAATACAATATACTAACACATATTTATGGAATTTAGAAAGAGGGTAATGATGACCCTATATGCGAGACAGCAAAAGAGACACAGATGTAAAGAACAGTCTTTCAGACTCTGTGGGAGAGGGTGAGGGTGGGATGATTTGAGAGAATAGTGTTGAACCATGTATGTTATCATATGTAAAACAGATCACCCGTCAAGGTCTGATGCATGAGACAGGGTGCTCAGGGCTGGTGTACCAGGATGACCCTGAGGGATGGGATGGGGAGGGAGGTGGGAGGGGAATTCAGGATGGGGGACAATGTACACCCATGGCTGATTCGTGTCAATGTATGGCAAAAACCACTACAATATTGTAAAGTAATTAGCCTCCAATTATAAATAAATTAAAATTAAATAATTTATTTAAATTAGCTTCCAAAATAAATAAATTTAAAAAAAAAGAAATTGCTCTTCCCTTCTAAAGTAGTTCCATCTAATACTTTAACATCTTAACAGTGAATCAACATTCTAATTCTTTAGTATTTTGTTGCAAATTGTTATTGTTGTTTAGTCCCTAAGTTGTGTTGACTCTTGCCACCTCATGGACTGTACCAAACCAGGCTCCTCTGTCTAAACATGAATCAGAAAGTAGTAATATACTACTAGCTTTAGTTTATTCATACAAACATTTATTAAGAACCTATTCAGTTACTGCACTAGAAACTGAGTTCAAAGATGAATAAATTTGCTCCTGGTCCTCTAGTAGTTGATAGTGTCAGCTAACTGAGCCATTCACTGAGTAACCCTGAATCATCTACTCTTCTGCTTAAGTCTAATTAACTTCAATTAATTAGCCCTGTCTCCAGTTTCTCACTAGAATTTTGAAAATATATATGATTTTAAATGGATAGTCAAAACTAGCATGGAAACTAAAGTAGTCATTCTACATGTAGATCATGGCTGTGTTCCCTCCCACCTCTAAAGACAGTACCGGAGGGAGGAGCCAAGATGGCGGAGGAGTAGGACGGGGAGACCACTTTCTCTCCTACAAATTCATCAAAAGAATATCTGAACGCAGAGCAAATTTCACAAAACAACTTCTGATCGCTAGCTGAGGTCATCAGGCGCCGAGAAAAGCAGCCCATTGTCTTCGAAAGGAGGTAGGACAAAATATAAAGGATAAAAAGTGAGACAAAAGCGCTAAGGACGGAGATCCGTCCCGGGAAGGGAGTCTCAATAGAGGACGCTTCCAGACACCGGGAAACCCTCGCCCTGGCGGGCCTGGGGGAAGTGTTTGAATCTCGGAGGGCAACCTGACTGGGAGGGAAACAATAAATAAAACCCACAGATTAGGAGCCTAAAAGCAACTCCCATCAGAAAAGTACCCCAGACACCCGCATCCGCCACCACCAAGTGGGGACGGAATGGAGAGGAGCGGCCGGCATTGCTTGGGGTAGGGTCGGGCCTGAGTGCCCTGAGGACAATCGTAGGGAGCTTTTGTGAGTTGCCAACTTAAACTGTGGGACAGCAAAAGAGAGAGAGAAAATTAACCGGCCCAAACACACTGCTGGCCGTTCGCAGAACAAAGGGATGGAGAAAGTCCAGAGAAGAGCTCGCAGGCTGCGGACCGGCCCAGCCCCGCCGGAGGCAGGAGGCAGGGGGGAAGGGAAAGGGGCAGGCTCGGCCCCAAGGACCGCATCCCCTGCTGCACTGCAAACAGGCCTCCAGTTTCTAATCAAATACCTCCTGAGATTCTGGATAGTCGACATCCGCCAGGAGGGTCGTGGCTAGACACAGGGTGCAGGCACCCGACCGGCGCAGGCGGGGACTGGGGCTGGGGACGCGGAAGGGAGTGGGCGCGCCGCACCCAGGGAGAGTGCACCCGTCAAGCCCCTGGCTGCCTGGACCGCTCTGATGGGGAAGGCACAAAGAGCAGGCGCAGCTTTTTATTCCGCGCTTTTGTGGAACACGGGAGGGCTGGAACCGCACGCAGCGCGGGGCACGCTCCACATAGAGCAGCCAGGAGCCTGAGCAGCACAGACGGAGAAAGCAGCGACAGCCCCTCCCCGCAGCGCCGGCCCCTCCCTGCAGCACGACGGAACTACCTACCTGAATGAGAGTCCACCTCTGCCCGCCTGTGTCAGGGCAGAAATGAGGCTCTGAAGAGACTGGCAAACAGAAGCCAAATAAACAAAGGGAACCGCTTCAGAAGGGACCGGTGCAACAGATTAAAATCCCTGTAGAAAACACCGACTACACTGGAAGGGGCCTGTAGATACCGAGAAGTGTAAGCTGGAACGAGGAGCCATCTGAAACTTAGCCGAACCCACACTGACCACAACAGCTCCAGAGAAATTCCTAGATATATTTTTATTTATTAATTTTTTTTTTAGTAGGAAAAAAATTTTTTTTTTATTTTTTCTCTTTCATTTTCCTTTAAAATTCCCTATTACTCCCAAATTACTCCTTAACTTTCCTTTTCATAGATTTTTATGATTTTTTTAATTAGGAAAAAAAATTTTTTTTCTTTCTTTTTTTTTCTTCTTTTTTTTTTTCCTTTTTTTCTTCTGTTTTCTATTTTTCTTTTTCTCTTATTTCTTTTAAAGTCCTCTAGTACTCCTCTACTACTCCTTAATTTTCATTTTCAATACACTATAACCTTACCAAAAAAAAAAAAAAGAAGCCCTATTCCAGACACAGCAATCTAAACAAGATGAAAAGGCAAAGAAATACCCAACAGGTAAAGGAACATGAAAAATGCCCACCAAGTCAAACAAAAGAGGAGGAGATAGGGAATCTACCTGAAAAAGAATTTAGAATAATGATAATAAAAATGATCCAAAATCTTGAAAACAAAATGGAGTTACAGATAAATAGCCTGGAGACAAGGATTGAAAAGATGCAAGAAATGTTTAATAAAGACCTAGAAGAAATAAAAAAGAGTCAATTAAAAATGAACAATGCAATGAATGAGATCAAAAACACTCTGGAGGGAACCAAGAGTAGAATAATGGAGGCAGAAGATAGGATAAGTGAGGTAGAAGATAAAATGATGGAAATAAATGAAGCAGAGAGGAAAAAAGAAAAAAGGATCAAAAGAAATGAGGACAACCTCAGGGACCTCTGGGACAATGTGAAATGCCCCAACATTCGAATCATAGGAGTCCCAGAAGAAGAAGACAAAAAGAAAGGCCATGAGAAAATACTCGAGGAGATAATAGCTGAAAACTTCCCTAAAATGGGGAAGGAAATAGCCACCCAAGTCCAAGAAACCCATTGAGTCCCAAACAGGATAAACCCAAGGCGAAACACCCCAAGACACATATTAATCAAATTAACAAAGATCAAACACAAAGAACAAATACTAAAAGCAGCAAGGGAGAAACAACAAATAACACACAAAGGGATTCCCATAAGGATAACAGCTGATCTATCAATAGAAACCCTCCAGGCCAGAAGGGAATGGCAGGACATACTGAAAGTAATGAAAGAGAATAACCTACAACCTAGATTACTGTACCCAGCAAGGATCTCATTCAGATGTGAAGGAGAATTCAAAAGCTTTACAGACAAGCAAAAGCTGAGAGAATTCAGCACCACCAAACCAGCTCTTCAACAAATGCTAAAGGATCTTCTCTAGACAGGAAATGCAGAAAGGTTGTATAAACGTGAACCCAAAACAACAAAGTAAATGGCAACGGGACCACACCTATCAATAATTACCTTAAATGTAAATGGGTTGAATGCCCCAACCAAAAGACAAAGATTGGCTGAATGGATACAAAAACAAGACCCCCTATATATGCTGTCTACAAGAGACCCACCTCAAAACAAGAGACACATACAGACTAAAAGTGAAGGGCTGGAAAAAAATATTTCACACAAACGGAGACCAAAAGAAAGCAGGAGTCGCAATACTCATATCAGATAAAATAGACTTTCAAATAAAGGATGTGAAAAGAGACAAAGAAGGACACTACATAATGATCAAAGGATCAATCCAAGAAGAAGATATAACAATTATAAATATATATGCACCCAACATAGGAGCACCACAATATGTATGGCACACGCTAATGAGTATGAAAGAGGAAATTAATAGTAACACAATAATAGTGGGAGACTTTAATACCCCACTCACAACTATGGATAGATCAACTAAACAGAAAATTAACAAGGAAACACAAATCTTAAATGACACAATGGACCAGCTAAACCTAATTGATATCTATAGGATATTTCACCCCAAAACAATCAACTTCACCTTTTTCTCAAGTGCACACGGAACCTTCTCCAGAATAGATCACATCCTGGGCCATAAATCTGGTCTTGGAAAATTCAAAAAAATTGAAATCATTCCAGTCATCTTTTCTGACCACAGTGCAGTAAGATTAGATCTCAATTACAGGAAAAAAATTGTTAAAAATTCAAACATATGGAGGCTACATAACACGCTTCTGAATAACCAACAAATCATAGAAGAAATCAAAAAAGAAATCAAAATATCTATAGAAATGAATGAAAATGAAAACGCAAAAACCCAAAACCTATGGGACACTGTAAAAGCAGTGCTAAGGGGAAGGTTCATAGCATTACAGGCTTACATCAAGAAACAAGAAAAAAGTAATATAAATAACCTAACTCTACACCTAAAGCAATTAGAGAAGGAAGAAATGAAGAACCCCAGGGTTAGCAGAAGGAAAGAAATCTTAAAAATCAGGGCAGAAATAAATGCAAAAGAAACTAAAGAGACCATAGCAAAAATCAACAAAACTAAAAGCTGGTTTTTTGAAAAAATAAACAAAATTGACAAACCATTAGCAAGACTCATTAAGAAACAAAGAGAGAAGAACCAAATTAACGAAATTAGAAATGAAACTGGAGAGATCACAACAGACAACACTGAAATACAAAGGATCATAAGAGACTACTTCCAGCAGCTCTATGCCAATAAAATGGACAATTTGGATGAAATGGACAAATTCTTAGAAAAGTATAACTTTCCAAAACTGAACCAGGAAGAAATAGAAGATCTTAACAGACCCATCACAGGCAAGGAAATCGAAACTGTAATCAAAAATCTTCCAGCAAACAAAAGCCCAGGACCAGATAGCTTCACAGCTGAATTCTACCAAAAATTTAGAGAAGAGCTAACACCTATCTTACTTAAACTCTTCCAGAAAATTGCAGAAGAAGGTAAACTTCCAAACTCATTCTATGAGGCCACCATCACCCTAATTCCAAAACCAGACAAAGATGCCACAAAAAAAGAAAACTACAGGCCAATATCACTGATGAACATAGATGCAAAAATCCTTAACAAAATTCTAGCAAACAGAATCCAACAACATATTAAAAAAATCATACACCATGACCAAGTGGGCTTTATCCCAGGAATGCAAGGATTCTTTAATATCCACAAATCAATCAATGTAATACACCACATTAACAAACTGAAAGATAAAAACCATATGATTATCTCAATAGATGCAGGGAAAGCCTTTGACAAAATTCAACACTCATTTATGATTAAAACTCTTCAGAAAGCAGGAATAGAAGGAACATACCTCAACATAATAAAAGCTATATATGACAAACCCACAGCAAGCATCACCCTCAATGGTGAAAAATTGAAAGCATTTCCCCTGACATCAGGAACAAGACAAGGGTGCCCACTCTCACCACTACTATTCAACATAGTGTTGGAAGTTTTGGCCACAGCAATCAGAGCAGAAAAAGAAGTAAAAGGAATCCAGATAGGAAAAGAAGAAGTGAAACTCTCGCTGTTTGCAGATGACATGATCCTCTACATAGAAAACCCTAAAGACTCTTCCAGAAAATTACTAGAGCTAATCAATGAATATAGTAAAGTTGCAGGATATAAAATTAACACACAGAAATCCCTTGCATTCCTATATACTAACAATGAAAAAACAGAAAGAGAAATTAAGGAAACAATACCATTCACCATTGCAACAAAAAGAATAAAATACTTAGGAGTATATCTACCTAAAGAAACAAAAGACCTATACATAGAAAACTATAAAACACTGATGAAAGAAATCAAAGAGGACACAAACAGATGGAGAAACATACCGTGTTCATGGATTGGAAGAATCAATATTGTCAAAATGGCTATTCTACCCAAAGCAATCTATAGATTCAATGCAATCCCTATCAAGCTACCAACGGTATTTTTCACAGAACTAGAACAAATAATTTCACAATTTGTATGGAAATACAAAAAACCTCGAATAGCCAAAGTAATCTTGAGAAAGAAGAATGGAACTGGAGGAATCAACCTGTCTGACTTCAGACTCTACTACAAAGCCACAGTCATCAAGGCAGTATGGTACTTTCACAAAGACAGAAATATAGATCAGTGGAACAGAATAGAAAGCCCAGAGATAAATCCACAAACCTATGGACACCTTATCTTTGGCAAGGATATTCAATGGAAAAAAGACAACCTCTTTAACAAGTGGTGCTGGGAAAACTGGTCAACCACTTGTAAAAGAATGAAACTAGAACACTTTCTAACACCATACACAAAAATAAACTCAAAATGGATTAAAGATCTAAATGTAAGACCAGAAACTATAAAACTCCTAGAGGAGAACATAGGCAAAACACTCTCCGACATAAATCACAGTAGGATCCTCTATGACCCACCTCCCAGAATATTAGAAACAAAAGCAAAAATAAACAAATGGGACCTAATGAAACTTAAAAGCTTTTGCACAACAAAGGAAACTATAAGTAAGGTGAAAAGACAGCCTTCAAAATGGGAGAAAAGAATAGCAAATGAAGCAACAGACAAAGGATTAATCTCAAAAATATACAAGCAACTCCTGAAGCTCAATTCCAGAGAAATAAATGACCCAATCAAAAAATGGGCCAAAGAACTAAACAGACATTTCTCCAAAGAAGACATACAGATGGCTAACAAACACATGAAAAGATGCTCAACATCACTCACTATCAGAGAAATGCAAATCAAAACCACAATGAGGTACCATTACACGCCAGTCAGGATGGCTGCTATCCAAAAGTCTACAAGCAATAAATGCTGGAGAGGGTGTGGAGAAAAGGGAACCCTCTTACACTGTTGGTGGGAATGCAAACTAGTACAGCCACTATGGAAAACAGTGTGGAGATTTCTTAAAAAACTGGAGATAGAACTGCCATATGACCCAGCAATCCCACTTCTGGGCATACACACCGAGGAAACCAGATCTGAAAGAGACGTGCACCCCAATGTTCATCGCAGCACTGTTTATAATAGCCAGGACATGGAAGCAACCTAGATACCCATCAGCAGGTGAATGGATAAGGAAACTGTGGTACATATACACCATGGAATATTACTCAGCCATTAAAAAGAATTCATTTGAATCAGTTCTAATGAGATGGATGAAACTGGAGCCCATTATACAGAGTGAAGTAAGCCAGAAAGATAAAGAACATTACAGCATACTAACACATATATATGGAATTTAGAAAGATGGTAACAATAACCCTATATGCAAAACAGAAAAAGAGACACAGAAATACAGAACAGACTTTTGAACTCTGTGGGAGAAGGCAAGGGTGGGATGTTTCGAAAGAACAGCATGTATATTATCTATGGTGAAACAGATCACCAGCCCAGGTGGGATGCATGAGACAAGTGCTCGGACCGGGTGCACTGGGAAGACCCAGAGGGATCGGGTGGAGAGGGATGTGGGGGGGGGGGGGGGATCGGGATGGGGAATGCGTGTAACTCTATGGCTGATTCATATAAATGTATGACAAAACCAAAAAAATAAAATAAAGACAGGAAGGGTCATATTTGCTTTCCCTAATAAACTGGTGAGTGGTGCCCTGAAGCTGGCTTGTACTGACTCTTACAAGGCACAAATTTGGGGAGCTAATAGTTGAAAATAGCCATTATTAACAACTAAATGATACAAATTAAGAAATTCAGTTTAAACATGTAAGGTAATAAATACTCAAAAAGCATCACTTCCTAATTAGTGCACTATATTTTCTTGGCATGGATGTTCTTGAGGGTATTCCTGTCTATCGTCTTTATACGGTAAAAATGCTATATGATGGTTTGCACTTCTTTCTAAATCCATATTCAACTTAAAATCAGTCACAGTGGGAGTATTTACACTCATATTTGAGTGTAAATATGAATTTACACTCATATTTGCAAACACTGCAAATCAGTGGATTTTTTTCCCTTAAAGTTCTGGCTGATAAACTTTTTTTTTTTTTTTTTTAGAATACTCCTGAGTAGGAGTATTATGTGGCATTTCCAGGTAGGACCTTCCCATACAGTGTGCTTTTTTCTCCTTACTGAGGTGAGCGTAGACATGTGTGTTGAGATAGAGCACCCATCAGTTTGGATCTCTGAGTAGAGCCTGTACCCTCCAGTCCCAATCTCCAGATCCCATGGACTTGTGGCATGAAATAGGAATAATTTCTTTGCTTTTTTTTGTTACCATAACCTATTTTGACTGATAAAAGCAACAGTAAAGTATTTCCAAAGTTTTGCAGAAAAGTGGTACCATTATAACCCTGTAACACTTATGCTATGCCTACAGTCTGCTTATGTGCCATACTACTGATCTTCATTCTTGCTGAAAACTGTCAAGTACAAAGAGAAAATAGTGACTATTTCTAAAAATTTCATGTTGCTTAAAGTTTGGGTCACTGGGTTGCTCCTTCAGGTGGTGTCATTTTATCTATTGGTCTAACTGTAAACAATCTATTTCTTAAATCTAATGAATAGAATTCTGGTGTACTTATTTTCTTGTTTGTTACTTATATAAAATGTATCTGCTTCGTCTCTCTGATGGAGAGAGACACAGTCAGCACTGTGAAAATTTTTTTCAAAATTCTTACATGATCATAGCCCACATACCTCATGGTGAAATTCGAGGGCCAAAAAAATTTAGACAGTGAGAAAGAGAGATGAGAGGCAGAGAGAGAGGGGGAGGGAGGAATGTGCTTTTAAAGAAGTTGAGAGTGATAGTAGCTCAGAGTTACTCAGAGTTGCATCAGTAACTCAGTAGTAACTCAGAGCAACTCAGAGTTGCCTCAGAAAGAAGGTCTATAAAGATTTTTCATATTAGGGAGATTTTCTTCTTTTGAAAAATGTTTTGGCTTGAATACAGAATTGAGCCATTTTAGTCAACATTTTTGAACAGATTGACTTTGAGGATCTGGAAGCTATCAAGATAGACTTATCATCACAAAGATGGTGAGAACACAAGGATTACAAGAGCAGGAGTCTGAAAGCCAGAACTGGAGCTAGTTGACTGAAATGAATGTCCCTTTTATTTGGGTGTAGAAAAAGGCTGATCCTGACTGAAAGCATAAGAGAAAACAGGTATGCTGCCCACAGTGTTATTCATTTTTGTAACAGGTCTGATACTAGCTCTCATTACCAATCTGAGAATGAAGACAATTATCTAATTTATTCAGGAGAATTACCCTGAAATTATCCCAAATAACTAAAGCTTTATTAAAATATGTAAATAAAGGTCAAAATTGAATTATTTAAATTACTTTTCAAAAGGAAATAGATCCTGACTTAACACCTATTAAGCCCACTCCCATAAATATGACCTTGATGAGCTTTCTGCATTGTTGAAATACATTGTTTTGTCATTGAATGAAGTCTACTTCTCTTTCCATAGGTAAATAACCTCTCCACTCACTGGCTCCTTGGCTTCTACATTCTTTCTCAAATGCTCAAATCTCCTCTAATCCAAGTAAATCTTCTACTGGCATTCGGTACTACAAAGAAATATTGCCTGCGTTGGCTAAGGTATCATGTTTTGCCAAGAAGAATCAGACTATCCTGTTGTTTTTCTAATCCTAACTGCATTCAAGCAGTTCAATCTCTTAAAAGATTGACTTAATAGTCTGGAGTTGTGGTTCCCAAAGTGCAATAACTAACAAGTTATTTTAAGGAGTCTGGTCAACCATGTGGACATCAAATAGTATCTGTGTACTGAAAACATGACCTTTATACATACATACTGTATTTCACATGTATGCAAATTTAATTTGATCAATAAATGAAAAATTTAATAAACTCCTGAATTTGAACTAACCTTTTGAGCATTTGTTCACTCAAAAAATGTGATTTCTATTAACACAGATTTGCTCAATTTTAAAATAGTGCATTTGTAAATATAATTTTAATTTTTTATTAAAAAACAATGTATGCTGTTATATGAGGAGGGCATGGCAACCCACTCCAGTATTCTTGCCTGGAGAATCCCATGGACAGAGCAGCCTGGCAGGCTGCAGTCCGTGGGGTCACAAAGAGTCGCACATGACTCAGTGACTAAGCATGCACGCAAGCATGCTGTTATATAAAAGTTTAGTAATAAATAAGACATAAATATACATATATATAATGTATGTGTTACTGTGTGTGTTTATTTAAAATATTCAGAAATATTTAGAGATTCCCAGCCCTAGGCTATGATTTTTTCCTTCCCTAATTCATCAGCAATTATCCTTCAAATACTCTTCACTTTCCAGATGATGAAATTCTGTCATCTGCCGATTCCTTCTTTCTCTCAGTGAGATATTATGGATTTACATATTTGTATTCTTTCTTTTAAAAAAAATAATTTTGGTTATTTATTTTTGGCTATGCTGGGCTTTCATTGCTATGCAGACTTTTCTCTAGTTGTGACTAGTGGGGGCTACTTTCCAGTTACAGGTGGGGTGCCCAGGCTGCTCATTGCGGTGGCTTCTCTTGATACAGAGCGCGGGTTCTAGGGCACACAGGCTTCAGTAGTTGCAACCCGTGGACTCAGCAGTTGCAGTTCCTGAGCTCTAGAGCAGAGGCAAAGTAGTTGTGGCACACAGGCTTAGTTGCTCCATGGTATGTGGGATCTTTCCGCACCAGGGATCAAACCCATATCTCCTGGCTTGGCAGGTGGATTCCTTACCATTGAGCCACCAGGGAAGCCCCATGTTTTTATTCTTTACAATAATTGTAGATGGATTTTTTTTAAAGAAACATATATAAATGTTCTCAAGATACTGTTTTCAACCAGAAGTCTCTTAAAATATGTTGACATCAAGAAGGGGTCCTCATACTTAGAAACATTAGGAACCACTGGTGGAAGGGAAGAGCCCTAAGGAAGAACTGGGAGGACTGGTTTCTACCCTGGCCTCTGCAGCAGCATCCTTCAGGATGACTGGGAAGCAGCTCCTTGCACCTTCTGGGTCCTAGTTTGCTCCTCTCAGAAATGAATCCTCATGCTGGACTGTTTCTAGATCTCCTCTCCAGTACTACTGTACTCCACTTGACAAGTAGAATAAAAGTGGTCATGCCTCCTACCTACAGAAATTACCACCCAATTGAGAATCAGGAAGAAAAAAAAAAAAGACCAAGTGATAAGGAACTAATGCCTAAGTTGAAAGCAGAAACAGAAAAACAAAGTGCTAGTAGGAGAAAGAAGCCTTGAATGTGACAGAGTCTGTAGTTGGAGCATAAATGTCAGAGGAGCTTGTGTCAAGATCCAGGGAACACCAACATGGTCCCTAACGTGCAAGGAAAATTGACTTGGCAGGATGATCTAAATAGAATGAGAAGGAGAAAATATGGGAAAGAAAGGCCAAGAAGAAGGTGGCTGTGGTAATTAAAACAGGAAATAACTGAAGCCTGGCTATGTACCCTGGCAAGGAGAAGGCAAAGAAGGATTATGTTTCACTTAGAGTGTTAGGGATGAATAAATCCATAGCCCTTAATTATTTTTTCTTTAAAATAAACTGGCATGTTTGAAATGAGGAGAGATCAAAATATTTCTGATAAAGAGAAATTCTAAAATAGTTCAGGCAGAGATGAGGCTAGGGGGTTGAAAGATATGAGTTCTGAGTGAATGCAGATCAATCTAAGAAAACAAAAAAATAAATAAAAAGAAAACTCTGAAAAGGCCAAGCAAAATAAACAGTGATTTCAACTGGCTGGCTTTCTTCCTTGCATTTGTGAGTCTAGATAAGGAGCTTTGTGGTGGTGGAAAGGCAATGAAGCTTTAATTGCCTATTAACTGGCTCCTTCTGTTTATATACTTTCTCTACTCTGTAGTCTCTCGCCTGCCTTGGCCACTTGCTCCTATGTTAAATGGCTTCTGATCAGCTTAAAATCACACGGTAATTTAAGCTGGGAAATTTTAGTTAAATCCAGTCAATTCCCCAACATCTTTTCAAAAGGATGAAGGTTTTAATCAGTACAATACAAGCCATGGGGAATATGGGAGAGATCAGGTCAGAATATGGGTCAGAAAAACTATAGAGGAAGTGCTAATGGGATGAGGACGCCTGAGCTTTTTATCTTATTAGTGCTTCCCATGTCAAATTAGCAAAATGGTTCCGGCACTAAAGTGTTGAGATAAAATGTTCATATGCTATGTGTTCCCCAGAAGGATTCTCTATGAGCCTCTTCTAAGGAGATTTGACTTTTCTTCTCTTTTCTTTTTTATCTTCAGAGCTAAGTGTGATTATGTAAGCCAGACACATCTACTTTGTATCCCAGTGACCTCTGTGGAAATACAGCTTCATCAGCAAGGCCACTGCTTTACAAAATTCCAGTGAGCACCATTCACAAAGAATAGGTTGTGAATGGTGCCCCCTAGAGTTGTGCAACGCGATTGTGAGAGCTTTTATCTAGACAGATTTCTTTGTAACTATGAAGTAAAAATATATTCCAGAAGCTGAACCCCTAAGAGACTCATTATTTAGAAAAGTGCTTTTTGTTTAAATAGCAGGAGTGCAGACCAGTGTCATTGGGTATCTTTCTTATTTTTTAATTGAGGTACAATTGACATAGAACATTATATTAGATTCAGGTGTGGTGGTAATATGGGAGACCCAGGTTTGATCCCTGTATCAGGAAGATCCCCTGGAGTAGGAAATGGCAACCCACTCCAGTATGCTTGCCTGGAGAAGTCTGTGGAGAGGAACCTGGCAGACTATACAGTCCATGGGGTCACAAAGAGTCAGACATGACTGAGCAGCCAACAGTTTGACTTTCATTATGTTAGATTCAGTTATATAGTGTAATAATTTGATTTATATATATTGCAAAATGATTACCACAATAAGTCTAGTTAACATATTGAGTACCTTTTACAGTACTTATAAGCCAGGTCCCTTTCCTTTCAAAACAATCCTATTTTTTGCATCAGATAACTAATTAGACTTCAATAGAATGTAGTCAGTTATTTTAAAAATCCACTTATTCAATAAATATATATTAAGAGCTTTTCATGTGCCACATTCATGGTCTTTTCTCAAAGGATGTGATAGAAATAAAGCACTTAGAACAGTGTTAGCTGTGACTACTACTTTTATTTTTCAGACATTCAAAATTCCTTCTTGTCTCAAGATCCTTTTAAAATCTAGTTTCCCTGTATTTTAGAACATTTCTTCCCATCTTCACATGCTTACCTCCATAATTCAATAGTAATATATTAAGAGCTTTTCATGTGCCAGACTCACTAGTCAGATCTCAGCTTAAAAAGTCACTGTCAAACTATTTTTTCTACAGTAATTTTTCTCCCATTTCACTATTGTTACCTGTCTCGGCCCCACATTGGTTTCCCTCATAGCACTTATCATCATTTGTCAGGATTTTATTGATTGATTTACTTATTTATTGTCTGGCTCACTGGATGATGGATGATCTCCAAAGTGAGGAAAGTGTGTGCACATTATAGGGCCTCAAACAATCTTTGTTAAAATAAAAATGAGCCAGTGATTGAGAAAAGCACTTAATTTTCCCAAGAAAAATTCAGTATTCAGTTCCCCTGGAAGTCACTCATTTTTTTTTCTGTGGTTTTGAGTCAAATTGTGAAAGTGATTTTGATGAGACACAGTCATGAATATGTTTACTGATTTCTATCCAAATCTGGGAGAGGTTTGAATTCAAGACAAGCATGTTGGTATGTAAGTGGTGATTTCCTAGTACTTTGTGGGAGTAGTAACTTCATAAGACTGATGTGTAAGCTCTTCGTGGTGTCACAACAAACACCCAAAGCCTAAAGTCAAAATGTGGAATGCTCAATTATTATATATGAACATATTCCCAATTCAGATGACAACCTGCTCCAGTATTCTTGCTTGGAAAATTTTATGGCCAGAGGAACCTGGCAGGCTATAGTCCATGGGGTCGCAAACAGTCAAATACTTCTGAGCACATATACATGCACACATTCCCAATTCAATCACACAAGTACAATTTGTGTAAACTACAATATAAATGTATTTGGGTTCTAACTTTTTAGAAAGAGATGGTTTCTAGGGTGTTTCATTCACCAAGTTTCATTTGACTAGACTCTATCATATACAAAAAATAAAAACTAGTATTACCTATGTAATATATAAAATGTATACAGCATTGCTTTGCATCACTAAGATCAATGACACTTTTACTGGTTTGAAATTTTCTCACTGATTAACGTTTAGAGCAATTGAGCCATCAAGATAGTCAGCTAATTATAACTAGGCAATGCACTGATAGACTTTCCTGGTGGCTCAGTGGTAAAGAATCTGCCTACCAACACAGAAGACGCAGGTTCAATCCCTGGGTCAGGAAGATCCCCTGGAGAAGGAACTGGCAACCCACTCCAGTATTCTGGTTTGGGAAAACGCATGGACAGAAGGAGCCTGGTGGGTTACCATTCATGGGGTTGCAAAAGAGTTGTACATGACTTAGCGACTCAACAACAGCAACAACAAATACACTGATAATATCTGGGACATGTTACAGTGTTTTCACACTGGTTACCCAACCTCTGTAATTATGTCATGTCCATAGTTGCTATAGCATAGAATGTATTTCCTTGGAAGAGGTAAATGAATCATTGTTAGGAATGATGTAATAAGATTATACAGTTTAACCAAAGTTCTTTAGTTGCAAGGGGAAAAAATTCCCTCAAGTTAGCACAAAAAACTAAGATCATGGCATCTGGTCTCATCACTTTGTGGCAAATAGATGGGGAAATAATGGAAACAGTGATAGACTTTATTTTCTTGGTCTCCCAAATCATTGCAGATGGTGACTGCAGCCATGAGATTAAAAGATACTTACTCCTTGGAAGAAAGCCCTGACAAACCTAGACAATGTATTAAAAGCAGAGACATCACTTGGCTGACAAAGGTCTGTCTAGTCAAAGCTATGGTTTTTCCATTAGTCATGTACGGATGTAAGCGTTGGACCATAAAGAAGGCTGAGCACCGAAGAATTGATGCTTCGGAATTGTGGTGCTGGAGAATATTCTTCAGAGTCCCTTGAACAGCAGGAAGATCAAACCAGTCAATCCTAAAGGAAGTCAACCCTGAATATTCATTGGAAGGACTGATGCTGAAGCTGAAGCTCCAATACTTTGGCCACCTGATGCGAAGAGCGAAATCATTAGAAAAGACCCTGATGCTGGGAGAGATTGCAGGCAGGAAGAGAAGGGGGAAACAGAGGATGAGATGGTTGGATGGCATCAGTGACTCAATGGACATGAATATGAGCAAACTCCAGGAGATAATGAAGGACAGGAAAGCCTGGCATGCTGATGTTCATGGGGTTGCAAACAGTCAGACACAACTGAGTGACTGAACAACAGCACAAAGAAACAATTTACTGAAGACATAGTTTCTTCAGAGAAATACGTTGCAACCAACAGGGAACTGGAGCCCTCTGGGGTTGACATCTCTTCTCTCCATTTCCCTCATCTCTTTAGTGGCTTATATATGTCTGTGTTCTCTGGTGCACCTGTTCCATTGTTTCTGCTTCTCTCTAGAGAATGGCATTGGTGCACCATTGCAGATTATGCCTGCCCCACATCTCACTTGACATGGCCTTTCGTTTTGTGATGCTCCCTCCTCATTATTTTTTGAATATGCAATTTATTGAAAGTAACTAATCAGTTGATAATAGTTGAGTGGATTCGTTCCCCTCAGTCAGATGTTCAACTCAGAGTTAATCTGTGATGGCTGTGGTGTGGAGTCACGTGTTAGAGATATGTTTGTCTAATCCAGCCCATTTGTTAGAGATTTGGTTGTTTAATCCAGCCCATTGGCAGGGAAACGGAGAGAGGGACTGATTCTAAGAGAAGGCTGTGTCGGCAGTTCTGTACCTCAAAATAAATCTTCTACATTTACCAACACAAAAAAAAAGGTCTGTGTAAATGAGAATAAGAGAAGAAAAATTTGAAGTGGCTTTTACAAAAATTTAAAATAATGATTTTGGGTAAATGCATCTTTCTTCATGTGTATTCTTCTAAATTCACTTCATCTCACTGAATATAAGACTCTATCCACTATGTAACATGGCATTCTTTGGATTTATAAAGAGCAACAGTTTTATTCTAAATAATCTTCCTCATTTTAATTTTTCTCCCATGAATTCATGGGTGTGCATTTCTGGGGCAATAAGAGGAAAATTATCTCAATTCTGCCCTCTCATCTCCACCTTTCATAAGGTCTAAGTCTCCTCAGGCATGATTTCCCTGTCTTAAGTTTCACTGGATAACTCAGAGCCATTACCCTCCTTGATTATCCTTGGTCCACAGTAAATATCTTTCTTTCTCTCTCTCTTTTTTCCCTTCCATCTTTCTCTTTTATCTTCCCAAAACCCATTATTATTTTCTCTAAACAACAATTCTCAGTGTCTTTTGTAGTTACACAACTGTTGTGAATATTAATGGTATCCTTCAAGGGGTATTATTTATAGCAGGAAATATGGGTCTTTGATCAGTGTTTTTTCTTAAATAAAAACCTCATGCATTGCGGGTAGACTGTATTTCTCTTATCTTGGGTTGGACATTTTGCTGCTCATTTCCATCTTTCCTTATATTACAGAGTTGGAGGCCATTGGAGACTTTTAAGTTGTTCTTTTTTAAAAAGCCTTTTTCCCCTTATTATGTGAGCTCTCTAATGCTGGCCCTCTGTATGGTGATGTCTGCCCTGGTTGGAAATCCTTTTGCTACACTCCCTAAAGGCAGCAAGTGATTCAGGGGGGGAGTGTGTAATTTGTTTTGTACCGTGGAATTCCTGCCATGCCTATATGTATTTAGACCACAGGCAAACCAATAAAGTTGTCATAGAAACAAAGCATTTCATGAATAAATCAATCCATAACAAACTTGTAAACTTCAAACAACCCACTGTGCCTTAACAACACATCCGTTACATACACAAAATAATCATGTTTGTAATGAGCAATGCACAATATTATTCTTTCCCATACATTTGGTCCTGTTTGCCATCTTATAAATATTCCTTAATGTATTTTTATGCAGCCTGTGGATTCCTACTGAGCTAGAATGAAATAAGTAACTCCAGCTGGCGTGGTAATACTAGAGAAGTAGACTTTTTAAAAATGTGGCTGATGGTGAACCCCAGTTCAAACAGTATGCTTGGAATACCGACTCTGATGACCAGAGGGGATTTGAAACCATGGCTAAACAAAGTTTCCTCGTTTTGATAAACGTATTCTTTTTCACTTTTCAGTTTTCTTGTTTGACTCTTAGTACCCTCTTCTGCCTGAAAAGGGTGTCTTTAGGGAATCCTGGTTGATGGGAGGGGGGTCAGCTGAGGAGTGGGAGGTAGGGAGTGATTTGAAAGGAGACACTGAGTATTTTAAAAAAGGATGAATGTTCTTTGCCAGAAACCGTCATGACTGGAGAAGAGAAAGAGAGTGCTATGAAGAGGAAAAGAGAATATTATTGTGTAAAACTTAAATTCCTTTGCAGACAGTAAAAAGGCAAAGACAGATGTAGAGAAGGAGGTCAGTGTAATACAAGTCCTCTGGGGCTTGCTTTGGCTTCATGAACATAAGAACTTTTCTTATTTTCATTCTGAGTGAAATTCTCTCTGTGGCTACGTTTGGGTCCTGCCTTACAGAGGTAGTAGACTAAAGCACCTTGTTGAGGTTTTTCCTCTGTTCCAGTGAGCTCTGTTAAGGCCTTTGACCCTGGCTTCATTGTGACATCTCAACCTAATTAGACATCTCTTAAATGCCTGTAATCAGAGGAACCTTCTGTCTACATCTAGGGGTTTAGATGTGCATTTTATTTTCCAATGACTGACTTTCACTTTACCATGTTAAATCTTAATTTTTGCCTCCTTATGACATCTGGGGCTATCCTATAACTTTTAAGCCACTGTCAGTTATTAAAATTAAGTCCAATATAACATATGGTCTTAATCCCATATTTAATTCAAACCTCTCTCTCTACCTTTTAAATAAGAAGTGTGAATTTAGTCAACTTTCTTGCTTTTCCTTTCCTACTCAAAGGGTTTATGTAGACCCCTGAAGCATTTCTTTTCCTAAGGTCTGTTGGATCTGGGCAGGAGGATGGACAAAGTCACCTAAGATATTCTTACACTACTGGGCAGACTATTATGCATTGTCGTTTCTCTATTTCCAGTGGCCTCTATCAATGGTGGTCTTGTACAGGTGGTATGCATGATTTCTTTCGATCTTCAAAGCCCATCAACCACTGATGACACCCTCATAAATTGGATGTAAGAGTTGTACTGCTGTGTTTCTCCAAAATTCATGTTCACCAGAACCTGTGAATATGACCTTATTTGGAAATAGGGTCTTTGCAGGTGTAACCAAGTTAGGATGAAGTCATCGTGAATTAGGGTGGGCCCTAATCCGATGACTGATAGCTTTGGAAGAAGAAGGATATTTGAACACAAAGACATACAAGAGGAGTGTGTCATGTGAAAGTGAAGGTGGAGGTTAGAGTAATGCATGCACAGGCCTAGGAACCCAAGGATTTCTGGTAACCACCAGAAGCCAGGAAAAGTCAAGGAAGGATTCTCCTCCTCAGCCTTCAGAGGGAGCATAGCCTACCACCCCAGTGATTTCAGACCTATAGCCTCAAAAACTCTGAGAGAATAAAATTTTAAGCCACCCAGTTTGTTGCCCTTTGCTAAGGCAGGCCTGGGAGAAAAATAATGGGTCCATATCTCAAGCTCCCGTTCTAGGTGGGAAAAAAAAGAAGCAGATAACATTCAACATCTTTACAAACCAGCTCAATGTGTTCCAAACAGAAGTCATTCTCTTCTCGTAATTCTGCTCTTCCATGTGCATCTCTAGTTCAGGGCCAGGCATCTGGGCCCTCTATGACTCCAGCCTCACCCTTATAAGTCATCTTCCACTCCCCCCTTTCCCTTAGATCATCGTCATCCCCACATCATTAATTCTTCATTTCCTGCAGAGTGACATCCAGATCCTTGAGGTTTATTATACCTTCATGGTTGGCCTTACAGTTGCCTGGCTAGCTTCACCCATCTACCTCTACACATGATAACTTTGCTGCTTATGTAATATTCCTTGTAGTTCTTCACCCACTCCAACGTGAATCATCTCCTCCATGCTCCTTCTCTGGGCTCCAATACTACCTGTGTAAGGTAATCACTGACATATCTGCTCTGCCTCACTAAATATCAAGGTCATCAAAACAGGCATTTTGCCCTTTTTACCTCTGTTTCCCTTAATGCTGAGCAGAAAGTCTGCTCTGTTTGGAGAAATTAAAGGAGAAATGCATAGTATTAGTGGAAACAGAGTCAAGAGATTAAGCTCAAGAAAAAGGAGATAAAACTCCAAAAGACAG
This sequence comes from Cervus elaphus, assembly GCF_910594005.1. Taxonomy (NCBI): domain Eukaryota; kingdom Metazoa; phylum Chordata; class Mammalia; order Artiodactyla; family Cervidae; genus Cervus; species Cervus elaphus. The sequence goes on along the minus strand of NC_057834.1, from coordinate 68,052,076 downwards.
AGTAGCCTATCATAATAGGTTACTTCAGCTCTCCTGGAATTTCAGTTTTCAAGAATCATTAAAGGGATTCATAGGAGATGTGTAATAAATACATGATAAATGACAGGACAAATGATAACATACACAGATAGCTTACTATGCATCAGACCTATGCCAAGCACTTAACCTGCATCTCTCATTTAATCTACACAACAGCCTCATGAGAAATATGCTTCCTTTTAATTAATGAAGCAAATAGGGCTTTGAGACATTAAGTCAGTTTTCCATGGTCACACACCTAGTAAGTGCTAGGAGTGGGAGTTGGGCTCAGGTGTGTCTAAATCTGAAGATCATGATTTTAACAACTAAGATTTGTCCTGTTATGTTGCACAGTTTCTGATCATTATGGAATATTCTCCTACAGCTGAGAAAGTGCAGCTGCTGAATGCTGTTTTTCCCCTTATTGGCACAACATCAATCTAAAGTCAGTAAGGAATATCTTCGTTAAGGAATATTCTGCCCAAGTTTCATACCTCAGCAATTTATTTAATCTTTGCATCATGGAGAAGTATGGTAAACATTTTTCAGATACTAAACAGAAACTTTTATATTTATATGATGTGTGTTTTCTTAAGCATAAAAAAGAGTTATTATTGAGA